>NC_085139.1:293629504-293957728 GCF_024139115.2 Armigeres subalbatus
TATTTGCCTCTGATGGCGCTTAATACTTTCTGTGTTACTATGAAGGTCCGTTCAAACACCTTCCCAAGGATTATGTATTCCACTTCTCAATATTTCCATGAGTCACCGGCCCTTCAATATCGACTCATAAAGGTTTGATTATACCAAATATCTTAGGTTTTGCAACAGCTTTCAAGGATTTGTTCAGACACAGAAAATATTTCCTCGCCTAAGAAAGTTGTTTGAGAAAATCCTCCACGTATTTGTTCCAGAAATTATTTCAGGAATCTCCAGAAAAATCCTTTAGGTCCTCCTTAACCTACTTTTCGTGTGATTTAATGGAGAATCATCCTAGAATCTCTGGAGGAATTCCTCCATATAATCTCATGGATTTTTTAAGGGATCATCAGAATCCATAATTGGTATATTCATTTTCCGATTGTGAATACACTGCGAATCAAACTGGCAATTCAAAGCAAAGCCGGGTACATACAGCTAGTTCTAGTCCACAGGTGGAAAAAGTTATTTCATGGAAATCGTCGTTGTTTGCAGTGTCATTTACGAAAAGGCAACCAGAAGGCTGACCAATATGTATCAGCTCGTTTACCAACACCACGAAGGCGTGTGGGTATTCAGATGCAGAGAGCCTAGCTAGACTGTAACGTTGTCTTCAGGGAGTTGCCTCCGAAGCAGTACGCAGTCGTTTAATTCTCCCATCCGTCGTACCCAGTGTCATTACTACGCTTGAAACACTTTACGGTAGGCCGGAGCTTCTAATATATACACTGCTGCAGCAGGATCGGGGAGTTCAAGCTCCGAGACAGGATCGCCTAGACACGTTGATCGGCTTTGGCATGGCAGTGTACAATCTCAGCCACCACCTGGAAGCCAGCGGACAGTATACTCATCTCAACAAGCCATCAACAAGGTGGATAAACAACCAGCAAACCTAAAACTCGACTGTTCGTTATACAAACAGCGCTGTGCGGAAGAAAGCATTCGCTCTTTTGCGCAGTATACGGCAGTATAAGGGCAGCGACCGATATTACCCTACATTACAATCGCAAACATGAGTACGACAGCTGCCCAAGCCACGACGTCAAAATCATCATAAGAGCATTGAACTCTCAGGTTGGCCAAAAGGAGGAGTATAGACCGACTATTGGGAAGTTTAGCTCTTACCGGCTGACAAACGAAAACGGCCTACGACTTATTGATTTCGCCGCTTCCAAGAAAAATATGGCCATTCGCTGCACTTACTTCCAACACAGCCTCCCGTATCGGTACACCTGGAGATCACCTGCAGACAGAATCACAAATTGACCACGTTCTGATTGATGGACGGCACTTCTCCGACGTTATCAACGTCAAGACATATCGTGGCGCTAACATCGACTCTCTGGTTAACTTGCGCCCAAAACTATCCGTCATCAAGAATGTTCAGTACCGACGACCGCCTCGGTACGATCTAGAGCGACTGAAGCAACCTGATGTCGCCACTGGCACTGTATACGCGCAGTATCTCGAGGCAGCGTTGACGGAAGAGGGTGAGCTCGATGGTGCCCCTTAGACCTGTGCGCCGCCGCGCCACGCCGCCGCCGCCGGTGGTTTTACTCGCACCGCCGCCGCCGACGATTTTGGGTCGGCGCGCCGCCGATCATAATTTTGCCACGCCGATGACTAATCGCAATAAAAAAAATCAATTAACTTAAGTCGAGTCGAGCCAACACGAGACACTGAAAACGGCCTAATAATTGAGGTCGGAATACGTATCTGTGAAGAAATACAGCGTGTTGGAGTTAATTGGAATAGTACTAAACTAGTCTTATGACAGTTCATAAATGTTGTTAAGATGGCTCTTGTCATAATTCAATGTCAAATCTTAAATTAATAGCTTGGTTGATTAGTTTGAGAGTTTGAATGGGGCTTTATCTAGTACAGCTAATAAGTAATAATAATACATAAATTGTTAAATTGATCTTTGGAATGCGTTAAGCCAAGGCCTCATTAGGTCGGGCACCTAAACTTGCAGGTGACTCGCAAAATGGGTTTGATGTGGTTCATAAGCTTTTGTGGGGTCTGGATACATGCCCAAAGCGTTCCCATTCTTAAAGGATCTGGCATTGGTGCAGGTAAATTATTGCAGTTTAGAAATTTTAAGTTAAGTTGCACATTAGTAATTTCGACAATATTTATTTTTTTATTTATTTAAATCAACTTATTAAATCAGTTTTCCTTGTTTTTAGATTTGTGCTATTAGGATAGAACTTATAAGGCTTATAAGGCAAACTGATTTAGCAAAATATTTAAATCCCAACTGTAAATGTTTTACCGATTTTTTTGTTCCGACCCCCGAGTAAGTAGTTTATATTTTGAAATCAATTTCTGAATATTACAAAACCACTTGCTGAGCATCAGCAAAGCAAATATTACGAGCATCAGTTAAAAACGGTTCTTATTTTTTTATTCACAGCTATTGTAACCCAGAACTGGGGCGTTGTCGCCTTGCTGCATAGTATTTAGTCAAATTATTTAGTTAAAACGTCAGGTATTTTCAAACATTATGAAAATTTAATTTAATTTTTTTTTCTTGAAATTATTTAATACTGTTTTGTAAAAGCATTATTGTAAAATTCCTGAAATTTCTGAGAATATCGTTTAAACATTCATTTATGAATTCCTTCGAAAAATACTCCAGAAATTAGTTCGGAAATAAATCAAGAAATTTATTTGATAATTCCTCCGAAAAGCTTCTTTTAAAAAACCTTATAAGATTATTTAGAAATCAGGAATTTGGGTATTCCTTTGGAGATTCCTTACAAAATTTCTCCGAAAATTCCTTAAGAATTTTCATTACGGATTTCTTCACAAAATCCTTTACGCATTTCTTTCGTAAATTGCTTAAGGAATGCTTTCGAATTTTGTTCCATGAATTCCTACATTCTGCTTCGGAGACTCCTTGAGCAATTCCTTTGGAAGTTTCTTTAGCAATTCCTGCGGAAATTTCTTATGGAATTCCTTAAAAATTCCATTAGTTTTTATTTTGAGAATTTCTTCAGACATTTTTTGAGGATTTTTTCGGAAATTTTTCGTTTTGAAATTGTTTCGGCAATTAGGCCGATACAAATATTTAAAATCTATTTTGTCTCCCTCCTCCTCGAACTTTTTTGCCAAAAAATAATATTTTGAGGGGGCAGCAAATTCGGACAATTTTGAGGATGTTCAAAACATTCTTTAACAAATCCGACGAGTTTTTTTCATTTTTATATTTATTTTTTATTATCCACCCCTTGACCTTTCGGAGACCAGTAGGACAAAATGTCAATTCCATATTTGTAACGGCCTTATTTCATGAATCGCTAGAAAAAAATTCTTCTAGATATAAGGTATTCATTCAAAATTTGCCTACGGAATTTCTTCAGAACTTCTTCCAGCAATTCCTTTAAAACATTCTCCGGGAATTCTTCCGGAACTTCCAGCAGGAATTTCTTGGAAAATGCCTTCATCTTTCCGAAAGTCTTTTAGTGTTTATTTTTAGCAACTTCATTTTCAATAAATTTCAAAGGTTTTCCTGGGAGATCTACCGAAAAAAAAATCTGGAGAAATCTCCGAAGGAAATTTCGGAGGTTTTTCGAATAATCTTTCAAAGAAGTCCCTGGAGGAATTTCCGAAGGAATTCTGGGCGGTATTTTTTTTTGACGTAGGACTACGTCTGTGTTTTCTATATTGGGGTACACTTTACGATTGCAAAAATCTGGGACCGTCACGAAAATATGATAGACTTTAAACTTTAATATCTAAGCCGTTTCTCGATGGATTTTCAATTTTTTTGGACCATTCGATCAAGGATGAGTCAACGCTTCTTTGTATTTATTTGAAAATACTGATTTTTAACTATTTATTATCGATAATTGATAAAAAGTTTAGAAATAGGTAAACTAACCAATCACGTACATGCATCACTAGCACAGACATCAAAAATCAATCGCTTGCGGGTTTGGATCTAATCCTCAGTTTGAACAAGATTTTACGCATAGCAGACGCATCAAAGCGATCTTAGCGGAGAGAACACAGCATCACGGAGACGCTAATAACATTTTCAAAGAAAATCCATCGCATTGGTAGTGGTGCTCGATGTGTTGCTGCAGATCATTCAACCTCAACGAACCAGAATTTCATATGAAGAAAAGGTTGACCATAAAAATAGCACTGTGGCGATTCCGCACCGCCAGTGCCGATGCTGAAAATTGATTACAAATTGTGGTGTCAGTTAGTTGGAAAGGAACATTGGGAAAAGAAAATTGGTTCTTCTCAGGACCAACATTTTATAAAAAGAAAGAGTTAATTGCGAAAATGGACTGTTTCGGTGGCATCGGGTTTGGCGTGGTAGCTTGGTTGCTGTTAGTGATCCCATCCATTAAAATTTTCTACATCATCTCCCTCCGACGCGCTATCAAATTCGCTATTTACGATTGAGTTTTGAAATTTGAAGAAAGTTTATTTCGGATCAACTTTCTTTTGTATAAAATCCATAAAGACGCCACCTTTGTGAAAACTATCTACCTACAGCAATTACCTATTAGTGAACGTCGCTTGGACAGACAGATGTCAAGAGATAATGTTTGGTAATATGAAGAAACTTTTTTTTTTTTTTTTACTTTATTAAGGAGACAAATGAAGAAACTTCGTCTTGAGTCAAATTTCTGTTGTCATTCCTCGCAACAATACTTACTTACTTTACTTATGGATCCTGTACACCTCCGGTGGTGCAACAATACGCATCTTAGATAAACACAGGTCACTTTTTAGTGACTTGGTCACTTTTTTCGGGCTAGTCACTAAAAAGTCTCTTTTTTCGACCTCAAGTCACTAAAGTCACTTTTTCTCGCAAAAAGTCACTATTTTCAACTATTTTGAAACTATTGACTAAGATTTTTTTATAAAGCTTTATCCATCGGAAGCTGTTTTGTTTATGGCGGAAATTGAAAATTGGCGGAAATGATCTTGGAAAAATGATCACTCAACTCAAACTTTATGCAGTAGGGGAAGGTGAGAAGACTTGATTCTCCCCTGTTTTACCAAGAACTAAACTGCCCATGATCGCATATTTGTTACACTCCACAACAGTAACACAGGTTTTACTATCTTGCTTATCTATGGTGAGCTGGAAATGATTGAGTTTGTGGGGAGGATTAACAAACGATTTACAAAATCAACCAAAATGCATATGTTACAAATGCTATCATTTTTCACAGCACAAATCCATAAATATGCTAAATGATCTTCACTGATAAAAATGCCATCATTCCACCACAACTTCAGGATATTTGAATTTTGAGTTGTTGCCTCAATTTGAGGAGACTTTATCTCTCATTAGGTATCCATATAAACATTTGTCTAAAAAAATCAAGAAAATATAATTTGTTCTCAAGCGGCTTTTTACAGATGTAATGAAGGGTTTGCTCTAAGCAAATATTTATTGAGTAGATATCAAGAAAAGCGATCAAGTCTCTCCAATTTTGAAGATTGCATGCGCTGTCGAATTCCATAGCAAAAATCGTTCATGAATACGCACCTCAAGTCGGAAAATCTGCGTATTTTGGAGTTAAAATATTTAAAAATTCAGAGAGCATGTTTCTATTTACAAGCAGGAGGTCAACCGTTCAATCCCAAGCTCGTTGTACCTCCATCTTCACAATTTTTGTATTGTCTTCTACCAAAACGATCCTACTGTTGTTCCTGTTGCACTAAAAATTCCAAAAACATCCGTGGCACCTATGACAAATCGTTAGAGTTCTCTGCATCTTTCTTAAGTAGGCAGCTAATCCAATGATCGTAATTTTCACTTATTCTCACGAGAAGGGAATGCTCATTCACGCAGATATTTGCCGAGAAATAATTTTCAGGAGAAAAACAGGTGTTAAGAGTGATAACCATATTTCGATCACTTCCAGTGGCGTAAAAATTTGATTTGCTTGCAGACTACTCATAGTTTTAAATTGTCCTGCTTTTTACTGATATTGAGTAAAATTTCCGTGGGGTTAAAAGAGAGGGCAATAATTTTACTTAGTCTCTGAGTAGATAAAAGTTACCGAGTACGATTTTCATTTTTCTTCTGAGCTCGTTTTAAGAGAAAAGAGTGGCGAGTGAAAGATGTTTTCCGCCACAAATTACAAAAAAATATTCTCCTTCGACCCAAAAACGCTTGATTTCGTCTCATCGAACTTGCAATTGAAATTGGAAGTCACTATTTGGTCACTTTTTCTGCAACTGAAAGTCACTATTTGGTCCCTTTTTTCGTCAGCTTTGGTCACTAAAGTCACTATTTTGAGTGGCTTCGGTCGCTACCAGCCCTGTAAACAACATCTCATAACCAAATTCAGAATCTTTCGAGAAAAAATCATTGGATTCTTAGAATTCGTAATTCTCCGGCTGTGGAAACCCGATCGAAATGGCTCGCGCGCAGAAAAGCGGCTTTCTTATATCCAATGAAGTAATCCATTAGCCCCGCCCTTCATTAATCGTTATGAGTGCACATTATATTTACACCATATCAGCTCACAAAGGGGCGGGGCTTACGGTTTTGATTTATTAAATACAAGAAAGCTGCTGTTCGACGCGCGCGCGAGCCAGCAGACACGCACACACGCACACGCTTCAGCAGACACGCACACACGCATTCCAGTTCGAGACAGCAACACGTACGGACGTGTTTTTTGCTCGCGCATTTTTTCGAAGTGTTTTTTCTCGTTCGTTCGCTGTTTACGTTTTCGCTTGTCGCGTTGGCGTTATTTTCTCCCGGACCCGTCATGGGAGAGTCGGTGGCCGATTCGGTCGCTGGAAAAGTGCCTAAGCGCACTGCTCTTGGAGGCGCGGGTAACCCTCCAAGCAGCTTTGCAGAGCAACGTGTTCTCGCCGTTGCCGCTTGATGACGCCGGCAATCCGCCGAAAAGAGGAAGAAGCAGCAATCGCAGCTGCCGCAGGTGCAACCGGAGCGGAAGGAGAAGTGCCCGCCCGTGTTTGTGAAGGGCGATCCGCCGGATTTACGCCCAAAAATTCGCCAGCTGATCGCTAAGGGGCTGAAATGTACTTTTCGGCTCTGCAGCGAGGGCGTGAAAGTGATGCCGGCCAACAGGGACCATCATCAATCCGTCGTGGAGTTCCTCGAGGTCCACAAGTATGAGTACTACACTCATGACCACCCCGGCACGAAGCCGCTCAAGGCTTTGCTGCGAGGACTTCACGACATGAAGGAGGAAGAGCTCCAAGCAGAGCTTGAAAGTTGCGGACTGAAGCCAGTAGCCGTCCACAAGATCGCTCGTCACGACAAGGCGAGGAAATATCGCGACCAGCTTTACCTGATCCATCTGGAGCACGGCTCCACTACCTGGAAGGACCTGAAGCTGGTTGGCGTTATAAATTACACCGTCGTTGACTGGGAGCGATATCGGCCAGTGCACCGCGATGTCACGCAATGCACCAACTGCTTCAATTTCGGGCACGGCACCAGGAACTGCCGCATGAAGCCGCGCTGCAACAAGTGTGGCGAACCCCATCCGACTGACGAGTGCGACAAAATGGAGGTGGCCGATCCCAAGTGCGCCAACTGTGGCGACAAACATCGGGCCACCACAAAGGGCTGCCCAAAGCGAGCCGAGTTCCTGGAAATCCGGAAGAAGGCTTCCACCAGGACCATTCCGAAGAAGAACCGTGTTCCTGTAATCAACGAGGTGAACTTTCCAGCCATCCCGGCTCCCCGTCGTGTGATTCCAATACTCCCACCGCTACAGCCGCACAAGCGACTGGCAGCGGCAGCTGCATCGGTCCAAGCTCCAGCATCGTCGGTACCATCCACCAGCGAATGGCCCCCGCTTCCTCCTCCTGGGTTCCGTCGGCAGTCGGAGAACGAAGCCGTCCCACCGGAAGAATCTGCCCCGCTGTACACTCCGGAGCAACTGATGCCGATCTTCGCGCAGCTCGCCACTCGACTGCGCGGCAGCAAAACCCGATTCGACCAGGTCTTCACACTTGGCATGTTCATCATTGAAAATGGCTGCTAGTGTGGGCCTGGTCAACTGGAACGCTTGCTCGCTAAAGAGCAAAACAATCGAGCTGAAGGATTTCCTTGAGGAGAAGGAAATAGACGTGGCGTTCATCACCGAAACGCACCTAAAACCGGAGGTGAACATCAACATCCCGGACTTCCGCATCGTGCGACTCGACCGGCCGACCAGGGAGGTGGTGTGGCCATCGCTCTTCGCTACAACATCAACTGTCGTTTGCTTCCAAGCTTCCAGCTCAGTGTCATCGAGGCCATCGGTGTCGAAATCACCACTTCGGTCGGCACAATCGCGCTCATCGCGGCGTACTGTCCAACGCAAGCCAAAGCCGGCGATGGATCATCGGCTGCCCTTCGGAGGACATCGTCAAGCTGACGCGGAGGCAAGGCCAGTATATCATTGCCGGCGACTTGAATGCCAAACATCAAGCCTGGGGCAACAGTCGCGGCAATCGAAACGGCACCATCTGGAGCAACGACATGGAGGAAGGCCACTACACGATCCTGAGCCCGGATTCCCCACTCGGCTGAGTCGGTCCGGTGCCCACGCAACGCTCGACCTCTACGTAACAAACCTGAGTGACCACGTCTCGCAGCCGGTTGTATACCAGGAGCTCAGTTCGGATCACTATCCGGTGGTGGCGGAACTGGGCTCCTCGGTCAATCGGCACCAGCAGTTACGGCGGAACTACCACCGAGTGAACTGGCAGCGTTTCTAGCAGAGCGTCGATAACACCGTCGACTACGAGGTGCGTCCGGAGACGCCGGAAAGTATCGACCGCCAGCTGTGCGCTATCGAGAAGGCGATCACGGCGGCCCGAGAGCAACACGTACCGACGGCTCGGCAGGTAAGCAACTCCTTAAACATCGATACACTCACCAAAGATTTGATTCGATTGCGGAATGTCACTCGCAGGCAGTTTCAGCGTACTGGACTGCCTGAGCTTAAGGCACGCTGCAATCGAATCACAAAAATTATCAAGGCCAGAATGGTGGACCTCAGAAATAACGACTTCTCGAATAAGATCCGCACTCTCCCAGATTATGCTAAGCCGTTCTGGAAAATGACCAAAATTCTAAAATCCAAGCCTCGGCCCATTCCACCTTTGATCCCACTAGACAATAATGGCTCTAAGGATCGCTTGATAACTCCTGCAGAGAAGGTCGCTGAAATAGGTCGTCACTTCGTCAGCTCACACAATCTTGGGCAGAACATCGTCAGTCCACACGAAGCAGCCGTCAACGAGCATGCTAACAACATCCATTTGATTCCCAACGACTTCTCGGAGGAGTTGGAGATCTCAGCTGACGAATTGACGGCCTATATCAAATCGTCGAAGAACATGAAGGCCCCAGGCTTCGACAGCATCCTGAATCTCGAGCTCAAACACATGAGTGCTCCGTTCTTTGAGCACCTCTCGCTGATCTTTAATCAGTGTCTCCGGCTTAGCTACTTCCCATCGTCCTGGAAGTCAGCGAAAGTCATCCCTATCCGGAAGCCTGGGAAGGATCCTTCCTCCCCCAAAAGTTATCGACCCATCAGCCTTCTCTCAGGGTTATCCAAGCTATTCGAAAAAGCTATTCATCATCGGTTACTTGAGTCTGCCGAAAATCTCAACATCTTGCTCGAGGAACAGTTTGGTTTCCGACGCGGTCGATCAACTGTACACCAGCGGACCTGAGGTACCAACGTCCTCAGACGGAACAAGTTTGTCTCGAAAACATCCGCCATGGCCTTACTCGATGTCGAGAAGGCATTTGACAATGTATGGCATGATGGCCTGGTGTACAAACTACAACGCTACAATCTTCCCAGCTACCTGGTGAAAATCATCAACAATTACCTGTCGGCAAGGACATTCCGGGTCTCAATCAGCGGAGCGAGTTCCAATGCGCACAACATCGTCGCAGGCGTCCCCCAGGGCAGTATCCTCGGCCCCTGCTTTTCAATCTGTTCACCTCCGACATGCCAGAACCTCCAGAAGGCGGCATTCTGTCTCTGTTCGCAGATGACACATCCATCGTCTACAACGGTAGAGTGATCAGAGCGCTAGTGGCAAAACTCCAACGAGGCCTGGATGCCCTGACAGAGTACCTCACCAGCTGGAAGATCTGTATCAACGCGGCGAAGACCCAGGTCATCATTTTCCCCACTCCAAATCCCTAAACTTGTTCCGCCTGGGGACTGTAAAATCATCCTCAATGGCACGACTGTGGAATGGGCCAATGAGGCCGGCTACCTTGGCTTGACCCTCGACAGCAAGCTTATTTTCAGGCAACAGGTTGACAAAACGGTGACAAAGTGTAACGTCTTGTTGAAACTACTGTACCCTTTGATCAACCGCCGGTCGTCATTGTCCCTGAAAAATAAGCTTGCTGTCTACAAGCAAATCATCCTCCCTGTGATCGAATATGGCATGCCGGTCTGGGAGAGCTGCGCTAAAACCCACCACCTCAAACTTCAACGGGTCCAAAACAAATTCCTGAGGATGATCCTCAACACCCTCCCAGGACAAGAAAATCCGAGGTCCACCGTCTGGCCGGAATAAAACCTTACATGAACGCTTTGGTGAGTGCAAAGAAAAGTTTAGGGTCCGTTGCTTGCATTCGGATCAGGCTCCAATTAGGGCGCTAGTTCCAATCTAGGTTATCAAATTTTTATTGTAAATATTAGTGTACATAGTAGTTATGTTATCAAATTTTAAAAACACACCAGCGCCTCCTAAAGGCCGTCATGATATATCATATTAACACTCAAATAACAATATAAACATGAAAATTTAAAATTGAAGTTGGAGGCCAAGCCGGCCGAGCACTGTACATGTAGAAAAATAATAATTGTAGAACAGAAAATGATGAAATAAAGAAGAATTTTACTACTACTACTTACTTTACTACTGCGCGCGCGAGCCATTTAGATCAGAATTCCACAGAAGGCGGTTCGACATTCGATGCAGCGAAGCGGACACAGCAGTACGAAGTGGGTGGCAGTATGGCAATGCTGCAAATTTGCACAAGCGATTGGATGCAGTTAGTTATTGGAATGGGAATTGGAAAAGAAAATTGGTTCTTCTCAGGACCAACATTTTACGAAAAGGAAGAGTTAATTGCAAAATGGACTGTTTCGGTGGCATTGGGTTTGGCGTGGTAGCTTGGTTGCTGTTAGTGATCCCATTCATTAAAATTCACTACATCGACTCCTCCGACGCGCTATCAAATTCGCTATTTACGATTGATCTCATAACCAAATTCAGAATTTTGCGAGAAAATTTAATAGGATTCTTAGAATTTGTCATTCTCCGAACGGTCCGTTGTCTACGGAATCCTGATCGAAATGGCTTGCGCGCGAATAATATTTTTTTTTTAAATAAATTTCTTTTTTATTTTATATAGTTTTTATATTACAATTATTTTACATGTTAAGTGGTCAGCCAATGTTGGCTCTTCAACTTTGTAATTTCATTTCTGGTTTTATTGGTAACAATTAGTTTTGATGGAAAATAGAAAATAATGATTTTGACTTCATAAAGCGCTGGTTAATTTATAAATTTTAAAACAATTGAAATTCCTACCTAACATAACCTAAACTAAACCTAAACAATTTGAAAAACTAGGTGACTAGGTCTCTCACTACCTGGTGTTCAGAAGTTTGGCAACGAACCCTGTACTTCGCCATTGACTCACCAAAGCGATCGCTCAATAATTTCACTTCGGCTAGACGGTGAACCTCGGTATTCCTCATTCTCCGCGGGCAATCCAGAATAATCCGGAGGAATTTATTTTGCACTTTCTGCAGTTTTAGATGATGTGATTTTGCGCAGCTTTCCCATATTGGCACACCATAATCGATAACTGGGAGGATGACCTGTTTATAGATGGCAAGCTTGTTCTTGCGGGACATGGTCGATTTTCGGTTGATAAGTGGGTTGCGCGCGCCGAAAAGCAGCTTTCTTATATCTAATGAAGTAATTTCATTAGCCCCGCCCCTTCATTAATCGTTATGAGTGCACATTATATTTACACCATATCAGCTCACAAAGGGGCGGGGCTTATGGGTTTAGTTTATTAAATACAAGAAAGCTGCTGTTCGGCGCGCGCGAGCCATTTTGATCGAGATTCCACAGAAGGCGGTTCGACATTCGATGCAGCGAAGCGGACACAGCAGCACGAAGTGGGTGGCAGTGTGGCAATGCTGCAAATTTACACGATTGGATTGGATGCAGTTGTTATTGGAATGGGAATTGGGAAAAGAAAATTGGTTCTTCTCAGGACCAACATTTTATGAAAAGAAAGAGTTGATTGCAAAAATGGACTGTTTCAGTGGCATCGGGTTTGGCGTAGTAGCTTGGTTGCTGTTAGTGATCCCATCCATTAAAATTCACTACATCATTTCCCTCCGATGCGCTATCAAATTCGCTATTTACGATTGATCTCATAACCAAATTCAGAATCTTGCGAGAAAATTTCATAGGATTCTTAGAATTTGTCATTCTTCGAACGGTCCGTTGTCTGCGGAATCCCGATCGAAATGGCTCGCGCTCGCCGAAAAGCAGTTTTTCTTATATCTAATAAAGAAATTTTATTAGCCCCGCCCCTTCATTAATCGTTATGAGTGCACATTATATTCACACCCATATCAGGTCACAAAGGGGTGGGGCTTACTGGTTTAATTTATTGAATTCAAAAAAGCTGCTGTTCGGCGCGCGAGCCATTTTGATCGGGATTCCACAGAGAGCGGTTCGACATTCGATGCAGCGGAGCGGACACAGCAGCACGAAGGAGTGGGTGGCAGTGTGGCAATGCTGAAAAATTATGTCAACCTTTGAAGGCTTAGCCAAAAATCATCAAGTGGCGGTCGGACAGTTGCAACGCAAGGTGTCGACAAGCGATTGGGTGCAGTTATTTATTGGAATGGGAAGTGGGAAAAGAAAATTGATTCCTCTCAGGACCGACATTTTATGAAAAGAAAGAGTTAATTGCGAAAATGGACTCTTTCGGTGGCATCGGGTTTTGCGTGGTAGCTTGGTTGCTGTTAGTGATCACATCCATTCGAATTTACTGCATCATCTCCCTCCGACGCGCTATCAAATTCGCTATTTACGATGGAGCTTTTCAGTTTGAAGAAAGTTTATTTCGGAAAGTCGGATCAACCTTCTTTTGTATAAAATGGTGGGTTTTGTATAAACTCAATGTAGACGCCACCTCAGTGGAAACTTTCTACAGCAGCCACCCATCGGTGAACGTCGCTCGGACAGACAGATGCCGAAAGATAATGTTTTGTAGTATGGAGAAACTTCGTCTTGAGTCAAATTTCTGTTGTCATTCCTCGCAACAATACGCATCTTAGATAAACAACATTCCATAACAAAATTCAGAATCTTGCGAGAAAATTTCATAGGATTCTTAGAATTTGTCATCCTCCGAACAGTCCGTTGTCTGCGGAATCCCGATCAAAATGGCTCGCGCGCGTCGATAACCCGCTTTCTTACATCTAATGAAGTAATTCCATTAGCCCCGCCCCTTTATTAATCGTTATGAGTGCACATTATATTTACACCTATATCAGACCACAAAGGGGCGGAGCTAACGGGCTTAATTTATTGAATACAAGTAAGCTGCTTTCCAGCGCGCGCGAGCCATTTTGATCGGGATTTCGCAGAGAGCAGTTAAATAAGATTTTACGGAGGGGCTCTGGTAGCATTTTCAAAGGAAAATCATCGAATTGGTGGTGGAAGTCTGTGTTGGTGGTCGTCATTCAACCTCAATAAATCAGCATTTTATGTGAAGAAAGGGTTGATTACAAAAATGACGTATGTTTCGATTTCGTGCGATGCAGTGGCGATGCTGAAAATTTATTCCTAATGGTGGCGTCTTGGCGAAAACTTATCGAGTGGTCGTCGAACAATAACAGCACGAAGTGGAATTCTAACCCTAACGTTTCGACAAGCATTGGGTTGCAGTTAATTGTTGGAAAGATGCATTGGAGACCCAAAATTGGTCCTTCTCAGGACCAGAATCTTCTGAACAGAAAGGGTTGATTGCAAAATGGACTGTTTAGGTGGAATCGGCGTTTGGCGTGATAGTTCGGTTGCTGTGAGCGATTCCATTCATTCGAACAAATTTGTTGCGTAGTCACTCACCGACGCGCGCTTATGATTCTGCTATCGAAGGGTAACTTTCTGTCAACGCCAAACTATTAATTTTGGACTTTGATGAACATTCTTGCATCCCGGATTAAACTACCCTTGTGTAAAATAATGGTACTGTAAAGAACCGATATGTTTCCAATAATGGAGCTTTTCAATCCTCAACTACAACAAAACATAATTAAAATCTTGTGAGGAAATTCCATTTGACTGCTACTGACGCCATCCATTTGAACAAACTCATTGCATCAGCTTCCTCCGACGCGCACTTGTGGCTGTGCTACCAAAGGGCAACTTTCTGTCGTCGCCAAACGATGGTAACCCGGAAAAAATTGATATCATTTCTAATGACTAACGAAACAAAACCAAAGAATCTTGCCAGAAAATTCCACTTTTCCGTCGACGAAGGCTAAATCGATGAAGTCGCCACCTTAGTGAAAAATGTCGTTTAGCCTTAGTTTGACACAAATTATGATGAAAAATACCTTCCATTTCGTATAGCTACGTAGTCCTACGTCACCTTTGCGTACAACCCGATTGGGCTGCACCTTTGAGTTTTTAATTATTTAAGAAATAAAATTCTGGAGGAGTTCCCAAATACATTTTTATAGGCGTTTTTGAAGAAATTTGTTTTGGGTTTAGTGCAGGAATTTCCAAATAAATTGTTGAATGCATTCCCAAAAGAGAACCTGAATGGATTTTCAAAAATAAATCCTAAAGGAACTTAAAAAGAGTTTTTGAAGGTAAAATATTTCCCTAAAGAATTCCTAAAGGAATTTCCAGATAAATCCATAAAGATATTTTTGAAGGATTTTTTGATGGAATTCCCGAAGGAATTCTTAAAAGAAATTACGAAGAAATTCCCAATAGAATTTCAGAGAAAATGCCTACTGGTATTTCTGATGTAATTCCTAGATTTCTTCAAGAATTCCTTTGGAATTTTTCCCAGTAATTTATTCGCAATTTCCTCCAGAGATTTCTTTGAAGATTCGTCCAGGAATTCCCTAAAAAAAAGATCTACAAAAACTCCTCCGGGAACGAATCCCAGAAAGTTCTTCGGAAATTCTTTCGGATATTCCTTAAAATTTACCTCAGGAATTACGTCAGAATTTCCTACACGTATTCCTTTGTTTAAGAAAACCATAGGAAATTTGTTAAGGTTCGTTCTTTTGGAAATTCCTTTAAAAATGTCGTAGGAAATTGCTTTAGGAATTTCTTCATAAAATCCTTTAGGAATTCTTTCGTAACTCCCTTAGAAATTCTTCCGGATGTACCTTCCGAAAATCATTCGCAAATCGCTTTTGAAATATCGACGGAAAATATTCTAGAATTTCTCAAAAAATTCCTTCAGAAATTCATTTACAGATTTCTTCGGAAATATGTTTAGTCTTTAGTCTCTTTAGTCTTAGTTTGCTTAGGATTTTTTTCGGAAATTAATATGGAGGTTTACAATGTTATGAAAACTCATATGTGAATATGTACGTTATGTGGAAGATATTGATTTGGAAAATGTATTGGAGGTAACCACTTTCCCTTCGATGGGACTCGAACCCATGACCCTACAGTACGCTAGACTGGTGCTTTAACCAACTAAGCTACGAAGGACCTTCGTCGGCCTTCGCAACCTAGCGGCTACTGAACGAGCTCGAGATTCCCAAATTGGACGCATAGTCAAATCACTCGCAATCCACTCGCAAGCCAATACTTCCACATGTGTATTGTACACGTCCACATTAGAGGAGCGTGAGTAGGAAAGGTGAGGGAAAGTGGTTACCTCCAATACATTTTCCAAATCAATATCTTCCACATAACGTACATATTCACATATGAGTTTTCATAACATTGTAAATTAACGTCCAAGTCGGGTGGTTTAATCCCCGGAAATAGGCAATTACCTTTGATTGAACTGATTAATATGGAGGATTATTTTAGGAATTCCTCCGGATTTTTTTTAGGAAAAAAAACCTTGGAAATTTTTAAGAAATTCCTCTATGGGTTCCTTAGCAAGTTCTTTGGCATCTTTTCCTGAAATTCCCATAGGAATTCTTTCAGAACTACCTAAAGTAATTCCTTGGGAATTTCTACGGGTAATCGTTTGAAAATTCTTCGGTAACTTAAGGAAGAAGTTCTTGGTCATTTCCTCAGTAATTCTGTCTCAAACCTAGTAACATTTTGTTTTTATGCAGGTTTTATAACACTCTTGAAGAGTAAATTATGGTCTTCAAGAGCGTTGTAAAACTTTTGTTACTTGGGAACATTCTCCATTTCTTTTGATTTTTCGGGAATCTCTTCAGAAATTCATTCAAAGAAATTTCTTCAGAAATTGGTTTTGGAAGCCATTCGGAAATTCTTCTAGGAATTCCCTAGCACATTTTTTCGAAATTTACTGAAAAGATTCTTTATTATTTTTCTGCGGGAATCCCTTCGGCTCCCTAATGTAAACTATTTTTGAAGTCGGTGCTTCCGGGCAAAATTATAAAATACCTATACATATAATAAGCAAGGCCTGCGTGCCCAAACCTTTGTTCCTTATGACGAATAAACGAGTCTACTTTTAGCAAGGAAACAAGCTAGTTCGGTTTTGTATTTCCTTGGTGTGATTTGTGGGAAGTCCGTCGTGGGATCAATAGTGAAGTTGGCCAAGTTCGGATGAAGTATTTTTACACTAAGTTCTTTTGAAAATTACTTCAAAAATTTTGCCAGAAATGTCTGTACAAACTCTTTTCACTATTCCCTCGGAGAATCCTTTTTGAACCCCTTCGAAGATTTTTTCAGCAATTTCTTCGGAAATTGTTTTAGGATTTTTTCGGAAAATATTACATCCTTAACAAATTTCTAAATGAAATCCTGAAAGAATATTCTATGGTTTTACCTGTGGTTTTACTAAAGGAATTTCCCAACGAGAGCCTTAATGGTTTTTGAAAAAATGCCTATATGAGTTTCCGCAGAATTTCTTATAGGGTTTTACAAAGGAATTTCTAATGAAACGTCAAAAAAAATCGTAGTTTCCTCCGGAAATCTCTTCAGGAACCCACCAAGAACTTTTTTTTGTCATATTTAACCAACTTTTAAGGAAAATATTCAATTTGGTAGGTCATCGTGCCCCAGTCTTACTCAGCGAGAGCTCATTTTAGTTATGTTGATCATCTATTGAGATTTGTGCATACAAGAACGCGATGTGGGGAGTAAACTGTCCATTGTGGTTGTCATAAGTGGATTCCATCGTGAATGTCGTTCCAGGATCCAAGGGTCACTGCAGGTGAACGAACTGCAAATTCTCTAAATATACTAGATATGCAGCCGCTCATACATTGCCTAATTATATATGTAACTCAAAGCATAGTAGTTAGAATTTTTCTGAAATTTAGATATATTGAGAAGTAAATCGACTGGATTTTATCAAAATCCTGAATTAGGAAAGCTTTTGGGAAAAAATATTAACAAATTAGTCCTATGACACCGAAGTCTAATTCTCAATATTGCGAATTTCGAATAGTGAAGCAGAATTCGTTGTTAAATTTTGATTTATCAAAATCAAAGAATAATAAAATAGTTTAAATTTAAATAACATTTTGAGGTACTTATTAGTGTCGCTGGTAATTTACTATGGAATGTGCTGTTTGATGATCGATCGAATATTACAATTTTAATCCACTGAAGTCGATTTTTATACGAGCGATTCGTACCGTGTGAATCAAAACAGCGTGAATTAAAAAATTCGCGTTAAAATTGATTTTTTTAGCCATTGATTTTTTCATCCACGCCGGTTCACGCCGCCGCCGATAAAAGCCAACAGCGCGCCGCCGTGACGCCGCCGCCGCTGGGGCAAAAGTGACCACTACGCCGCCGCCGCCGATTATATGACCGGCGCACAGGTCTAAGTGCCCCTATTGAGGACTGCTGGAATACAGTTAAAGCAGCACGAGATATCTCTCGAGAAGGAACTTTTCAAGGATTACATTCTATTCCAGTTACTTTAGGATTACAATGAGGAATAATTTTATTTATTATTAGCAGACCCGACGAACTTCGTTTCGCCTAAAATTGATTAGTTCTCGAGTTATGCCAAAATTTCGGTTTCATTTGTATGAGAGCCCCCCTTTCCAAAGGAGGGAGGGGTCTCGAACCATCTTAAGAACCTTCCCCGACCCCAAAAACATCTGCATATAAATTTTCTCGCCGATCGGTTCAGTAGTTTCGGAGTCTATAAGGTTCAGACAGACAGAAATTCATTTTTATGTATATAGATTAACGACGGAGAATAACGTCGGGTATGTGGGACGAAGTAGATGGAACGATTGGTTCGACGAAGAGTGCAGACAGATTCTGGAGGAGAAGGACGCAGCGCGGGCGGTCGCGCTGCAGCAAGCTACCTGGCAGAACGTGGAACGTTAAAGACGGAAGCGGAGACAGCATGCCCGCCTTTTTCAGGAGAAGGAACGCCGCCTGGAAGAAGCGGAGTGCGAGGAGATGGAACAGCTATGCCGTTCTCAAGAAGCACACAAGTTCTATCAGAAGCTCAACGCATCCCGCAAAGGCTTCGTGCCGCGAGCTGAAATGTGCAGAAATAAGGATGCGGGAGCATCTTGACGGACGAACGTGTGGTGATCGAAAGGTGGAAGCAGTACTACCAGGAACATTTAAATGGTGCTGAGAGTACAGGCAGAGAAAGTCAAGGCAGCGGAGGAGATGACTACGTCAGTTCAGCGAACGATGGAAGCCAACCAGCCCCCGACAGTATAGACCGCGTAGAGCTATGGAAAATTATGGAAGAGAACAGCTTCCCAAGGAAGCTTACCATACTGATCAAAGCAACGGTGGATACGATTTTCTCAGATCCAGTCCATTTATTTTCTTCGCGGATGACATGGACATTGTCGGCCGAACATTTGCAAAGGTGGCAGAACTGTACACCCACCTGAAACGTGAGGCAACAAAACTTGGACTAGTGGTGAATGCATTGAAGACAACCGAGGCGGAACCGAGCGCGACAGGGCCCACCTGGGAAGCAGTGTTACGATAGACGGGGATACCTTCGAAGTGGCCGAGGAATTCGTCTACCTTGGATCCTTACTAACGACTGATAACAATGTTAGTCGTGAAATACGAAGGCGCATCATCTGTGGAAGTCGGGCCTACTACGGGCTCCGGAAGAAAGTGCGTTCAAAAAGATTCACCACCGCACCAAATGTGTCATGACGGAGACGCTGATAAGACCGGTTGTCCTCTACGGACAAGAAACATGGACAATGCTCGAGGAGGACTTGCAAGCACTCAGAGTATTCGAGAGGCGGGTGCTTAGGACCATCTTCGGGGTGTGCAAGAAGACTGTGTGGCGGCGAAAATGAACCACGAGCTCACCCCACTCTACGGCGAACCCAGTATCCAGAAGGTAGCAAAAGCCGGAAGGATACGATGAGCAGGACATGTTGCAAGAATACCAGACAGCAACCCTGCAAAGATGGTGTTCGCTTCCGATCCGGCAGGTACGAGACGACGTGGAGCACAGCGAGCGAGGTGGGCAGACTAGGTGCAAAACGACTTGGCGAGCGTGGGGCGCATTCGAGGATGGAGAGATGCGGCCTTGAACCGTGTATTGTGGCGTCAAATTGTTGATTCAGTGTTATCTGTTTAGATGTTAACTAAATAAATAATAAATAAAACGATCACAAACCACAGCTACAACAGCCGTCGCCACAACAACGAGGCGCAAAGGGCACTCAAGATAGAAGTTTCTGCTGTGTGCATTCTACGAAAGAGACAGAGAAGCACTCTGCGAAGGCGGATATTTTATCGAGAAAAAAGAACGAACCAATGGTATCGCTTGCCTCGTTTCCAAAAACGCTGGATATCGTGTAAAAACCGTTAGACGAGCGCTGGAGGACAACGGAAACGCTGGGACTGTGTCGAATCTGCTTGAGAATCCATGGAAAGCGTACGTGCAGAATTTGGCACAAATGTGAGATTGACGGTTGTCGGTATCGACATTATCAACCCCGTGAAACAGGCACTAGTTCTTGAAGCCACCGTTTGTTGGCGTGGCGCTAGTGCTTTTTATGAAGTTTAAAGCTCCGTTCATATTGTACCGATTACATTTCGCGCGGGTGTTCAATGAATCACCTGCTTTGAGCGTGCTTACAGCGGCACACTAGGAGTTAACTTTCTGAAATCAGTATGGCGAAAGGCATCTAAGGCTCGATTTCTCAAAATCAAGCACCTTCATCGAAAAAATATTTGGTAGGCGTAGTAGCGGACACCTTCCTACATAACCGGTACCAAATAGTTTTTCATGAAAAGTTTCTAAATTTGAGAAAACCTGCTTTAGATGTCTTTCGCCATACAAATTTCTGGCGGTTAACTCATGCTGGCTATTTGCGCATATACGACAGCGCCTGTATGTGGAAGCGGCAGGTTGAAAATCAGCCACTGTCAATAATTCATTATCGCAAAATAATTTTCTATCGTAAAAATTTAAATTTCAATAACTTAAATTATATTGTTCTGTTTTCGTCATTTATTGGCATTGGTAATGACTACAAAAATTTAACTCATGTTTGGGTACGGTGCTGGGACTGGGACAAGCAAATTTTGGGTGAAATTTAATAAATATATTGTAACTCTGTCAGTTATCATCCGTTTTTGACAATTTAGGGATGCCTGAACCGGAAAATTAATATAGTTTGTTGGTTACAAACTTGAGCTTACTATGATGTGGATCCAGAAGAGCGTCGAAACTAAAATGAATTATTCTACTTAGTCATCTTACGATTCATCGACAGTTGTTTTTTGGAAAACTGTTGGAACCGCTTTTTTTTTTAAGAAAAATCTTTTTTGTTTGCATTTGATCTGATTCAACTGGAAGTGGATATCGCATTGAGGATAAAATTTTGCTTTGAACTGGACAATTTGTGTGTTGACAGAATAATAGTTTTTTGAAGCATCATGGACTTAGCGTAAAAGTCAAGAGATGAAAAAGATTAACTATCGAACTGCCAATTACCGGAGATAAGTTATGTTTAGCTGAAGAGAAACCTAGCTATATTGCCCGTGTTACAAATGTGTAACATTTGTATTTTTGTCGATTGAGTCAATCTTAAGAATCGTCTCCAAATTATCAGTTCTTTGAGCTGACTAAATGAAATCTGAAAGTTTGTTCTAGAAAACCCGAAAAACTGCTAAGATGTTTTGTAACATTGAGTGAAATGGCCGAATAACAGAAACACTGGAAAATTCTGTAGCCGTTAAGCCGTGAACAGGAAGTTTCGTAATTAATTTGCACTCAAATAAAACATGTCACTGCTAAAGATCTCAAAAAAGATTTTTTGTGCTATTTTTGGCGATTCTTAGAAAGTTAATTATATTTCCATACTAATACAAATCATAAACTTAAAAGTTCCATTTTTCACTTACCTACAAAAAAATTTGACAGGAAGGTCAATTGGTTTGCAGTTTTATTTTTTCCGTTTGTGAAAATTGATTTTCAAACAAAAAGATGCATTAGGAATTAAAGGCTTTCTAATGTTAATAAGTCCATAGCCCACTCTTTGTCACAATAACAAATATTTTTCAAGTTCCTTCAGACATATATCAACTTGCTTAGATATCGACATAGGTATCAGGCACACTTAACAAAAATCTGTTATTGTGATAAGACTGTGCGGATAACTTTTGCGCTAGGTGTATCTGAAGTGTACGAATCAGTTATAGAGATATTTGCAATATAGTTTTGAAACATATTTTAGATGGTACGCTTTTTCTTTCAACAACAGCCTAAAATATAAAAACACTGTTTATAAAAACACTGTTATTTTTTTATTCGAATTAAATCTGCTCTCGAGCGATATTGCCGCATGCCTCACTGTGTTCCGTGCTTAAAGCCACAACTTGACAGCTAGCACCAAGTTTTCGGCTTCAATCGCATTGTATGCAGATGACAGCCGTTTCAGGGGGCTGGACATTACACACTGCTCCACTCAAAACAAAAAGTGGAAATGAAAGAGAAACATGTCAACTCTAAGGAACAAACGCGATCACCAGCAATAGAGGTAATAAACTATAGAGGGAGATTGTCGCTGTCGTCACTGGCGAAACATCTTTTGCTGGCGAGGATATGGCACTAAATGTCAACGAAGGAAAAATCAGAACGTTTTGACAGATAGGTACCCAACATGTTTGGGGACGATAACAAAGGGAACCGCAGCGACAATCGTCCTCTATAGTTTATTACCTCTATTTCACCAACAGCCACTTATCTGGCAGGGCGACACTGTTTCGCATAATTCCAGTGCAACTCCTAGTCGGTGGCAGCGTACGCTTTCTTGGACAATGGATCAGCAAAGACGTTGTTAGAAGAAGAAATCGCAAAGCAATTGGGCGTTACTGGAGAAACTCTTCCTTTGTGTCAGCAGTGGACTGCTAGTGTAAAGCGCATTGAATTGAATTCTCAACAAATGGCGCTGAAGATATCTGGTGTAAACAAAGCAACCAGGTTCGCCCTAGATTGAAGAAAATTGGCGTTTCTCCCGCATGTGTCTCATGGTTAAGATCGTACCTGTCTAATACCACACTATGTGTCAAAATAGGAACCGAAAAGTCTGAAACGTTTTGTACCATTTCCGGAGTATCTCAAGGAAGCAATCTGGGCCCGTTGCTTTTTGTACTATTCATAAAAGAAATCGATACACTGTTGCCACTCGGATGCCGATCGTTTTTCGCAGACGATATCAAGATCTACATGATAATTAAGGGTCGACAAGATTGCATAGAGCTTCAGAAGATGGTAGATTGTTTTGAAATGTGGTGTTCCAGAAACTTCATGACAGTTAGCATTGCTAAATGCAGGATCATCTCGTTTCATCGAAAGACCAAACTATTTGTCTTTGACTACACCATCATCGCAGTCCAGCCGTTGCAAAGAGTAACGCATATACGAGACTTGGGTGTTATGCTTGATTGTGTGGCCCCACATTTCGAGTCCACTACTCTGAAGTAATTTCTAAAACAAATAGACAGCTTGGATTCATACTCAAAATTTCTTCAGAATTCCGTGATCTATTCTGCCTGCGATCACTGTATTGCTTGCTGGTACGATCCATTTTGAAGTCAAGTGTGGTTTCCTGATGTCCATACCACGCCAACTGGATTGCTACGATCGAATCAGTTCAGAAAAAAAATGTACGTTATGCTCTTCGCTTCCTCCCGTGGAATGATGCCACAAACCTGCCTTCATATGAAGAACGTTGCCAACTTCTTGAACTACAAACCCTAGAACGACGACGAACCATCGCTCAGGCTGTATTTGTAAATTTTAAAAGGAGAAATTGACGCCCCATCTGTTCTAACTGAGATCAATATTTGCGCTCCAACAAGAATTCTACGCCAGCAGAATTTCCTTCACCTTGAAACGCGAAACGTTGAATATGGTCAGCATGATCCTATTAGATTTATGTATAGTGTTTTCAATGACGTTTTTGAACTGCTTGATTTCAACTTAACCACGCGGACCTTTCAAGAACGACTCTCATGAAGACGACAACTATTTTCAAGGCTAAAAAACTCATTTTTTTTTTTACTTTTCTATATGTTGTAAGTTTTAGTGAGTTAGTATATTGAGCACTAATTGTTCATTAAGACCACTAAAGTGTCAGACGAATGTGTACAAATAGACAAATAAACAAATAAAGGATGTGCGCACGGTGCGTAAGCTAGATCTTCAACTGCAATCGTTAGGTTCACGGAGTTGGCGCAAGCTTTTCTGTATCTGACCACTTAAGGGACATGAGAATGCTCTTCCCCGAATTCTCATTGGAAATGATAACGCCCATGTTACTACAATGCTGGAAGTTCGTGAAGAGCAACCAGGAGAACCTATTGCGGCAAATTCAAGACTTGTGTGGACACCCAAGCAACCAGAAGTTCAGATTTTACTTAAATTTACTCTTAACCGAACTAATTGGTTCACTATGGTTCACATCAAGTTCCAAGCATCCTAAACGGAACTTTAAAGTTCACTTAAAGTTCCGTTACATACAAAAAAATTACTTAAAATGAGAGCTGATTAAGCCAAAATAGCCCTTCTTATCCGAACTTCTGGTTGCTTGGGCAGTGTACGGATCACACAATGAAAATGATGATCATGTGCGCTGCGCAGCTTCCATGATTGTGAATGCCAGGATGGACGGCTTTGGTGAAGCAGCTTGGTAGTCGACGTCGTACAGATACCTGAGTCTTCATCTGTCCAGCGAGCAAAGCAAGTACTCATAGAATCCACCAGACACGACGGGCAACGATTTGAGACCGCGCTTTTGTGGAAATACGACAACTTGGTTCAAATAGTTATCTGATGGCGGTTCGGTGTCTCCAGTGCCTAGAGTGGCGCATCCGAAAGGATCCGATGATTGACGAAAGCATCACAAGACAATTGATCCGAATATCAAACGAAAGCCTGCATTCATAAGGCGATTCTGTTAGGAAGTCCCTTCGGGATTCAGCTAGGAAATTCCTCCGGGATTCCGCCAGGAAATCCCTCCGGGATTCCGCTAGGAAGTCCCTCCGGGATTCCGCTAGGAAGTCCCTCCGGGATTCCGCTAGGAAGTCCCTCCGGGATTCCGCTAGGAAGTCCCTCCGGGATTCCGCTAGGAAGTCCCTCCGGGATTCCGCTAGGAAGTCCCTCCGGGATTCCGCTAGGAAGTCCCTCCGGGATTCCGCTAGGAAGTCCCTCCGGGATTCCGCTAGGAAGTCCCTCCGGGATTCCGCTAGGAAGTCCCTCCGGGATTCCGCTAGGAAGTCCCTCCGGGATTCCGCTAGGAAGTCCCTCCGGGATTCCGCTAGGAAGTCCCTCCGGGATTCCGCTAGGAAGTCCCTCCGGGATTCCGCTAGGAAGTCCCTCCGGGATTCCGCTAGGAAGTCCCTCCGGGATTCCGCTAGGAAGTCCTTCAGGGATTCCCCTAGGAAGTCCCTCAGGGATTCCGCTAGGAAGTCCCTCAGGGATTCCGCTAAAAATTTTAGAAGAACTCAAAATGGTTTTCAAATGAGTACACTTCAAGTGCATTCTTTAAAAAAAACCGTTTGGGGTGGGGGTTTATTAACCACCCATTTCTCTAGCTTTTTAAAGATTTCATAATAAATATTCTGTTTATTCTTTCCAGATCCATAGTTAGAACCGCATATTATAACTGTATTATTCGCTTGATATTCCTTGTCCACAGCTTTCGGCGTGTTCGGATATTTTTTAACAGCCCTCTATTTCACCTCATTCACAGATGCACCCAGGACGAGTTCCGCTGCCGCGACGGGTCCTGCATTTCGGCTTCGTTCGAGTGCGACGGCGAACCGGACTGCATCGACGAGTCGGACGAAAATGCGTGCGACCGGCCGATGCAGATTTGCCCGGACGGAGAGTTCAAGTGCAAGGGAACGCTGGGCGGACTGGGCGGTCCCGGTGGCCGTTGCGTGCTGAACCGGTTCCGCTGCGACGGCGACAACGACTGTGGCGATTGGAGCGACGAGGAAGGATGTCCCAAGAAGCAGGTGATGTGCACGGCCAACGAGTTCAAGTGCGACGATGGGGACTGCATTCCGGTGCAGTGGCGGTGCGACGATAAGCAGGATTGTAACAACGGAGAGGACGAGAAGGGATGTCCGGTGGATAAGTTGGCTGGGCGGACCTGTTCGCCGGATGAGTACACTTGCAAGGATGGGCGGTGTATTTTGGTGAGTTGGGGGTTTTGGAGGGTTACGATCATGAAGAAATATCACGGATGTTGCTTTTTTAATAGCGCTCATGGGTTTGCGATGGATCCGCTGATTGCAAGCGAGGAGAGGACGAACAGGACTGCGAAATCAAGTGTGAAATCAACCAATTCGCGTGTTCATCCAGCAGTCGAAACAGCTCCAACGATCCGTAAGTATCGTAGACTCATAGATCAGTTGCGTCGATCTAACAGAGGGCTTTATCTTTCGTAGGTTGTGCATCAATCAGAAAAATGTTTGCGATGGTCACAAGGATTGTGTTAACGGCGAAGACGAGCAACGTTGTCCAATAGTTCACCGATGCGGCGCTCAAAGTTCATGTGAGCAGCAATGTATTACGGCTTACAGTGGACGAGAGGAATGCAAATGCCGGATGGGATTCCTGCTGCATGGCAATGGCTTCAACTGTACCGACATCGACGAGTGTACGATCACCAACAATCCGGTTTGCTCACAGGAGTGCATCAACACGGTCGGTAGCTTCCGCTGCGATTGCAAACCGGGGTACGTCCTCAGACCGGACAACAGAACTTGTAAAGCCGTTGGAGGAGCCGTGAAGCTATTGATGGCCAACCGAGCTGACATCAGGCAGGTTTCGCTTAGCAATAACCAGTTTACGTCGATTGTTAAAGGCTTGCCGAATGCAATCGCGCTGGATTATCATTACAACAAGGATCTCCTGTTTTGGACGGATGTTTCAATCGACGTAATAAAGCGATCGTATTTGAATGGAACCGGAGTTCGGGATGTCATAAAGTGGGGATTGGAATCACCCGGAGGATTGGCCGTTGATTGGATCCATGATCTACTGTTCTGGACCGATTCGGGAACCCGCAGGGTCGAAGTATCCACGTTTGATGGCAAACTCCGGGCGGTGATCGCGGCAAATGATTTGGACAAACCTCGGGCGATCGCAGTCCACCCCGGTAAGGCAACCATTTTCTGGACGGACTGGGGCACGGTGCCAAAGATCGAAAAATCCTTCATGGATGGTTCTGATAGGCGAACCATAGTTTCGGAATCCATTTTCTGGCCCAACGGCTTGGCGATTGATTACACAACGGACCGTATCTACTGGGCCGATGCAAAGCACGTCATCGAGAGCGCCGACTTTGACGGTAAGGGACGGAAGAAAATCCTGAGCAACAATCTTCCGCATCCGTTCGCCATGACGCTATTCGAAGATTCCATGTACTGGACGGATTGGCACACGAGGACCGTCTCGTCAGCGAACAAAGTCAACGGACGCGGATATCGAATTGTTCATGAAGGTTTGCATTTTCCAATGGACATCCAGAGTTTCCACCCATCGCGTCAACCGGACTACCAGAATCGGTGCCAATTGGACTCGGCTGGTCGCCGAGGTGGATGTTCGCATCTTTGCCTACCGAATCGCAACCATAGAAGATGTGCTTGTCCAATTGGTTTGTCACTGAAAGGAGATCAGCGAACTTGCTCGAATGTCCCGGATAAGCTGTTGTTGATCGCGCGTAAGAAGGACATCCGAGTGCGTCAACTCGATCAGCAGAATCCCAGCAAAGGGGTGGATATGGTGGTCCCACTGGATGGCATCAAGTCCAACGTAGCGATCGATTGGTGCAGTCAAACGAACGTGATCTACTGGACGGACGTAGGCAAGAGTATCATCAGCCGGGCATTCATCAACGGAAGCCAGCAGGAAGCGATCATCAAGTCGAACCTGATCTCACCGGCTGGATTGGCCCTGGATTGGATCACCGATAAGATCTACTGGACCGATGCGGGAACCAACAGAATCGAGGTAGCCAGTACGGACGGAAAACAGAGGACGCTTCTGATTTGGGAAAAGTTGGACAAACCGAGGGATATCGTCGTTCATCCGAGCGACGGTTACATGTTCTGGTCGGACTGGGGTTCCAATCCGTTGATTGAGAGAGCCGGAATGGACGGAACTGGTCGAGTAACCTTGGTATCGGAGAATCTGCAATGGCCAAATGGACTGGCGCTGGATACTGACAACCATCGACTGTATTTTGTGGACGGCGGTACGAAGCTGCTGGAGTTTGTCAATTTCGATGGAACGGGTCGCAATCGGTTGATCACGGACGGTTTGAAGCACCCATTCGGATTGGATGTGTACGACAAGAAGGTTTACTGGACGGATTGGGACACGCACAGCATTCAGGTGGCCGATAAACTCACCGGCCAAGGGAGGGAGGTGGTTTTGGCGAACAATACGGATCTGATGGATATTAGAGTGTTCCATCGAACTCGGAAGGATGTCCGCAACCCTTGCAAACCTCGCAACGGGGGATGCTCGTACATTTGTCTACTGAGTCCAACGAGACATACTTGCGCCTGTCCGATTGGAATTCAACTCAACGTAAGTTCTTTGTTATTATCAACCTAGCTATCGTCTAATATGTTTCTCACCTCTCTAACAGGATGACGCCAAGACCTGCAAGGATGGACCATCCAAGTACCTGATCTTCGCCCACCGCACCGACATACGCCAGGTTTCATTGGACAGTGATTACCAGATCGACGTTGTGCTGCCGTTGCCTCCGATATCGAATGCCGTGGCCCTGGACGTCGACACCGACACCGGCGATGTCTACTGGGCCGATACGGTCGAGGATGTGATCATGCGATCCTCCCAGAACGGAATGCACGTCAAACAGGTGCTCAGCGAGAGCATGGACAGTGTCGATTCGTTGGTGATCGACTCGGTGGGTCGCAAGATCTACTGGGCCGATTCCATCCGGTGTTCGATCGAGGTCAGCGAATTGGATGGCAGTGTGAGAACCGTTCTCGTGTGGCACAATCTCATCCATCCGCGGGGTATCGCACTGGATTACGATAGCGGACACCTGTTCTGGTCCGACTGGCGTAAGGATCCAGTGATAGAGCGGGCAGACATGGATGGAGAACACAGAAAGAGTATCGTCACGACCGATTTGGGCTTCGTTAGCGGACTTGCCGTGGACAGCGTGGAGAACCGCATCTATTGGACGGACTCCAAGTCCAAGAGAATCGAATCGTGTGACTTTAACGGAAATTCACGAAAGGTTCTGCTGAACAACCTGTCGCACCCGTACGCTTTGACGGTGACAACGAGTACGGTCTACTGGACGGATTGGATAACCAAAGCTTTGCATTCAGTTATTAAGATCAACACCAGCAAAGTTCGGAAGGTCGCAAAAGATTTGGAAGAGCTCATGGATGTTAAAGTTGTTCTCGGTTCGACTGATAATCAGGACAATCTATGCGGCAAAAACAACGGCGGGTGTTCTCATCTGTGTCTTCGAACTCCCGGAGGGTACAGTTGCAAGTGTCCGACTGGATTACTCATGAAAGACGGTAGCAACAAGGAATGTAGGACAATCCCTGAGGTAAGATAATTGCTCTATGCCTTGGAGACAGATCTCATTTCTTCCTTTTTACTCTCACACAGGAATACTTGTTGATTGCCCTCCGGTCCGGTATCGGTCGCATCTCGCTGGACACCCAGGACATGTTCGACGTTGTTCTGCCAATTGAAGGAGTTCATGGAGTGGTCGCACTGGACTACCACTTCGACCGGATGTACATTTTCTACGCGGACGTCAACGTCGATGCCATCCGGCGAGTCAGCATCAACGACTTCTCCAGCACCAAAGTGATCGTCAGCAGTGGTCTCAGCACTCCGAACGGCATTGCCGTTGACTGGTTGGCCGATAATCTGTACTGGACGGATGCGGCCTTGAAGAAGATCGAGGTGTCCCGTTTGGATGGTTCCTGTCGCAAGGCCGTACTGACCGGAGGCTTGGACGACCCACGGTCGATCATTTTGTACCCGAAGCGAGGCTTCATGTTCTGGACCGACTGGGGCCAGGCACCGAGAATCGAACGGGCTTACATGGATGGTTCGGAGCGGCGTAGCATTATCGATTCGGAGCTCGGATTCCCCACAGGTTTGGCCATTGACTTCGCTATGAAGAAGCTGTACTGGGCCGACGCTCAGCAGGATCGGATTGAGATGTGTGACTTTGACGGGAAACGCCGCACTCGGGTGATCTCGCAGGCCGCACATTCCTTTGGATTCACGCTGACCGCTGACTACATGTACTGGACCGACTGGCACAATAAATCGGTTCAGAGAGCTCCGAAACGGGTCGCTGCTCCAGTGGAGGAAGTTCGTTTTGGGCTAAGAGGCGCCCTTGAGATTCGTTCGGTGTCCGGCAGTCGTCAACCACATGATTGGAACCCTTGTGGTCAGGACAACGGCGGCTGCAGCCATCTATGCCTCTTCGCCGAGACACGCTACGTATGCGGTTGCCCAGACGTTCCAGACGAGAACCATTGCAGCCTTGAACCGGCCTTCAACGTTCCGATCAAGCCTAACGACGAGATCACGTCCACGTCGGAACCCAAACCGCCCGTGTCCAACGGGTCCACCATGCTCAGCAAAAACCGAATGCACGCCCAATTGGTCATCATCGCTACGGCCATCTTGGCCGGCATAGTCGTCATAATTGTGATCACCATCCTAGGTAACATTCCAACCAATCAGTTTTCATTACCACCACCTATGAACTTCTCACCCCCCAAAGATCATCACTAACAAAATCACCCGTTTCATCTGTTGTTCCATGTGTTTCGTTCCGCATTCTGGTTTTCTGTGTGTCTCTGCTTGCTAAATGTAACTCGAACCCCCACTCAAAAAACACGTCACACCATTCACTCACCATGAATCGCCTTCTTGTGCGTCCCTCGGCAATGACTCCCCACCGACCAGTGCTGATTGTGAATTCCAAACGGAAACAGAGCCGGAAAACGTCCCGCAGCGGAAGCGACGTGCTCACGTTCACCAACCCGAACTACAACGGCGTGGACGGGCTGTGCCATCACCACCATCCGGGTGAGGGACCGCCGGCGACGGCACGCAACACCATCTGGAAGCGGCTGAAGTACGACCGGGCTCAGGTGAGTGTCCCGCTCTAAGGAAAGACTTTTGCGTAGATTATAAATAATTGATTTGAAAAACGAACAAACTTACTTGGACAATAAGAACGATATGAAGGGTGTCTTCCAAACATCTTGAAGGCGACTTGCAGCCGCATGAGGCCTTCAAGGGGCTATCAACGGTTTTTGAAGGTAGACAAGCCTTACAAGCCTCTTTGAGAAAGCCTCCCAATCTTTTTTACTATACTCATAGAAAAAGCATTCCAACCAAAAACTTTGGATGATTTTTTTTAAATGTCTTTATTAATGAGATTTTGAGCCCGCAGCTTTGGATGAAACTTTCCATGCCTCTGGAAATGAAGGTGGCATGGCTTTTGAAGAAAACTTTTTAAGAAGAGTTTTCCTTGCCTCGTAAAAAGATTTCAAAAAGCTTTATTCAAGGAAGAAGCCCAACGTAGGAAAAAAAATATAACAAGTTAGAAAACATCTTTAAAGTCTATTGCAAACACCCCACCAGGATTCAAAGATTCTTCATGCCTTTTGCAAGGACTCTTCCGAGCCTCTTGAAAGGAGGCTTCCGAGCCTTTTGAAAGGAGGCTTCCGAGCCTCTTGAAAGGAGGATTCCGAGCCTCTTGAAAGGAGGCTTCCAAGCCTCTTGAAAGAAGGCTTCCGAACCTCTTGAAAGGCGGCTTCCTAGCCTCTTGCAAGGAGGCTTCCGAGCCTATTGAAAAGAGACTTCCGAGCCTCTTGAAAGGAGCCATCCGAGCCTCTTGAAAGGAGGCATCCGAGCCTCTTGAAAGGAGGCATCCGAGCCTCTTGAAAGGAGGCATCCGAGCCTCTTAAAAGGAGGCTTCCGAGCCTTTTGAAAGGAGGCTTCCGAGCCTCTTGAAAGGAGGCATCCGAGCCTCTTGAAAGGAGGTTTCCGAGCCTTTTGAAAGGAGGCTTCCGAGCCTCTTGAAGGGAGGCATCCGAGCCTCTTGAAAGGAGGCATCCGAGCCTCTTGGAAGGAGGCTTCCGAGCCTCTTGGTAGGAGGCTTCCGAGCCTCTTGGAAGGAGGCTTCCGAGCCTCTTGGAAGGAGGCTTCCGAGCCTCTTGGAAGGAGGCTTCCGAGCCTCTTGGAAGGAGGCTTCCGAGCCTCTTGGAAGGAGGCTTCCGAGCCTCTTGGAAGGAGGCTTGAGCCTCTTGGAAGGAGGCTTGAGGCCTCTTGGAAGGAGGCTTCTGAGCCTCTTGGAAGGAGGCTTCTGAGCCTCTTGGAAGGAGGCTTCTGAGCCTCTTGGAAGGAGGCTTGAGCCTCTTGGAAGGAGGCTTCTGAGCCTCTTGGAAGGAGGCCTGAGCCTCTTGGAAGGAGGCTTCTGAGCCTCTTGGAAGGAGGCTTCCGAGCCTCTTGGAAGGAGGCTTCTGAGCCTCTTGGAAGGAGGCCTGAGCCTCTTGGAAGGAGGCTTTGAGCCTCTTGGAAGGAGGCTTCCGAGCCTCTTGGAAGGAGGCTTCTGAGGCCTCTTGGAAGGAGGCTTCTGAGCCTCTTGGAAGGAGGCTTCTGAGCCTCTTGGAAGGAGGCCCTGAGCCTCTTGGAAGGAGGCTTCTGAGCCTCTTGGAAGGAGGCTTCTGAGCCTCTTGAAAGGAGGCCGAGCCTCTTGAAAGGAGGCTTCCTGAGCCTCTTGAAAGGAGGCTTCCGAGGCCTCTTGAAAGGAGGCTTCTGAGCCTCTTGAAAGGAGGCTTCTGAGGCCTCTTGAAAGGAGGCTTCTGAGCCTCTTGAAAGGAGGCCGAGCCTCTTGAAAGGAGGCTTCTGAGCCTCTTGGAAAGGAGGCTTCTGAGCCTGTTGAAAGGAGGCTTCTGAGCCTGTTGAAAGGAGGCCTGAGCCTGTTGAAAGGAGGCTTCTGAGCCTCTTGAAAGGAGGCCTGAGCCTCTTGAAAGGAGGCTTCTGAGGCCTCTTGAAAGGAGCCTTCTGAGCCTCTTGAAAGGAGGCTTCTGAGCCTCTTGAAAGGAGGCTTCTGAGCCTCTTGAAAGGAGGCTTCCGAGCCTCTTGAAAGGAGGCTTCCAAGCCTCTTGAAAGGAGGCTTCCAAGCCTCTTGAAAGGAGGCTTCCAAGCCTCTTGAAAGGAGGCTTCCAAGCCTCTTGAAAGGAGGCTTCCAAGCCTCTTGAAAAGAGGCTTCCAAGCCTCTTGAAAGTTTCCAAGCCTCTTGAAAGTTTCCAAGCCTCTTGAAAGGAGGCTTCCAAGCCTCTTGGAAGGAGGCTTCCGAGCATCTTGGAAGGAGGCTTCCGAGCCTCTTGGAAGAAGGCTTCCGAGCCTCTTGGAAGGAGGCTTCCAAGCCTCTTGAAAGGAGGCTTCCAAGCCTCTTGAAAGGAGGCTTCCGAGCCTCTTGGAAGGAGGCTTCCGAGCCTCTTGGAAGGAGGCTTCCGAGCCTCTTGGAAAAAGGCTTCCAAGCCTCTTGAAAGGAGGCCTGAGCCTCTTGGAAGGAGGCCTGAGCCTCTTGGAAGGAGGCTTCCGAGCCTCTTGCAAGATGGCTTCCGAGCCTCTTGAAGGAGGCTTCCAAGCATCTTGGAAGGAGGCTTCCAAGCATCTTGGATGAAGGCTTCCAAGCCTCTTGAAAGAAGGCCTCCAAGCCTCTCGAAAGGAGGCTTCCAAGCCTCTTGAATGGAGGCTTCCAAGCCTCTTGAAAGGATGCTTTCGAGCCTCTTGGAAGGAGACTTCTGAGCCTCTTGGAAGGAGGCCTGAGCCTCTTGGAAGTAGGCTTCTGAGCCTCTTGGAAGGAGGCTTCGAGGCCTCTTGGAAGGAGGCTCTGAGCCTCTTGAAAGGAGGTTTCCGAGCCTCTCGAAAGGAGGTTTCCAAGCCTCTCGAAAGGAGGCTTCCGAGCTTCTTGAAAAGAAGGCTTCCGAGCCTCTTGCCAAGAGGCTTCCAAGCATCTTGGAAGGAGGCTTCCAAGCATCTTGGAAGGAGGCTTCCGAGCCTCTTGGAAGGAGGCTTCCGAGCCTCTTGGAAGGAGGCTTCCGAGCCTCTTGGAAGGAGGCTTCCGAGCCTCTTGAAAGGAGGCTTCCTAGCCTCTTGAAAGGAGGCTTCCAAGCCTCTTGGAAGGAGGCTTCAAGCCTCTTGAAGGAGGCTCTGAGCCTCTTGAAGGAGGCTTCCGAGGCCTCTTGGAAGGAGGCTTGAGCCTCTTGGAAGGAGGCTTCCAAGCCTCTTGGAAGAAGGCTTCCAAGCCTCTTGGAAGAAGTCTTCCGAGCCTCTTGGAAGGAGGCTTCCGAGCCTCTTGGAAGGAGGCTTCCGAGCCTCTTGGAAGGAGGCTTCCGAGCCTCTTGGAAGTAGGCTTCTGAGCCTCTTGGAAGGAGGCTTCTGAGCCTCTTGGAAGGAGGCTTGAGCCTCTTGGAAGGAGGCTCTGAGCCTCTTGGAAGGAGGCTTCTGAGCCTCTTGGAAGGAGGCTTCTGAGCCTCTTGGAAGGAGGCTTCTGAGCCTCTTGGAAGGAGGCTTCTGAGCCTCTTGGAAGGAGGCTTCTGAGCCTCTTGAAGGAGGCTTCCTGAGCCTCTTGGAAGGAGGCCTGAGCCTCTTGGAAGGAGGCTTCTGAGCCTCTTGGAAGGAGGCTTCTGAGCCTCTTGGAAGGAGGCTTCTGAGCCTCTTGGAAGGAGGCCTGAGCCTCTTGGAAGGAGGCTTCTGAGCCTCTTGGAAGGAGGCTTCTGAGCCTCTTGGAAGGACGCTGGAGGCCTCTTGGAAGGAGGTTTCCGGGCCTCTTGGAAATAGGCTTCTGAGCCTCTTGGAAGGAGGCTTCTGAGCCATTTGGAAGGAGGCTTCTAAGCCTCTTGAAAGGAGGCTTCTGAGCCTCTTGGAAGGAGGCTTCCGAGCCTCTTGGAAGGAGGCTTCCAAGCCTCTTGGAAGGAGGCTTCCGAGCCTCTTCGAAGGAGGCTTGCGAGCCTCTTGGAAGGAGGCTTGCGAGCCTCTTGGAAGGAGGCTTGCGAGCCTCTTGGAAGGAGGCTTCCGAGCCTCTTGGAAGGAAGCTTCCGAGCCCCTTGGAAGGAGGCTTCCAAGCCTCTTGGAAGGAGGCTTCCAAACCTCTTGGAAGGAGGCTTCCAAACCTCTTGGAAGGAGGCTTCCAAACCTCTTGGAAGGAGGCTTCCGAGCCTCTTGAAAAAAAAGCTTCCAAGCCTCTTGGAAGGAGGCTTTCAAGCCTCTTGTAAAGAGGCCTCCAAGCCTCTTGGAAGAAGGCCTCCAAGCCTCTTGGAAGGAGGCTTCCGAGCCTCTTGGAAGGAGGCTTCCGAGCCTCTTGGAAGGAGGCTTCCGAGCCTCTTGGAAGGAGGCTTCCGAGCCTCTTGGAAGGAGGCTTCCGAGCCTCTTGGAAGGAGGCTTCCGAGCCTCTTGGAAGGAGGCTTCTGAGCCTCTTGGAAGGAGGCTTCTGAGCCTCTTGGAAGGAGGCCTGAGCCTCTTGGAAGGAGGCTGGAGCCTCTTGGAAGGAGGCTTCTGAGCCTCTTGGAAGGAGGCTTCTGAGCCTCTTGGAAGGAGGCTTCTGAGCCTCTTGGAAGGAGGCCTGAGCCTCTTGGAAGGAGGCTTCTGAGCCTCTTGGAAGGAGGCTTTCAAGCCTCTTGTAAAGAGGCCTCCAAGCCTCTTGGAAGGAGGCCTGAGCCTCTTGAAGGAGGCTTGAGCCTCTTGGAAGGAGGCTCTGAGCCTCTTGGAAGGAGGCTTCTGAGCCTCTTGGAAGGAGGCTTCCGAGCCTCTTGGAAGGAGGCTTGAGCCTCTTGGAAGGAGGCTTCCGAGCCTCTTGGAAGGAGGCCTGAGCCTCTTGGAAGGAGGCTTCTGAGCCTCTTGGAAGGAGGCCTGAGCCTCTTGGAAGGAGGCTTCTGAGCCTCTTGGAAGGAGGCCTGAGCCTCTTGGAAGGAGGCCTGAGCCTCTTGGAAGGAGGCTTCTGAGCCTCTTGAAAGGAGGCCTGAGCCTCTTGGAAGGAGGCTTCTGAGCCTCTTGGAAGGAGGCTGAGCCTCTTGGAAGGAGGCTTCTGAGCCTCTTGGAAGGAGGCTTCTGAGCCTCTTGGAAGGAGGCTTCTGAGCCTCTTGGAAGGAGGCTTGAGCCTCTTGGAAGGAGGCTTCTGAGCCTCTTGGAAGGAGGCTTCTGAGCCTCTTGGAAGGAGGCTTCTGAGCCTCTTGGAAGGAGGCCTGAGCCTCTTGGAAGGAGGCCTGAGCCTCTTGGAAGGAGGCTTCCAAGCCTTTTGGAAGGAGGCTTCCAAGCCTTTTGGAAGGAGGCTTCCAAGCCTTTTGGAAGGAGGCTTGCGAGCCTCTTGGAAGGAGGCTTGCGAGCCTCTTGGAAGGAGGCTTGCGAGCATCTTAGAAGGAGGCTTCCGAGCCTCTTAGAAGGAGGCTTCCGAGCCTCTTGAAAGGAGGTTTCCAAGCCTCTTGGAAGGAGGCTTCCAAACCTCTTGGAAGGAGGCTTGCGAGCCTCTTGAATAAAAAGCTTCCAAGCCTCTTCCGAGCCTCTTGGAAGGAGGCTTCCGAGCCTCTTGGAAGGAGGCTTCCGAGCCTTTTGGAAGGAGGCTTCCAAGCCTCTTGGAAGGAGGCTTCCAAGCCTCTTGGAAGGAGGCTTCCAAGCCTCTTGGAAGGAGGCTTCCAAGCCTCTTGGAAGGAGGCTTCCAAGCCTCTTGGAAGGAGGCTTCCAAGCCTCTTGGAAGGAGGCTTCCAAGCCTCTTGGAAGGAGGCTTCCAAACCTCTTGGAAGGAGGCTTCCAAACCTCTTGGAAGGAGGCTTCCAAACCTCTTGGAAGGAGGCTTCCAAACCTCTTGGAAGGAGGCTTCCAAACCTCTTGGAAAGAAGCTTCCAAGCCTCTTGGGGGGAGACTTCCGAGCCATTTGAAAGGAGGCTTTTGAACCTCTTGACAAAAGGCTATTCAGTTTTTTTGCCAGAAGGCTCCTCAGCTTGAATATATCATGAATTAAATTCTTAAAGCATTTAGCTTTTCTATGTGACTTCCAAAATAGTTTCTCGTGACATAACAGTTACAAAATTGTTTCTGTTCTTCCTTCAATTTCTACAGGAACGAGTCTTTGAGGAGAAATACTTGGGCCTCCCGCACGGTACCGCCACCACAACTCTAATTTCACCAGCTTCGTCGTCGCAGATATCCTCCGAAGCGGCAGCCCTTCCAGTGTAAACAAAATACTAACGATGAAGAAAACAAACAAAAACGCTGACATTTGTAAGTATTAAGAAGCATGAACGAAAAACAAAACATGTGGAACTGATTACATCACACAACAACAAACTGAAGCAACTGATTCAAATCAATGAGACATATTCAACAACTGAAGAAAATGAGTACGTTTATGAATTCACGAAGAAAAACCAGAAAATCAAGGCAGCTAACATTAGAATGAATTAAACTGACAGATACTCTTAAACACTAATAAACTAGAAACTAACTGAGGAAACCTAAGGTTGAGAATCGCATATTATTAAATGACAACTGTCCAACATAGAAGAGAAACAAAATCATCAAAAACGTTGAGAGAACTATTTTTAGCCAGATTTTGTCCCGAACTTTTATTTTTGTATTGGAACATGACACAAACGCTGTCATTACCTCTCTCGTCAGAACTACTCTCATGGTCTTATATGGGGCATTAGGGTGTAAGGCAATACACGACAGTCAACGAAACACCTTAACCTTGGAAACGAAGGTGAAACAAATCAAATTCGAACGAATCGGCTTATGGAGGTACGGAAGACAGGGGGAGCATTCGAGAAACTGGAGGTGAATTTGACCAGTGTAGGGGTGCTCTCTCTCTGGAAACGAATCGAGCAAACGGGAGTAATTCGACTAAATACGATAGCATAGTAGCATTACCTATAACTAGTGTGGTTATGAAACTGGTTGTAATTTTATGAACAGAAATAGAAATCTTTAACGAAAATCTAATCTCAACACACTGTCACTTCACAGAAGAAAAAAAAACAAAACAAACAAAAAAAATCTATAGACATTTATGAAACCAGGAACTGTTTTGTTGATGTTTAACAGCTGTCCGAAACCGTGGTGTTGTTTTGTCACCGCCTACTCCTCCTCCTTTACATCTCCCCCCACACACACACAAATAGACACAGTTTCTTCGATTTGCAACTCGTTCGATTCGGTGTGCAAAAGATCGAAACTTCTCCGTTGTTAAGATTTAAGAAGAGGAAATAGAAATAAAACACACACACACAGACACACTCTGTCGTTGAACGCTATATTGGAAATAAAAGAAAAACGAACACACTCACACAGAAGAAAAAAGTAAATATATACATATATGAATATATGAATGTTTTATATATTTCTAGTTTTTTATACATATCCTGTGCAACTACATAAGAAAGATGAGGGGGAGACGAATTGACCGGATCTGTACAGAGAGCCGCGTTTTTTGTACTTTTTTGATTTCTGCAAACGGAATTTCGACAGCTTTGGTTCCATACAAAAGGGATAAAATTTGAAACAATATGGCTGTGTGACGATTAAGCGCGGATTTGTTTTCATTCGTTGTTTCCGGACAAAGTTTTTGCCCACTTTTGTTACGACAGTAGGCGACAAACCGGGCGAGGAGGACGGCCATCCGACCTCCGAGTTCGGCATATTTTAATAAACTTTATTGAAGGTATTGACATTACGATTATTGAAGGAAGTAATTTTGCATATAGAGATACTTTTTAGGGCAAAATCGATGCCAGATCTAATCTTGGTATGTACATAGTCTAATATGATACAAGGGACAGCGTAGGACGTGGATATGTTTCACTTATTGTAAACAAGTCACATTTTTAGGTAAACAAAAGCATTTGAAACAGAATAAAGTCGTTTTGTTCGCATTCTTTGGTTCAGTATTTTTGACGCAAACCAAATTTTCGCAGTGCATTGAAACAGAATAGAAGCGGGTTTGTTTTGAAACAGATACATCAAATTCACAGCGCAGTTATTAGAGCTATTATATATGGAACACAGTGGAAATAAAAGTTAATGTAAATACGAACACTTTCCTACAGTTGCAGTGAACAACTCATTGAATCGATTGTAAGAAACTTAAATCTACACAAAAATCTCTAAAAAAAATATTAGTGTTAAGTGGAATGGAAGAACATGTGAAACATTGTGCCAAAAAATCTAGCCCGGAAGATGGCAACACGGGCGCAAATGTCAGATCGGGTGCCGCGGCCGCAGCAGGCGTTGACCTCCAAAACAACGCCACTGACGACGGTTGCCAGCGCACGGTCCCGTTGCCCCGCTGTTCGCCACTCTTCCGCGACGGGAGAAACACTGTAAAATAATAATTCTGTCTGCTCACTAAATGCAAGATAAGCAAATCTTTAAAATTTAAATAAAAGGATTAAAACAAGGAAGTTTTCTAAAAACGAATGAATATTTTCCACTAAACGGATAAAAGACTGATTTGAGTTTCTGAGTTCTTGCGCTCCATTGCTATGAATTGTTAACGAGTCAAATGATTATATGATAGGTTCAAATTTGAAGCAGAAATTGCCAAAACATTCGTTTGTTCGTTTCGTCGCATGAAGCAGCAATTGCTGCGGAAAAGATGGTGACCTGAACGCCACGTTGAGCTGGTCCGCTTTAATTTTTGGATACGTTTTTCTTTCAGTGATGGAATATAATAAAATGATGAAGACCTAGATTTCAGTTCGTCTTTCAACAAATTTCAATTGTTTTTACTTCATATAAAGTCATAAGATTACGTTATTTGGCATTAAAAAAATCATAGAAATTAAACCATATTTGCATTGCAAGAATGTTATTGTAGAAACCCTGGACCTTCCGCGTGGTACAGCCACCATTTGCTCAGAAATGAAGCTCTTTGCGAAACGAACTCTGCTCAAGCATTTCAAATCAAAAGTGACGTTAAAACGTTCAAAACGTTAAGTTTCCGTAAAATGCCTTTCGTTTTTGTTACAAACTTGTTTGAGTTATTTTTAGATATGAAATTTTTAATATTATTACCTGATGGAAGGTAGTAAATAAAATTGCTCATATATCACTGTATAAATTTGACAATATATCGATCAAATACGGATGAAAAAGCAACTGCTGAAACAACAGAACTGACAGTTCAGCAGCATTCAAAATAGTTCGAAGCCTGCTTGTATCGGTCAACCGTAAACTACGGATCGGCAATGTCATCGCCAAAATTCAAAAGTTTCGACCGTCTTTCGGGTTTAGCGACAACCTAAGCCGACACAGCGATTATACTTGGTTATGGGGCTCTAAACTGAATATAATCAACCAAAATAAAACAATATTCGGCATTAGCTTCTCCACCCGAAAGCAAACGAACAAACAAACTTTCGCATCGGTTGACATGGCAACACTGAATCGCTCAACGCAGTAAACAAGCTACACGCAAAAAAAAGTTCTGTGTAGAACCAAAAGTGTAAATCGGTAAACATTTCAGATTTCAGTGACAGCAAGTTGTTACGCGCAAGTTGAACATGTTTCACAACTTATCGCAGTTTTCTTTTCGTTTCAAAGTTCAATCTGGACGCTCCAAATGCGCGTTTTAGTGCACTTGGACAAAACACACGAATGAGTTTGATTGATATCATCGACACAGTTAAGTTTTCGTTTTTTTATACACTTACACACCGGAACTCAAAGCAGAAGGTGAAAGTTATAGGTAAATGAATATAGCGATGCATTAAACTAACGAGACTCGGCTGCGGATTTGGAATGCCGCGAACGCGGCGCTTGCCTAGTAGACAGCGGGGGAATTAAAACGGGAAGATGACCTATTTACACTAACGCAGTGCAAAGGTAAACAAAGCCAGAGAATGTGAGAAGTTGCTGTGCAAAACAAACACGTTGTTGAGCGAATTTGTTTATCTATTGAGTTAGAGCGGAGCGACAAACTTGAAAACATGTCAAGGACATTCAAACACAAACAGAAACTTTATTTTTTATAAGAAAACCAAAAAATAGAGGAAAGATGTGAGAATACACTCTAAACGCATTTTAAGTAAATACACAAACCAAAATCTCACAAGGAAGGTGCGAAGTGATAGCAAAAAAAGGGGAGAGACTAATAAAAGTGTAACTAATTTTTACTAAAAACTCAGAAAACTAGCAACTAAGTAAGAAACCAACGCACCCAACCCGGAAGTTTCCGACAAATGATTCCGGTTGAAGAATTTGCCTCCACGTTGCAAAACGGAATCGTACAAAAGTGAAACTTCCGCGAAGAAAAAACTTACAAAAAATGCAAAGAACTCCGAATAGCAATTTGTTTCCGTTCACCACATTCAATCAAAAATGGTTGGGCGCGTAACAGTCAATTCAGTCTATCGTACACACCACACCTCTCGAATGCGATCCCCAAACGATCGCGGGTCTGTGTGCGTGAGCGTGACACTGAAACATGAAAACAAAAACACGTAACACAAGATGAAACATAAAAAAATGGAAATCTCAACTTTTTCGGTTCCACTTTTTTGATATATTGAAGCAGACAACAACACTTAAAAAAACACACATATGAATACGATGAAACAAAAAAAAAACAGAATCTAAAAAAGAAGCAAGATGAAAGTGGAGAAAAATCAAAGACAGATTTAAACAACATTTAAAAAACAAACATTGACAAGAAAATAAGCTGTGAGGAATCAAACGATGGGGAGTACGCAAAACAGTAAAAAACAAAATAGTTGAAACACGAGCGAACGTGAGTGAAGAAACAAAATCAAGAGAAGGCTCACACCCCATTGTTGGAATGTGTTTTCAAGGCCCACACGGCTACAAGAACGACAGAATTGAGAAAATGGAACGGTAAGAAAAAGCAGATTAATACCATTGGAAACAGGAAACATTCTTCTGCTACGATGAGACAACAATAGAAGAGAGAAAAAAAAACAAAACAAAAAGCAACTGCAACAAAAAAAAACAATGGAAACGAAGATGAACGAAGCGAAAATGGGAAAGAGAGGCAGTTGAAACATAGTCCTGTGAACATAAAAGAACACAAAAACAAAAAAATTAATAAATGTATTTTAAATGTTATTTGGTGTGTTGTTATTCTGTAAGGAATTGAAAGAAAAGTCGTTAAAATAATAATGAAAAACTCCGAACATATGACGGTTCTGGAATCCGTTGATTCCGGTTTATTTTCCTTTTCGGTAGATTGGTGATGACCAAGGATTGTATCCACGATAATGTAGTATGCCATAAGACATGTTTTGCGTAACGACGAAAACAGTTTTTTTGTGACGATTATGAACTGATTCGGAGGTATTTACTTTATTATAAATTCATTTGTTTATCATATTTATTTGAAAGCTTTGAAGCCAGGAGGCATAACGGAGCCGTTACTTGGTTCGAACAATTTCATGGTTTATTTCTTAATTTATGTGTTAGTATTGGGGAGCAGCAGCGGGAGCGGCGACATGAACGCTCAGGTAAGAAGGGAGGAAATGTATAGACCGGTCATCGGACCGGATAGTCTGCAACGACAACGGCCAACGATGTATAAACTTTGTAGCCTCCCGCAGAATGGTAGTCCGAAGCACTTTCTTCCCCCGCAAGAATAGCCACAAGGCTACATGGAAATCACCTAATCAAGTAACGGAAAACCAAATCGTTTGAGTCGTCCGCCGCGGCTAAACATTGGGCGGCTACAAGACGGTAGACTAGCCCAAGACTACGCGCAGCAGCTTGAAGTGGCACTCCCAACGAAAGAGCAGCCAGGCGCAGCATCTCTTGAAGATGGCTGGAGAGGTATTCGATCTGCCATTCGAAACACCGCAACCGCTGCACTAGGGACGGTGTGTGTAAGGACATAAACGGGAACCATCTTACAAACGAATGTGAGGTGATCCAAATGTGGCGGCAGCACTACGAAGAGCACCTGAATGGCGATGTGGCAGACAACGGTGACGGAATGTTAATGAACCTAGGCACACACGGGCAGGACATTCGACTTCCGGCTCCAAATCTCCAGGCAATCCAGGAGAAGATCGGCCGGCTGAAAAACAACAAAGCCCTTGGAGTTGACAAACTATCAGGAGAGCTATTTAAACACGGTGGTGAGTCACTAGAGCGCTACACTGGGTGATTACCAAGGTTTGGGAGGATGAGTGAATGGAAGGAGTGAATGGAAGGTGTCGTGTGTCCCATCTACAAAAAAGGCGATAAGCTGGATTGTAGCAACTACCGCGCAATCACATTGCTGAACGCCGTCTACAAAGTACTCTTACAAATTTTATGCCGCCGACTAACACCAATTGCAAGAGAGTTCGTGGGGCAGTACTAGGCGGGATTTATGGGTGAACGCTCTACCACAGACCAGATGTTCGCATTACGTCAGTTATTGCAGAAATGACGCGAATACAACGTGCCCACACATCATCTATTTATCGACTTCAAAGCCGAATATGATACAAACGGTCGGGACCAGCTATGGCAGCTAATGCACGAAAACAGATTTCCGGATAAACTGATACGGTTGATCAAGGCGACGATGGATCGGGTGATGTGCGTAGTTCTCGAGTCCCTTCGAAACGCGCAGAGGGTTACGGCAAGGTGATGGTCTTTCGTGTCTGCTATTCAACATCGCTTTGGAAGGGGTAATACGAAGGGCAGGGATCGACACGAGTGGTACGATTTTCACGAAGTCCGTCCAGTTATTTGGTTTCGCCGACGACATTGATATCATGGCACGTAACTTTGAGAGGATGGAGGAAGCCTACATCAGACTGAAAAGCGAAGCCAAACGGATTGGACTAGTCATCAACACGTCGAAGACGAAGAACATTATAGGAAGAGGCTCAAGAGAGGTCAATGTAAGCCACCCACCACGAGTTTCTATCGGTGGTGACGAAATCGAGGTGGTTGAAGAATTAGTGTACTTGGGCTCACTGGTGACCGCCGATAACGATACCAGCAGAGAAATTTGGAGGCGCATAGTGGCTGGAAATCGTACGTACTTTGGACTCCGTAAGACGCTCCGATCGAATAGAGTTCGCCGCCGTACCAAACTGACTATCTACAAAACACTTATAAGACCGGTAGATCTCTACTGACACGAGACCTGGAAGATGCTCGTGGAGGACCAACGCGTACTGGAGTTTTTGAAAGGAAAGTGTTGCGTACCATCTATGGTGGAGTGCAGATGGCGGACGGTACGTGGAGGAGGCGAATGAACCACGAGTTGCATCAGCTGTTGGGAGAACCATCCATCGTTCACACCGCGAAAATCGGAAGACTGCGGTGGGCCGGGCACGTAGCCAGAATGTCGGACAGTAATCCGATGAAAATGGTTCTCGACAACGATCCGACGGGAACAAGAAGGCGAGGTGCACAGCGGGCAAGGTGGATCGATCAGGTGGAGGACGATTTGCGGACCCTCCGTAAACTGCGTGGTTGGCGACGTGTAGCCATGGACCGAGCTGAATGGAGAAGACTTTTATGTGCAGCACAGGCCACTCCGGCCTTAGTCTGATAATAAAATAAATAAATCTATGGAGTATGATTATAGGTATTGATATTGGAAACGACGACTGGATAGAATTATTAATTTCTTTATTCAAAACTTCTGGAAATAAAACTAACAATTAAATACATAATTAGAACTGCTTTGTTTCTAACGATTGAGCCCCTTTTTACTCAAGCAAATGTAGGGCATTTACAGATTTCTGATAGTATTTAAAGTATAAAAATTCTATTAATAAAATTTTCAGACTTGGGCTCATGTGATTAAACTGAGGTAGGTTGTTAACGCTCACCAACAGACGTGGTTCTGGTTCCAATACTCCTCAATTCTGTATGTAGCCTTTATTTAAGGTTAGCTTTTGGCATTTAACAAATTCCATTCGTGAAGAAAAAGATCATAGTTGAATCGGAAATACCCTCACGTTTTTCACAACACACTTGGAACTTCTTTGGTGCATATTCCCCAAATTTTGCTGATTTGGCTGAAATACAAATGATTTTTATTTTGAACTTTTCTACAACAGGCAATGCAAAAATATTGACTTTAGTGACCATATTCCGAAAAATAGTGACTTTAGTGACTTTTGGATGGAAATAGTTACTTTTTTAGTGACTAGACTCAAAATAGTGACCAAGTCACTAAAAAGTGACTCGCTACCAGGCCTGTGTGCAAAATGTGCTATTTTTTTTCCAAACAAAGAAATACAGCACCAATTTCGTTGCTTCTTTTTGCTAACATGCGTGCTTTTTTTTTTGCGGACTTTTTTAAAACATTTACATGTAATACGGCGAAACTTTCTAATCTAAAATGAATATTAACACTATTGCTGATTGTGTATCTTTAATTGCTAATGCCTTATGCGAATGAAAGAATGTAATTATTTTAATCAAATTTTTATTTTTATCAGTGCAGTAGATTCTTTTTTTGGGCGATCGCATCCATCGCAACCGATACCACTGCATCCGACCATCATCAAGTACAGAATGGCAAAAAAGCGCCCTCTTCTTTCATGCATATTCGCAGACCCACCGGCAGCTCTCCCGCTGGCGACTGCTAAGTAAGTAAACGCAGCGAACGACCGAACGAAAAGAAAAATGCGGGAGCAAAAAGTCAGTACATGCTGCTGTCACGAATTGTAATAACCCGCATACGGCAGGCTCTGCTTCTTTTATACACAAAAAAAATCTTGCGATGGACCCGAAGGCCCGTGGATACTGCATTCTGATGTCCGTGTTAGGAATGTACGGGATTGGTTAAATATGAAATTTTTATAAGCTTTGACAAGAATTGAAATTTTCAATAGCTTATCGTTAATAATCTCAAGTTGCAATGAAATTGACAAATTGCTGGAGAGTGTCCGAGTCGACTGATATATAAATCTTCAAAATCCATCGAAAGATAAAGTCGCTAGTAACATTTGAAATCTTCCCTCTCAACGTAACGCTCTCGATTTCCAAAAATCTAAATGACACCCAGTATAGTAAAGAAAGACGTAAGTCCTACGTCAAAACTATTTCAATAAGATGGAGAAGAGAGGGGAACAATGAGAGGGAGCTTAATTAAATACTTGCGTTTACACTGCTGTGTCGCCGGCTAACAGTTCTGGCAGCACACACTGGCTCGATGGACACTCGCCGGTGGTGCTGTCGAAGCGAACCACGCTATTGTTGGTGTTCTCGCCGCACACAACACTGCAACTGGGTGGATGGATGGTGGCAGGACGGCAGCGTCTGTGTTGGTGGAGACGCACGATGGATGATGACTGTCGGCGTGGGACGATGATGCCTGCGCCTGCGATGGACGCCGAATAAACTGCAAAGTTTTGCGTAGTTGCAAAACCAACGAAATGGCTACTTAACTGCTACAGCTAAGCACCACTTCCACTCAAGCACTATGCTTCAAGACACTTTCGGAAAAAAACCGCTACCTGTACTTCAGGAAAAAAAACTCAAAGGTGCAGCCCAATTGGGTTGTACGCAAAGGTGACGTTGAACTACGTAGCTGTATGTAATGTGTAGAGATGTCGCAAATTAATCGATTACCTCGATTAATCGATTCATCGTTGTGATAATCGATTAATTTTGAATCGATTACTATCCAACGATTAATCGATTCAATAATCGACAAGTATCGAGAGTAATCGATTAGTTACTAATCGATTAATCGGAATTTTACGACATCTCTAGTAATGTGAAGGTTTTCGACTTTTCTGTTCGATGAGACCAAAGCAAGCGTTTTTCAAGCCCAAGGTGAATCTGTTTTCGTTTATTGAGTGAGCATTACAAACCCTGGTGATGTATATTATTTTTGGACCAATATTTGAAAAGGATGATGAAAATAAAATTTTCAAATAATCGGGGATGAAGAACACTCAAGCGATCACATATCCACATTATCAATTGTTAAAAACTCACTAGAGGCTAAGAATCGTTGTATATTGTATCTTGATTCGAAGCATTGGAAAATACTACTTTATGAACTCATTTTCCTACATAACGGCAAAACACAATGCCAAACATTCGATTGAACTTCATTGTTGACATTATGTAGGTTTTAGTAAACTTACTTAACTTATGGATCCTGCACACCTCCGACTTGAAAGATCTCCATCCTGAGCGTTGCCCGGCTATCGCTTTAACCTGTTGCCAGGTTAGATATCGGTCGACTTCTTTTATTTCTTTATTGAGGCTTCGCCGCCATGAGCCTCTGGGTCTGCCTCTGCTGTGATGTCCCGCTGGGTTCCAGTCTAATGCTTGTTTACAGATTTCGTTTCCGCCCCTACGTAGAGTGTGGCCGACCCAGCCCCACTTCCGATGGAGCTCGTTGTTTGAGATCCAGTTGTGAGGCCACCAGGCCCGAATTATATACCGCAGGCATCTGTTAATGAACACCTGCAGCCGTTGAGTGTTCTCCACTGATACACACCATGTTTCGCTAGCGTATAACAGCACAGATTTCACGTTGGAGTTGAAAATTCGTATTTTGGTGCGTTCACTTATCTGCCTGTTTTTTCAGATATTTCTTAAACTCGCAAAGGCAGCCCTTGCTTTCTTTATCCGTGCGCCTATGTCGATCTTGGTACCGCCGTCTGACGCCATTTGGCTACCAAGATATTGGAAGCTTTCAACATTCTCCACTGGTTGCCCGGCTACTGTGAAACTGAAAGGAGTCACCGTGTTTACATCCAACGATTTGGTTTTGTTGACGTTGATGACTAAACCTGCCGAAGAGGAGCGCTCGGCAAGGTCGTTGAGCTTACTCTGCATATCAGAGCGCCGTTGCGCGAGGAGTGCAACATCATCCGCCAATTCGAAGTCATGTAGGTGGTCCATGGTTATAGGCTGCCATAACAGCCCGCGTTTTGGTTCACGGTCAATCGCATCTAGTAAAGTTTACATTTAAATGATAATCGATTCCAAAATTTGAAAAGTTATCGCCGATGACAACTCGCCTACTTTTCTTATTTGATAATTCCAATAATTATCGATCGTATGAAAATGATTCAGCACAACCCTGGCTGATAGTGCACCGCTGCAACCATCACCGACGCAAACTGGAACAGAGACTAAGCACGCCACTAAGTCAACCTGAACCCCCGGTGGCTCAAAAAAGCTCATCATCAATGGGCTAGGCTGTCAACGGCGTTTGGTGGTCGTCCTATGGATGAAGTCAGATTAGACGCGATGCAACACGACGCGACAAAGAAGTTTGATAATTTATTGATAATAATTATTACTCTTTCACGTGAGTTGCGTCGGACTTTGCGTTTACTCTGGCAGACACCTAGGAATCAGCATTAACGAGCCGAAGAAAGTTTCCAAGAACGCATCAACTGCAGCAGCGAAGAAGATTCCGAGCCCGTCTACGGGCATCCATAGAGGTAAGCGAGAAGCTGCCGTCAAACTCTCCGAAGCTATCGAGAGAAAACGCGCGGGTAAATTAGCGGATATTAACTGCACCAGCTAAAAGCCCTGAAAGTTGCTTTAATTTGATGTCTATGCTGGCTTGAGGTTTTCAGTTACCCTTGCGAATAAAGGCTCAGATCCCGGAGATGGCGAGAAAGATTCTTGATCCGATCTAGGATGTTTTCGGGTGGGAAACATTCTCGACACTCTGGGCATAGTGTATCCATTGACTTTGTCTCATACTTAGAAGCTTGCGATACACTTACGAGATTGACTGATTTACCCAAACCAATTGCTAAACTGTTAGCAAGTTTTCAATAGTAAATAATCATACATAAATATTGTAATACACTGGAGCCGGTTTTCACGCGGAGGATATAGGCCGCGTAAATTAAAACAACGTAAAAAACCGCATTAATCCCGAAATATGTCTGAACAAACCGTGGAAATCCCAAAATTCGAAAGAAAAAGATCACATAGCAAGCGATTCGTGTAAAAACAACCGCGTAAAAAACGATCTAAGTGTACATCGGGTATGAAGCGTTGGCTCTTCCTTGATTGAATGGTCCAAGAAAATTGAAAATTCATCAAGAAACGGCTGAGATATTAACGATCAAAGTATATCATATTTTCGTGACGTTTTTAGATTTTTTGCAATCGTAAAGTGTACCTCAATATAGAAAAGACAGACGTAGTTCTACGTCAAAAAACGAATGAGAAGCAGACCGTACGCGGACTTACAACCGTCTCGCACGGATGCTCGACGTGGAATGATGATCATTAATCATTAACAAAAATGAAATAATCATCAATCATAATCGTTAATTATAGAGTTGAATAATTTAATCGTAACCAATTTATTCACTCATTGGAACCTTCATTTATTAACGCTCGCTTAAGATCATGAGCAGAACGGAGGTAGGCATAACTTCAAGGAATTAACCACCACCAACGTCCTCCGATGAAGTTTGTGTCAAAAACCTCCGCCATGGCTTTACTCGATAACGAGAAAGCATTCGACAATGTATGACATGGCTTGTGTACAAAGTACATCGCTACAATCTTCCCTGCAGCATGCTATCTGATGAAATCCATCAACAACTCGTCAGCGAGGACATTCCGCGTCTCAATCAGTGGTGCGAGTTCCGGTGGGTATAACATCGCAGCAGATGCCCCCCTATTCAGTATCCTCGGGCCCCTACTGTTCAATTTGTTCACCTTCGACATGCCAGAACCTCCAGGCGACATTATGTCTTTGTTCGCAGATGACACCTCTCTCGTTTTCAAAGGTAGAGTGATCAAAGCGCTAATGGCAAAACTCCGACGAGGCATGGATGTCCTGACAGAGTTCCTCACCCAGCTGGACGATCAGTATCAACGCGGTGAAGATCCAGGTTCCGGCTGAGGATTGTAAAACCACCCTCAATAGCACGACAGTGAAATGGGCCATTCAGGCTACTTTGGCTAAACCCTCGACAGCAAGCTTATTTGCAGGCAACAGGATAACAAAACGATGGCCAATTGTAACGTATTCCTAAAGCTACCGTATGCGTGATAATGTTTGCACCATCATCGAAATAAGCTTCCCATTTGACTTGTGCGTGTAATATCTTGATTTTTCTTTGCATGCACGTGAGCTGTAGCTCATATAATAGTGTGTGTGTATAAAAGAAAACGACTTGGTTTGACAGGTACACCATGGCGAAGTGGCAGTGGCAGCTCATTCGTGATTTGTTCCACGCAAAATAAAATTTGTTCGCAAAAAGACATTTCGATCGCCGTAGGAGTGTCCCGGTGGGCCGTGAAAAGAGTTTTAGACCGAGAAAAGAAAGAACAACTCAATTGATGATTAATATTATTTAAGACTATAAGAAGCATTTCCCCTTTGAATAAATAAAAAAAAATCAAATATGCTGCAAACATTATCACGCATACGGTACTGTGCCACTTGATTAATCGTTGGCCGTCATTGTCTGTGCTTGAAGGCTACAAGCAAATCATCCTCCCTATGATCGAATGCAGCATGTCGGTTTGGAAGAACTGCGCCAAATCCCATCAACTATAACGGGTTCAAAACACCGTACCCAGGACAAGAACTTCTGGGGTCCATAGTCTGGCCCGGATGAACACACTATAAAGAAGATTGTAAATTCCATATGAACGAGATAAAAATAAAAATGCCGTTCTAACACCGATTTTAACAATGATCCATTCAAAGATCGATCGGTTATGAGAGAGTAACACTGACAAGCATTCTCTGATAATACTGCCCTCCATTACGAACAGGCCGTGATGCAGACATGGGAACGGGCATGTATGAAAGGCATCATATTCAACTGCTTACACGACCTGTGCCGGAATGGTAAACCACTCAGCGTCTCCATCGTACAGATTCGCAAACGATGCTGCATGCAAACTTTCACTCAATTAAGCTCGCCGCGTGCAACATCACTACACACAACTTCGTATTTCAATTGCACGCGATGAGCTTTGTTGAGTAAAAACTTGCACGCAATTTATTTTCACGGAGCTAATCGATGGAGAAGCTTGGTAGCCCATGGACACCTTCATCACAACGCCCAAAAGTTCGACTCACTTTTCAATTGACTTCCAACGGAGTGTGCATGGGGACGCAGGGTCGATCGTAGGTTATGGCAGACAGAACTTCCACAACCCGATGGGGACGGGTGATATTGCTCATCTACAGCACTGAACGTTGAACACTCTGGGTTTGTTTTGTTTTTGTAAAAATATATTTATAAAATTTATAAATGTCTAAAATAAACACCATCAGTTGGATTACATTTGTAGTCTTCGCCTGTTATCGACAACTTGTTACTTACTTAGGTAGTCAATTAGGTAGTACATAGTTAGATGTTGCTTCACGGCTAACAAACATTAGAATACAAATTATTAAGCTGATGCACGAATTAATTAACAATAAATATTGTTGAACAAAATCGTTCGAAGTAGTTCAACAGAATTCATTGTAGCTTCAACCGTGCATCAATATTGTCATACACTTCTTTTTTCTTTTGTTGAAATTGTATACATACGAATTATTTCGAATTACTGGGATTTGTTTTCTTTGACATTGGCACATTGGCAGATGTGTATAGAATAGAATTTCTTGCTTAACTGGCTGGCGGTTTGTAAAATAAAAACTATTAAAAATTTGACTCTACGGGATGGAACGATGGATGAGTTGAAATGAGTTTGTGTCTAAAATCAAAGGTGAAGGCGTAACACTATTGCATTGATTTAATTGCGGCTTTCATTGTCGGATTATTGTCTGTTGTTTTCTTGGGTCCAAAGAGGGCATATAACACAGTTTTTGCATATTCACAGAGTTGAGAGTGTGTGTGTGTGTTTGTATTTATTTCCGTTTGTGAGTTTTCTACAGCTATTCTTGTACGTTGTGTCTTGTGCTTTGTTCTCGCGTAAAATGATATGTTTGAAACACTCGATATTTAGTTTAAAACGATTGACGCTACACGTCTTATTGAGATGGGTTTCGGGCAGTTCGAACAGTTCTGTTATTGCAAATATTTTATCGCGACTTTGTCAGCGAAACAAAATAAAGGGATATGTGTCGTCCTAGTCTAACTACGTGGAAGCACGGATTTCAAATCTGTTTGCATATGTACGAGACCTTTGCGTTCTAATATTTACATCGATACTTGTCAGTTCTAAGACTACATTTTCAATTAACACGGAGTATAAATGGGTGTAAAATACCTACGACTAATATAATATTTGCTGTATTTCTTCTTGCTTAGCCTACCGCCTAAAATTAGATTCTACAACCATGACAATGCCACTTGACTATCAGCTTAGTAAATAAGTAACTAGCAAAGAGGACTCATCATTTATCATCGTCAAAGGCACAGAAACATTGCGACCACCAGATGGTGTCGGTTCGGAGGGAATCGCGAAACTGAAGCGCTCACCCCGAGAGGGGGTTCCTCTCGGGTGTTCCCGTTGAAATCTTTCGCTTTCACACCGATGGTGGGGATTTGTTGCTGATGGACGTTCAAACAGTGCGGAAAATGCGATGGAAATCGGCGAAGTAATCGACTATTCGAATTCGGCTATTCAAAATTCGTTTAATTTATTTTATTTTTTTTTTTGGAAAAATAAAAACGTTTCAAACTGTTTGAATAAAAGGTGAGTTCGTTCCAAGCTTATTATTGTTCATTTGTTTCGTCGCAATTCCAATCGGATTATGATGAAATTCAGATCGAATTGGCGGCGGATTCCGAATAAAATCTGCACCAGATTTTGAACGAATTTTTGAGCAAATTCCAGACGACCTGACTCCAAACGAAATTTTGTCCAATTCAGGACCAGATTTCAGACGAAATTCGGATCAGATTCCCGACGACTGCATCCCATACAAAATGTGGACCAGATTTTGGCCGAATTTTGGAACGAATTCCAGACGAACTGACTCGAAACGAAATTTTGATCAATTTAGGATAAGATTTCAGATGAAATTCGAATCAGACTCCCGACCACTGCATGCCATAAAAAATCTGAACCAGATTTCTGACAAATTTTGTAACAAATTCCATACAAACTGACCCCAAACGGAATTTTGATCAATTCAGAATCAGTTTTCAGACGACATTCGGATCAGATTCCCGCCGGCTGCATCCCATAAAAAACTGAACTAGATTTTGGATGAATTCTGGAACAAATTCCAGGCGAAATGACTCCAAAGGGAATTTTGATCAATTCAGGAAAAGATTTCAGACGAAATTCAGATTAGTTTCCCGAAGGCTGCATCCCATAAAAAAACTGTACCAGATTTTGGACGAATATTGGAACAAATTCCAGACGAACTGACTCGCAAATGAAATTTTGATCAATTCAGGACAAAATTTCAGATGAAATTTGGATCAGATTCCCGACGACTGCATGCCATAAAAAATCTGAACCAGATTTTGGACGAATTTAGGAACGAATGGCAGACAATCTGACTCCAAACGAAATTTTTATCAATTTAGGATAAGATTTCAGACGAAATTTGGATCAGATTCCCGACAACTGCATGCCATAAAAAATCTGTATCAGATTTTGGACAAATTTTGGAACCAATTCTAGACAAACTGACTTCAATCGAAATTTTGATCAATTCAGGACAAGATTTCAGACGAAATTCGGATCAGATTCCCAACGACTGCATGCCATAAAAAATCTGAACCAGATTTTGGACGAATTTTGGAACGAATTCCAGACGAACTGACTCCAAATGAAATTTTTATCAATTCAGGACAAGATTTCAGACGAAATTCGGATCAGATTCCCGACGGCTGCATCCTATAAAAAATCTGAACCAGATTTTGGACGAATTTGGGAACAAATTCCAAACGAACTGACTCCAAGCGAAATTTTGATCAACTCAGAACAAGATTTCAGACGAAATTCGGATCAGATTCCCGACCTCTTGCTTGCCATAAAAAATCTGAACCAGATTTTGGACGAATTTTGGAACAAATTCCAAACGAACTGACTCCAAGCGAAATTTTGATCAATTCAGGACAAGATTTCAGACGAAATTCGGATCAGATTCCCGACCACTTGCTTCCCATAAAAAATCTGAACCAGATTTTGAACGAATTTTGGAACGAATTCCAGACGACCTGACTCCAAACGGAATTTTGATCAATTCAGGACAAGATTTCAGACGAAATTCGGTTCAGACTCCGGACGACTGCACGCCATAAAAAATCTGAACCAGATTTTGGACGAATTTTGAAACAAATTTCAGACGACCTGACTCTAAACGGAATTTTGATCAATTCAGGACACGATGTCAGACGAAATTCGGATCAGATTCCCGACCACTTTCTTCCCTTGAAAAATCTGAACCAGATTTTGGACGAATTTTGGAACAAATTCCAGACGACCTGACTCCAACTGGAATTTTTATCAATTCAGGACAAGAATTCAGACGAAATTCGGAAAAGATTCTTGACGGCTGCATCCCATAAAAAAATCTGAATCAGATTTTGGACGAATTTTGGAAGAAATTCCAGACGAACTGACTCCAAACGGAATTTTGATCAATTCAGGACAAGATTTCAGACGAAATTCGGATCAGATTTCGTACGGCTGCTTCCCATAAGAAAACTGAACCAGATTTTGAACGAATTTTGGAGCAAATTCCAGACGACCTGACAACAAACGGAATTTTGATCAATTTGGGACAAAATTTCAGACGAAATTCGGATCAATTTCCCCACGGCTGCATCCCATAAAAAATCTGAACAAGATTCCGGAAGATCTGATTCCAAACAAAATTTTGATCAATTCAGGCCAAGATTTCAGACGAAATTCGGACCACATTCTCGACGGCTGCATCCCATAAAAAATCTGCACCAAATTTTTGACGGATTTTGGAACAAATTCCGGATGATCTGATTCCAAACGAAATTTTGATCAATTCGAGACAAGATCTCAGACGAAAATCGGATCGGATTCCCGACAAATGCATCCCATAAAAAATCTGAACCAGATTTTGGACGAACCAAACGAACAAATTTCAGACGATCTGACTCCAAACGAAACTTTGATCAATTCAGAATTAGATTTCAGACGAAGTTCGGATCAGATTCCTTACGGCTGCATCCCATAAAAAATCTAAGCCTGATTTTGAACGAATTTTGGAACAAATTCCAGACGAACTGACTTCAACCGAAATTTTGATAAATTCAGGACAAGATTTCAGAAGAAATTCGGATCTGATTTCCGACGGCTGCATGCCATAAAAAATCTGAATCAGATTGTGGACGAATTTTGCAACGAATTCCAGACGAACTGACTCCAAACGAAATTTTGATCAATTCAGGCTGATTCCCGACGGCTGCATCCCATAAAAAATCTGAGCCAGATATTGGACGAATTTTGGAACAAATTGCAGACAACCCTACTCCAAATGGAATTTTAATTAATTCAGGACAAGATTTCAGAAGAAATTCGGATCAGATTCTTGACGTAAAAAATCTGAACCGGATTTTGGACGAATTTGGAAACGAATTGAAGATTAACTGACTCCAAACGAAATTTTGATCAATTAAGGGCAAGATTTCAGACGAAATTCTGATCAGATTCCCGACGGCTGCATCCTATAAAAAATCTGAACAGATTTTCAACGAATTTTGAAACAAATTCCAGACGACTCCAACGACGGAATTTTGATCGATTCAGGACAAGATTTCAGACAAAATTCGGATCAAATTCCCGACGGCTGCATCCCATAACAAATCTGAACCAGATTTTGGACGCGTTTTGGAACAAACTCCAAACGAACTGACTCCGAACAAAATTTTGATCAATTCAGGACAAGATTTCAGACGAAATTCGGATCAGATTACCGACGACTGCATGCCATAAAAAAAATCTGAACCAGATTTTGGACGAATTTTGGAACAAATTCCAGACGAACTGACTCCAAATGAAATTTTGATCAATTCAGGACAAAATTTCAGATGAAATTATGATCAGATTCCTGACGACTGCATGCCATAAAAAATCTGAACCAGATTTTGGACGAATTTTGGAACCAATTCCAGACGAACTGACTCCAAACGAAATTTTTATCAATTCAGGACAAGATTTCAGACGAAATTCGGATCAGATTCCCGACGACTGCATGCCATAAAAAATCTGTATCAGATTTTGGACAAATTTTGGAACCAATTCTAGACAAACTGACTTCAAACGAAATTTTTATCAATTCAGGACAAGATTTCAGACGAAATTCGGATCAGATTCCCGACGACTGCATGCCATAAAAAATCTGAACCAGATTTAGGACGAATTTTGAAACGAATTCCAGACGAACTGACTCCAAATGAAAGTTTTATCAAATCAGGACAAGATTTCAGACGAAATTCAGATCAGACTCCCGACGGCTGCATCCTATAAAAAATCTGAACCAGATTTTGGACGAATTTGGGAACAAATTCCAAACGAACTGACTCCAAGCGAAATTTTGATCAACTCAGAACAAGATTTCAGACGAAATTCAGATCAGATTCCCGACCACTTGCTTGCCATAAAAAATCTGAACCAGATTTTGGACGAATTCTGGAACAAATTGCAGACGACCTGACTTCAAACGGAATTTTGATCAATTCAGGACAAGATTTCAGACGAAACTCGGATCAGATTCCAGACGGCTGCATCCCATAAAAAACTGAACCAGATTTTGGACGAATTTTGGAACGAATTCCAGACGAACTGACTCCAAACGGAATTTTGATCAATTCAGGATACGATTTCAGACGAAGCTCGGATCAGATTACCGACCACTTTCTTCCCTTGAAAAATCTGAACCAGATTTTGGACGAATTTTGGAACAAATTCCAGACGACCTGACTCCAACTGGAATTTTGATCAATTTAGGGTAAGATTTCAGAGGAAATTCGGATCAGATCCCCGACGGCATCATGCCATAAAAAATCTGAATCAGATTTTGAACGAATTTTGGAACAAATTCCGGTTGATCTGACTTCAAACCGAATTTTGATCAATTCAGGCCAAGATTTCAGACGAAATTCGGATCAGATTTCGTACGGCTGCTTCCCATAAGAAAACTGAACCAGATTTTGAACGAATTTTGGAGCAAATTCCAGACGACCTGACAACAAACGGAATTTTGATCAATTTGGGTCAAGATTTCAGACGAAATTCGGATCAATTTCCCCACGGCTGCATCCCATAAAAAATCTGAACAAGATTCCGGATGATCTGATTCCAAACGAAATTTTGATCAATTCGAGACAAGATCTCAGACGAAAATCGGATCGCATTCTCGACGGCTGCATCCCATAAAAAAATCTGAACTAAATTTTTGACGGATTTTGGAACGTATTCCAGACGACCTGATTCCAAACGAAATTTTGATCAATTCAAGACAAGATTTCAGACAAAATTCGGATCGGATTCCCGACGGCTGCATCCCATAAAAAATCTGAACCAGATTTTGGACGAATTTTGGAATGAATTCCAGACGAACTGACTCCAACGAAATTTTGATCGATTCGGGATCATATTTCTGACGAAATTCGGATTAGTTTTCTGACGGCTGCATCCCATAAAAAGTCTGAACCAGATTTTGAATGAATTTGGGAACGAATTCCAGACGACCTTACTCCAAACGAAAGTTTGATCAATTCAGTACAAGATTTCAGACGAAATTTGAATCAGAATCAAGACGGCTGCATCCCATAAAAAATATGAACCAGATTTTAGACGAATTTGGGAACAAATTCCGGACGATCTGACCCCAAACGAAATTTTGATCAATTCAGGCTGATTCCCGATGGCTGCATCCCATAAAAAATCTGAGCCAGATATTGGACGAATTTTGGAACAAATTGCAGACAACCTGACTCCAAATGGAATTTTAATTAATTCAGGACCAGATTTCAAACGAAATTCGGATAAGATGCTCGACGGCTGCAATATATAAAAAATCTGAACCAGATTTTGGACGAACTTGGAAACGAATTCAAGACGAACTGACTCCAAACGAAATTTTGACCAATTCAGGGCAAGATTTCAGACGAAATTCGGATCAGATTCCTGACGGCTGCATGCCATAAAAAATCTGAACCAGATTTTGGACGAATTTTGGAATGAATTGACTCCAAACGAAATTTTGATTGATTCAGGACAAGATTTCAGACAAAATTCGGATCAGATTCCCGACGGCTGCATCCCATAACAAATCTGAACCAGATTTTGGACGAATTTTGGAACAAATTCCAGACGACCTGACTCCAAACGGAATTTTGGTTAAGTCAGGATAAGATCTCACACGAAATTTGGATTAGATTCCGGACAGCTGCATCCCATAAAAAATCTGAACAAAATTTTGGACGAATTTTGGAAAGAATTCTAGACGAACTGACTCCGAACGAAATTTTGATCAATTCAGGGCAAGATTTCAGACAAAATTCGCATCAGATTTTCGACGGCTGCATCCCATAAAAACATCTGAACCGTCCCATAAAAAAATCATAATGACTTCCAGACGAGCTGACTCCAAACGAAATTTTGATCATATCAGGACAAGATTTCAGACGAAATTCAGATCAGATTCCCAAAGGCTGCATGCCATAATAAATCTGAACCAGATTTTGGACGAATTTTGTAACGAATTCCAGACGAACTGAGTCCAAACGTAATTTTGATCAATTGAGGGCAAGATTTCAGACGAAATTCGGATCAGATTCCCGACGACTGCATGCCATAAAAAATCTGAACCAGATTTTGGACGAATTTTGGAATGAATTGACTCCAAACGAAATTTTGATTGATTCAGGACAAGATTTCAGACAAAATTCGAATTAGATTCCCGACTACTGCATCCCATAACAAATCTGAACCAGATTTTGGACGAATTTTGGATTAAATTCCAGACGAACTGAATTTTGATCAATTCAGGCCAAGATTTCAGACGAAATTCGGATCAGACTCCCGACGACTGTATGCCATAAAAAATCAGAACCAGATTTTGGACGAATTTTGGAACGAATTTCAGACGAGCTGACTCCAATCGAAATTTTGATCAATGTAGGACAAGAATTCAGACGAAATTTGGATCAGAATCACGACGTCTGCATGCCATAAAAAAATCTGAACCAGATTTTGGACGAATTCTGGAACAAATTCCAGACGACCTGACTCCAAACGGAATTTTGATCAATTCAGGACAAGATTTCAGACGAAATTCGGATCAGATTCCCGACGGCTGCATCCCATAAAAAATCTGAACCAGATTTTGGAACAAATTCCAGACGACCTGACTCCAAACGGAATTTTGATCAATTCAGGACAAGATTTCAGACGAAATTCGGATCAGATTCCTGACGGCTGCATCCCATAAAAAATCTGAACCAGATTTTGGACGAATTTTGGAACGAATTCCAGACGATCTGACTCCTAACGGAATTTTGATCAATTCAGGACAAGATTTCAGATTAAATTCGGATCAGACTCCCGACGACTGAATGCCATAAAAAATCTGAACTAGATTTTGGACGAATTTTGGAACGAATTCCAGACGAACCAACTCCAAACAAAATTTTTATCAATTCAGGACAAGATTTCAGACGAAATTCGGATCAGACTCCGGACGACTGCATGCCATAAAAAATCTTTATCGTTAAAGACCGGATTCCAGACGAAAATCGTATCAAATTGCAGACGAAATTCAGAACGATTATCATACTGAAGACTGTGTGGCGTGGAAATCGCCACAACTTATGGAACGAACTCACCATACCATTTTCGTCGGGATCGGAACCAGTGTTGTGTTTAGCGTGTTTTTGATTCGATTTTGCTTCTCTCCATTTTTTCTCCGCACTGCATTGATTCGACTGTTGGAATCAGTTTTCCCTGGCTTTGTTTTTATTTTTCATGTCGTAATAATCGATTCGGAAAGGAACGGAGGTCGCCCGATGCGGTTTACTATTCACGGCATTATGATTATTATTCTTCGATGATGCGTTTCATTCTAAGCGTATTACTTTTCTCCGCGCAATTGTAAAGCTCCTAGTTTTGTTTGTTTGCGTACGTACTAAGTTATAAGACTCTTTATGTACTTATGAGCTATGTATTAGAAGGAAATTTATATCATAGGTGTTACTCATATTCTTGTTTATTGAGGAGGAACCGTACCAGTCTTTATTGTGTTTCATTTTAGTATATTTCCTTTCAATTTTCGATTATTCGTTTCAATTTAACATAACATAGGCTAAAATGTGAGAATGCATGTGCTCCTTTTTCTAGTTCGTCGTCATTTTTTAGTCCATATCGCACAGTTCCGTATGCTTGCGTTCAATTCTCTCTAGGGGATAGCTTGCGTGTCATTCTGTTTATAATTTCATCGACAACAAGCGTCGATTCTAACGTGCACATTCGATTCAGTGTCCCTTTGTTTATGATGACAATGGCGTCGCCAGCAGCACCGCTCTGCATAAAGTCGTTTAAAACAACTGTTGGAGGTTTGCGTTATGTAGCGCTCGAAGACGAGCGATAGTTGTGGCGATGGCGACTCAAACATAAACTGTAACAAAAAGCGTAATAGAATGCTTTTCCCATTTAAGAAGCTTGTTCACTTTCTTGTGTATTTTTCGTCTCAAATAATCGATGCGTTTTTTTTGTGTTGTTGTTGCAGTTTTGCTATAAATGCTGTCGTTGCATAGAGATGTTTCAAATATGAGTCTCATTGTTTTGAAATCTATTATTATTGATAATCACATTGCATTTGCTAACGTTTTTATTGTATAGAGGGGTAGGAAGTGAGGTGTTGGAAATCTTTCGTTGATTCGACGGTACGTTTGAGGATGATTAGATAACGTTTTTTCATTCACTTAAAATCTATTCGAACAAGATTTGTTCGACAAATCAAAACTCGTCAATTATTTTTTAAATGTCATCACTTCTGAACTACGTCGGCGCCACCTGCATTGGCACCCGACAGAATTTGCGCCGCAACAGTTGGCAATGCTATAAAAGAAGTCCAAGATAGTTGGCTTTACTGAGCACAACAAAATCCGTCTAACGGCAACTTTTGGGAGACGAAAAATTCTCTTAAATTGCTTTCAATATGGTTGGCATCAATAGAATTCAATAAATAGCGCCACTTGAGTTAGCTTTCAGCGTCAAACTCGTAAGAAAAGGTAATTCTTAAGAACGTCAAATCTACTTACCTTTCCATGTTCACAATCATCAGAGAAGGTGCAGCACATCCGCTCTGATCTATCTCCAGGTGTGATACGGCCACTAGGGGAACTGGTTTTTAGCTTCGGGGCCACTGCGTCCCACTGTGGTGGCCCCTACTGGGCCCTTCCGGTGCGTCGACCCAACCAGTTCGGGCGGAAGGGACCGAACCGGACGGCGAATTCTTTTCGCTTTCATTTTGTTGCTCGGATGCTCCTCCCCTCCACTAGACTAGACTAAAAGCTTCGCCATCCGGTTACTTAGTTTTGTTTGTTTTGCTTTTTTTTGACTGATTTTCTTTTTATTTTTAAACTCAACTTCCTGCCACCACACTGATCTAAAAAGTCTCTTGGAAATCTTCAGAATTGTTGAATAATTTTATCACTCGAATAACCAACTTATGTTCAGCGTCAGCCCTCCGCGGCTTCAATGACTGTTTCTTTTCAATCTTTTTTTTTTAGTATAATAATATATGTACACAAATCCTTACCAAAAAATTAACATTTTCAACCTTATCAATAATATTGTTGTTTCTACGACAGTGTTGTTGCATTCACATTCACTCCTAACCGCACTACCAACCTTTCATAGAATCACTCTTAAACTCACTCTATCTATGCTATGTATATAAGTCTGATTTCGTTAAACTCTGCCGTTTTTGTTCACCGAACTCCTCACCTGCTCGCTCATACACATGCGTTTTGTGTAATGTTTTGCTCGGCAAGAGTTCCACAACTTCTCTGGGTGGTGTGTAAATCTTCTGACCAGTTCCGGTTCCAGTTGCCCAGCCAGTGCCAAGCGGACACCATCCGCATCTAACCTCGCCGCTTCTTCCCGCTCACTTGCTTCGCGTAGCTCCGCCGCTTGTGGAGTCCCGTGCGTGCTGTTTCTCCAAATCCTGTTGGTGTGTCCTGTCACACGTTCCTAAATTTAACTGTCGAATATATAGCACCTAAAATTGTCCATTCCTCCTTCACACCGATGGATGCGATTTTCACTGGCTTGGCTCTGGCCGCTTCTCGAGCACACGGTCGCCGCTTCCTTTCCCGCCCAAAGAGGAGAACGGGAGACTCAAGGAATCCGTGTGTGGCTTTTTCTCTTGGCTGTTTTCTTAAATAATCGAAAGTCTCTTCGGTTATTACGAAAAATGTTTTGGAAAAAAAAGGTTTGATTAAAGGCTGGGCTGGGCTTCACAACTCGATGACGTCGGTCGGCGTTGTGGCACTGCACTTGAGGTTGACGCACGGCTGCATGTGCTGCGACACGATGGTGGCCGTCGCCGAGGTTATGTGCGACTGGGGTAATCGGCGACGCTGCTCCTGGAACAACGCTTCCATTTTGTCCATGCATTCACAGATGAATTCCTGCCGAATGGGAAGAGAAATAGAAAAAAAAAAACAGAGTCGTAAAAGTGATTCATAGTGCTTCAAATTTGATAAGTTAAATAACACTCAATATTGTTGGGCGCCCATCACCCTTTGCAACTAGTTGGGCGCCAATCGTGCTTTGACTTCGAACCTTTGACTAGAGTTGGGTTGGATTGAGAATTTTGAATTTGGATTTAATTTTGTTGAGATTTAGACTGATTTTAAAATAGGATTTGTTTTTTGTTTGAGTGTAATTTCCAAAAAATAAAAATTATCTAGTTTTTGACTGATTTGGGATTTTTAATACATTTGAAGTATAATTTGATTTAATTTGAATGTTGATTAAATTTTAAAGTGAGCACTCTCCCAGTTATCAAAGAACGCAAAATCCACCAATGGGAAACCTAGAAGCTACGTTTCAAAAACGCTCCAATTACTGAACTTGACTGCACGGGAATAAACCACAAAGAAAGTCGCGCGCCAGGCCCCATTTACGGTGATTTATGGGAACTACAGCACAGACTGATCTGGTTGGTTGGCTTGGCTGGCCCTAGAGCTTGATGGCCACATGTGAGCCACCTGTTTGTGGCCTTGTGAAAATTCTGATTTTATGCAATCGTCGTCCCCGACGCCCAAGCCCAACTGCACACTGTGACACAAAAACCCTTTTTAGCAGAGAGGACCCCTGGCTGGCACGGCACGACTGCATGCTGCAGTCTGCACACACTCGTTTGGCGCATTTTTTTTTTCGTTCCACACCAGTCTCGCCGTTCATTGTGCAGATTCCGATTCTGCTGTGGAGTGCTATTTTATGAATGAAAAACTGAAGAGACTGTGTGTGAGACTGAGAAACAGATGATTTCCTCATGACGTTTGTTAACTTTTTTTTTACTTTAAATTTTGATAAGCTATGCTAATTGCGGAGAAAGGCTTGATGGTTGGGACATAGTCATGATCGCAGAACGGGAACAAGAACAAAAAAATAAACGGTGGAGACACATGTGCAGAATTCGGAACCTCGCTGGGAGGAACTCTGTGTCAGATGTAAGGAATGTGGACAATTGTTGAAGCGGATGATTGAGTTCAAAATTTTTAGTGGTGGAAAAATAGTTTCATGGCATTTCGAACAAAAATGAAAAACATTATCTGAGATCCAAATTTAAATTAATATTGGATGTGTTATGAATTAAATTCAAATTGCATCTGAAGTAGATTTTTGAAGTCTATGAAGGTGGTTGTATTGGAAATTTATTTTAATAAAATAGGTTTAGGATTAAATTGCAACTGAAATGGACATGGATTTGAACGGGATTTGAAGTCAATATCGATCGATTATGGATTGAGTTGAATTTGGATTTGATACGAATCGGATTAGGATAGGATTGGGTGTGGCATGGATTTAACCTGGGTTTGGATTAAATTTGGATTGGATTTGGGTTGGATTTGGATTGGATTTGGATAGGGTTGGGTGTGAAATAAATTTGAACTGGGTTTGGATTTGAATTGGATTTGGATTAAATTTGGATTGCACTTGGATTGCACTTGGATTGAATTTGGATTGGATTTGGTATGGATTTGGATTGGATTTGGATTGGATTTGAATTGGATTTGGATTGAATTTGGAATGGATTTGGATTGGATTTGGATTGAATTTGGATTGGATTTGGATTGGATTTGGATTGGATTTGGAATGGATTTGGATTGGTTTGGATTGGGTTTGGATTGGTTTGGATTGGATTTGGATTGGTTTGGATTGGTTTGGTTGGTTTGGATTGGTTTGGATTGGTTTGGATTGGTTTGGATTGGTTTGGATTGGTTTGGATTGGTTTGGATGGGTTTGGATTGGTTTGGATTGTGTTTGGATTGGTTTGGATTGGATTGGTTTGGATTGGTTTGGATTGGTTTGGTTGGTTTGGTTGGTTTGGATTGGTTTGGTTGGTTTGGATTGGTTTGGATTGGTTTGGATTGGTTTGGATTGGTTTGGATTGGATTAGGATTGGTTTGGATTGGTTTGGATTGGTTTGGATTGGTTTGGATTGGTTTGGATTGGATTGGTTTGGATTGGTTTGGATTGGTTTGGTTGGTTTGGATTGGTTTGGATTGGTTTGGAATAAAATTGGATTGCGGTTGGATTGGTTTGAATTGGTTTGGTTTGGATTGGTTTGGTTTGGTTTGGATTGGTTTGGATTGGTTTGGATTGGTTTGGATTGGTTTGGATTGGTTTGGATTGGTTTGGAATGGTTTGGATGGTTTGGATTGGTTTGGTTGGTTTGGATGGTTTGGTTTGGATTGGTTTGGATTGGTTTGGATTGGTTTGGATTGGTTTGGATTGGTTTGGATTGGATTTGGATTGGATTTGGATTGGTTTGGATTGGTTTGGATTGGTTTGGATTGGTTTGGATTGGTTTGGATTGGTTTGGATTGGTTTGGATTGGTTTGGATTGGTTTGGATTGGGTTTGGATTGGTTTGGATTGGTTTGGTTTGGATTGGTTTGGATGGTTTGGATTGGTTTGGATTGGTTTGGATTGGGTTTGGATTGGTTTGGATTGGTTTGGATTGGTTTGGAATGGATGTGGATTGGTTTGGATTGGTTTGAATTGGTTTGGTTGGTTTTGATTGGTTTGGTTTGGATTGGTTTGGATTGGATTGGTTTGGATTGGTTTGGATTGGTTTGGATTGGTTTGGTTGGTTTGGATTAGATTTGGATTGGTTTGGATTGGTTTGGATTGGATTGGATTGGTTTGGATTGGGTTTGGATTGGTTTGGATTGGTTTGGATTGGTTTGGATTGGTTTGGTTGGTTTGGATTGGTTTGGAATGGTTTGTGTTGGTTTGAATTGGTTTGAATTGGTTTGGTTGGTTTTGGATTGGTTTGGATTGGTTTGGTTGGTTTGGATTGGTTTGGTTGGTTTGGTTGGTTTGGTTGGTTTGGTTGGTTTGGATTGGTTTGGATTGGTTTGGATTGGTTTGGATTGGTTTGGATTGGTTTGGTTGGTTTGGATTGGTTTGGATTGGTTTGGATTGGTTTGGATTGGTTTGGTTGGTTTGGATTGGTTTGGATTGGTTTGGATTGGTTTGGATTGGTTTGGATTGGTTTGGATTGGTTTGGATTGGTTTGGATTGGGTTTGGATTGGTTTGGAATGGATGTGGATTGGTTTGGATTGGTTTGGTTGGTTTGGTTGGTTTTGATTGGTTTGGTTTGGATTGGTTTGGATTGGATTGGTTTGGATTGGTTTGGATTGGTTTGGATTGGTTTTGATTGGTTTGGTTGGTTTGGATTAGATTTGGATTGGATTGGATTGGTTTGGTTGGTTTGGATTGGTTTGGATTGGGTTTGGTTGGTTTGGATTGGTTTGGATTGGTTTGGATTGGTTTGGGATGGTTTGGATTGGTTTGGTTGGTTTGGTTGGTTTTGGATTGGTTTGGTTGGTTTGGATTGGTTTGGATTGGTTTGGTTGGTTTGGTTGGTTTGGATTGGTTTGGTTGGTTTGGTTTGGATTGGTTTGGATTGGTTTGGTTGGTTTGGTTGGTTTGGGATTGGTTTGGTTGGTTTGGATTGGTTTGGATTGGTTTGGATTGGTTTGGATTGGTTTGGATTGGTTTGGATTGGTTTGGTTGGTTTGGATTGGTTTGGATTGGTTTGGTTTGGTTGGTTTGGATAAGGTTGGTTGCTTGGTTGGTTTGGTTGGTTTGGATTGGTTTGGTTTGGTTTGGTTGGTTTGGTTCGGTTTGGTTGGATTGGTTTGGTTTGGTTGGTTTGATTGGATTCAGTTGGTTTGGATTGGTTTGGATTGGTTTGGATGGGATTTGGGTGGTTTGGATTGGTTTGGATTGTGTTTGGATTGGTTTGGATTGGATTGGTTTGGATTGGTTTGGTTGGTTTGGTTGGTTTGGATTGGTTTGGATTGGTTTGGATTGGTTTGGATTGGTTTGGTTGGTTTGGATTGGTTTGGTTGGATTGATGTTGGTTTGGATTGGTTTGGTTGGTTTGGTTGGTTTGGATTGGTTTGGATTGGTTTGGATAAAGTTGGATTGCTTGGATTGGTTTGGTTGGTTTGGTTTGATTGGTTTGGTTGGTTTGGATTGGTTTGGGATGGTTTGGGATGGTTTGGATTGGTTTGGTTGGTTTGGATGGTTTGGTTTGGTTTGGTTGGTTTGGTTGGTTTGGTTGGTTTGGATTGGTTTGGATTGGTTTGGATTGGTTTGGTTGGTTTGGATTGGTTTAGTTGGTTTGGATTGGTTTGGATTGGTTTGGTTGGTTTGGATTGGATGTGGATTGGTTTGGATTGGTTTGGAATGGTTTGGAATGGTTTGGAATGGATTTGGAATGGATTTGGTTGGTTTGGAATGGTTTGGTTTGGATTGGTTTGGATTGGGTTTGGATTGGTTTGGATTGGGTTTGGATTGGTTTGGATTGGTTTGGCTTGGTTTGGATTGGTTTGGATTGGTTTGGATTGGTTTGGTTGGTTTGGTTGGTTTGGATTGGTTTGGTTGGTTTGGATTGGTTTGGTTGGTTTGGTTGGTTTGGATTGGTTTGGATTGGTTGGATTGGTTTGGATTGGTTTGGTTGGTTTGGTTGGTTTGGATTGGTTTGGTTGGTTTGGATTGGTTTGGATTGGTTTGGTTGGTTTGGTTGGTTTGGTTGGTTTGGTTGGTTTGGATTGGTTTGGATTGGTTTGGATTGGTTTGGATTGGTTTGGATTGGTTTGGTTGGTTTGGTTGGTTTGGTTGGTTTGGATTGGTTTGGTTTGGTTGGTTTGGATTGGTTTGGTTGGTTTGGATTGGTTGGTTTGGATTGGATTGGTTGGTTTGATTGGTTCGGATTGGTTTGGTTGGTTTGGATGGGTTTGGTTGGTTTGGTTGTGTTTGGATTGGTTTGGATTGGTTGGTTTGGTTGGTTTGGTTGGTTTGGATCGGTTTGGTTGGTTTGGTTGGTTTGGATTGGTTTGGATTGGTTTGGTTGGTTTGGATTGGTTTGGTTGGTTTGGATTGGTTTGGTTGGTTTGGATTGGTTTGGTTGGTTTGGATTGGTTTGGTTGGTTTGGTTGGTTTGGTTGGTTTGGTTGGTTTGGATTGGTTTGGATTGGTTTGGTTGGTTTGGATTGGTTTGGTTGGTTTGGATTGGTTTGGTTGGTTTGGATTGGTTTGGTTGGTTTGGTTGGTTTGGATTGGTTTGGTTGGTTTGGATTGGTTTGGATTGGTTTGGATTGGTTTGGATTGGTTTGGTTGGTTTGGTTGGTTTGGATTGGTTTGGTTGGTTTGGTTTGGTTGGTTTGGTTGGTTTGGTTGGTTTGGTTTGGATTGGTTTGGTTGGTTTGGAATAAAAGTTGGATTGCACTTGGTTGGTTTGGTTGGTTTGGTTTGGTTGGTTTGGTTGGTTTAGTTGGGTTGGATGTGGATTGGTTTGGTTGGTTTGGATTGGTTTGGTTGGTTTGGATTGGTTTGGATTGGTTTGGATTGGTTTGGATTGGTTTGGTTGGTTTGGATTGGTTTGGATTGGTTTGGATTGGTTTGGATTGGTTTGGTTGGTTTGGTTTGGATTGGTTTGGATTGGTTTGGATTGGTTTGGTTGGTTTGGTTGGTTTGGTTGGTTTGGATTGGTTTGGATTGGTTTGGTTGGTTTGGTTGGTTTGGTTGGTTTGGATTGGTTTGGTTGGTTTGGTTGGTTTGGTTGGTTTGGTTTGGTTTGGTTGGTTTGGTTGGTTTGGTTGGTTTGGTTGGTTTGGTTGGTTTGGATTGGTTTGGTTGGTTTGGTTGGTTTGGTTGGTTTGGTTGGTTTGGATTGGTTCGGATTGGTTTGGTTGGTTTGGTTTGGTTGGTTTGGTTGGTTTGGATTGGTTTGGGATAAGTTGGATTGCTTGGATTTGGGATTGGTTTGGTTGGTTTGGTTTGGATTGGTTTGGATTGGTTTGGTTGGGATTGGATGTGGATTGGTTTGGATTGGTTTGGATTGGTTTGGATTGGTTTGGTTGGTTTGGATTGGTTTGGATTGGTTTGGTTGGTTTGGATTGGTTTGGATTGGTTTGGTTGGTTTGGATTGGTTTGGATTGGTTTGGTTGGTTTGGATTGGTTTGGTTGGTTTGGTTGGTTTGGATTGGTTTGGTTGGTTTGGTTTGGTTTGGTTGGATTGGTTTGGGTTGGTTTGGATTGGTTTGGTTGGTTTGGATTGGTTTGGATTGGTTTGGTTGGTTTGGTTGGTTTGGTTGGTTTGGATTGGTTTGGTTGGTTTGGATTGGTTTGGATTGGTTTGGTTGGTTTGGTTGGTTTGGATTGGTTTGGATTGGTTTGGATTGGTTTGGATTGGTTTGGATTGGTTTGGATTGGTTTGGTTGGTTTGGTTGGTTTGGATTGGTTTGGATTGGTTTGGATTGGTTGGATTGGTTTGGATTGGTTTGGATTGGTTTGGATTGGTTTGGTTGGTTTGGTTGGTTTGGGAATGGGTTGGATTGCTTGGATTGGTTTGGTTGGTTTGGATTGGTTTGGTTTGGATTGGTTTGGTTCGGTTTGGATTGGTTGGTTTGGTTTGGATTGGTTTGATTGGATTCAGATTGGTTTGGATTGGTTTGGTTGGTTTGGATGGGTTTGGATTGGTTTGGTTGGTTTGGTTGTGTTTGGATTGGTTTGGTTGGTTTGGATTGGTTTGGTTGGTTTGGATTGGTTTGGATTGGTTTGGATTGGTTTGGATTGGTTTGGTTGGTTTGGTTGGTTTGGATTGGTTGATGTTGGTTTGGTTGGTTTGGATTGGTTTGGTTGGTTTGGTTGGTTTTGAATAAATTGGATTGCTTGGTTGGTTTGGTTGGTTTGGTTTGATTGGTTTGGATTGGTTTGGATTGGTTTGGTTGGTTTGGATTGGTTTGGATTGGTTTGGATGGTTTGGGATGGTTTGGATTGGTTTGGATTGGTTTGGATGGTTTGGTTTGGTTTGGTTGGTTTGGTTGGTTTGGATTGGTTTGGATTGGTTTGGATTGGTTTGGATTGGTTTGGTTGGTTCAGATTGGTTTGGATTGGTTTGGTTGGTTTGGATTGGTTTGGATTGGTTTGGTTGGATGTGGATTGGTTTGGATTGGTTTGGAATGGATTTGGAATGGATTTGGAATGGTTTGGATTGGATTTGGAATGGTTTGGTTGGATTGGTTTGGATTGGGTTTGGATTGGTTTGGATTGGGTTTGGATTGGGTTTGGATTGGTTTGGATTGGTTTGGCTTGGTTTGGATTGGTTTGGTTGGTTGGATTGGTTTGGTTGGTTTGGATTGGTTTGGTTGGTTTGGATTGGTTTGGATTGGTTTGGTTGGTTTGGTTGGTTTGGATTGGTTTGGTTGGTTTGGTTGGTTTGGTTGGTTTGGATTGGTTTGGTTGGTTTGGATTGGTTTGGTTGGTTTGGATTGGTTTGGATTGGTTTGGTTGGTTTGGATTGGTTTGGTTGGTTTGGTTGGTTTGGATTGGTTTGGTTGGTTTGGATTGGTTTGGTTGGTTTGGATTGGTTTGGTTGGTTTGGATTGGTTTGGTTGGTTTGGATTGGTTTGGATTGGTTTGGATTGGTTTGGTTTGGATTGGTTTGGATTGGTTTGGTTGGTTTGGTTGGTTTGGATTGGTTTGGTTTGGTTTGGATTGGATTGGATTGGTTTGATTGGTTCGGTTGGTTTGGATTGGTTTGGATGGGTTTGGATTGGTTTGGTTGTGTTTGGATTGGTTTGGATTGGATTGGTTTGGTTGGTTTGGATCGGTTTGGATTGGTTTGGATTGGTTTGGTTGGTTTGGATTGGTTTGGATTGGTTTGGATTGGTTTGGATTGGTTTGGTTGGTTTGGTTGGTTTGGTTGGTTTGGTTGGTTTGGGATGGTTTGGATTGGTTTGGATTGGTTTGGATTGGTTTGGATTGGTTTGGATTGGTTTGGTTGGTTTGGATTGGTTTGGATTGGTTTGGATTGGTTTGGTTTGGTTGGTTTGGTTTGGATTGGTTTGGTTGGTTTGGTTGGTTTGGATTGGTTTGGATGGTTTGGTTTGGTTTGGATTGGATTGGTTGGTTTGGTTGGATTCGGTTGGTTTGGATTGGTTTGGATGGGGTTTGGATTGGTTTGGTTGTGTTTGGATTGGTTTGGATTGGTTGGTTTGGTTGGTTTGGATCGGTTTGGATTGGTTTGGATTGGTTTGGATTGGTTTGGTTGGTTTGGTTGGTTTGGTTGGTTTGGATTGGTTTGGTTGGTTTGGATTGGTTTGGTTGGTTTGGTTTGGTTGGTTTGGTTGGTTTGGATTGGTTTGGTTGGTTTGGATTGGTTTGGGGAATAAGTTGGATTGCTTGGTTGGTTTGGATTGGTTTGGTTTGGTTGGTTTGGTTGGTTTGGTTGGGATTGGATGTGGATTGGTTTGGTTGGTTTGGATTGGTTTGGATTGGTTTGGTTGGTTTGGATTGGTTTGGTTGGTTTGGATTGGTTTGGATTGGTTTGGATTGGTTTGGATTGGTTTGGTTTGGATTGGTTTGGTTGGTTTGGTTGGTTTGGATTGGTTTGGTTGGTTTGGATTGGTTTGGTTTGGTTTGGATTGGTTGGATTGGTTTGGTTGGTTCGGTTGGTTTGGTTGGTTTGGATGGGATTTGGATTGGTTTGGATTGTGTTTGGATTGGTTTGGATTGGTTGGTTTGGATTGGTTTGGATCGGTTTGGATTGGTTTGGATTGGTTTGGATTGGTTTGGATTGGTTTGGTTGGTTTGGATTGGTTTGGTTGGTTTGGTTGGTTTGGATTGGTTTGGATTGGTTTGGATTGGTTTGGTTTGGTTGGTTTGGATTGGTTTGGTTGGTTTGGATTGGTTTGGTTGGTTTGGTTTGGTTTGGATTGGATTGGTTGGATTTGGTTGGTTCGGTTGGTTTGGTTGGTTTGGATGGGGTTTGGATTGGTTTGGTTGTGTTTGGATTGGTTTGGATTGGATTGGTTTGGTTGGTTTGGATCGGTTTGGATTGGTTTGGATTGGTTTGGTTGGTTTGGTTGGTTTGGATTGGTTTGGATTGGTTTGGATTGGTTTGGATTGGTTTGGTTGGTTTGGATTGGTTTGGTTGGTTTGGATTGGTTTGGTTGGTTTGGTTGGTTTGGTTTGGTTTGGATTGGATTGGTTGGATTGGTTTGGTTGGTTCGGTTGGTTTGGATTGGTTTGGATGGGTTTGGATTGGTTTGGTTGTGTTTGGTTGGTTTGGATTGGTTGGTTTGGTTGGTTTGGATCGGTTTGGATTGGTTTGGATTGGTTTGGATTGGTTTGGATTGGTTTGGATTGGTTTGGTTGGTTTGGTTGGTTTGGTTGGTTTGGATTGGTTTGGTTGGTTTGGATTGGTTTGGTTGGTTTGGATTGGTTTGGATTGGTTTGGTTTGGTTGGTTTGGATTGGTTTGGATTGGTTTGGATTGGTTTGGATTGGTTTGGTTTGGTTTGGATTGGATTGGATTGGTTTGATTGGATGCGGTTGGTTTGGATTGGTTTGGATGGGTTTGGATTGGTTGGATTGTGTTTGGATTGGTTTGGTTTGGATTGGTTTGGATTGGTTTGGATTGGTTTAGTTGGGATTGGATGTGGATTGGTTTGGATTGGTTTGGTTGGTTTAGTTGGTTTGGTTGGTTTGGATTGGTTTGGATTGGTTTGGATTGGTTTGGATTGGTTTGGTTGGTTGGTTTGGTTGGTTTGGATTGGTTTGGTTTGGATTGGTTTGGATTGGTTTGGATTGGTTTGGATTGGTTTGGTTTGGATTGGTTTGGTTTGGTTTGGATTGGTTGGTTGGTTTGGTTGGTTCGGTTGGTTTGGATTGGTTTGGATGGGATTTGGATTGGTTTGGATTGTGTTTGGATTGGTTTGGTTGGATTGGATTGGTTTGGTTGGTTTGGATCGGTTTGGATTGGTTTGGATTGGTTTGGATTGGTTTGGTTGGTTTGGATTGGTTTGGATTGGTTTGGATTGGTTTGGATTGGTTTGGATTGGTTTGGATTGGTTTGGTTGGTTTGGTTGGTTTGGTTGGTTTGGTTTGGATTGGTTTGGTTGGTTTGGTTGGTTTGGTTGGTTTGGATTGGTTTGGTTTGGTTTGGATTGGATTGGTTGGTTTGATTGGTTCGGTTGGTTTGGATTGGTTTGGATGGGTTTGGATTGGTTTGGATTGTGTTGGATTGGTTTGGATTGGATTGGTTTGGATTGGTTTGGATCGGTTTGGATTGGTTTGGATTGGTTTGGATTGGTTTGGTTGGTTTGGATTGGTTTGGATTGGTTTGGATTGGTTTGGTTGGTTTGGATTGGTTTGGATTGGTTTGGATTGGTTTGGTTTGGATTGGTTTGGTTGGTTTGGATTGGTTTGGGGAATAAAATTGGATTGGTTGGTTGGTTTGGATTGGTTTGGTTTGGTTGGTTTGGATTGGTTTAGATTGGGATTGGATGTGGATTGGTTTGGTTGGTTTGGATTGGTTTGGATTGGTTTGGTTGGTTTGGTTGGTTTGGATTGGTTTGGATTGGTTTGGATTGGTTTGGATTGGTTTGGTTGGTTTGGTTGGTTTGGTTGGTTTGGATTGGTTTGGTTGGTTTGGATTGGTTTGGTTGGTTTGGATTGGTTTGGTTGGTTTGGTTGGTTTGGTTGGTTTGGATTGGTTTGGTTGGTTTGGTTTGGTTTGGTTTGGATTGGTTTGGTTGGTTTGGTTGGTTTGGTTGGTTTGGTTGGTTTGGATTGGTTTGGTTGGTTTGGATTGGTTTGGTTGGTTTGGATTGGTTTGGATTGGTTTGGTTGGTTTGGTTGGTTTGGATTGGTTTGGATTGGTTTGGTTGGTTTGGTTGGTTTGGTTGGTTTGGATTGGTTTGGATTGGTTTGGAATGGTTTGGATTGGTTTGGTTGGTTTGGATTGGTTTGGATTGGTTTGGATTGGTTTGGTTGGTTTGGTTGGTTTGGATTGGTTTGGATTGGTTTGGTTTGGATTGGTTTGGTTGGTTTGGTTGGTTTGGGAATAAAGTTGGATTGCTTGGTTGGTTTGGTTGGTTTGGTTTGGTTGGTTTGGTTGGGATTGGATGTGGATTGGTTTGGTTTGGTTGGATTGGTTTGGATTGGTTTGGATTGGTTTGGATTGGTTTGGATTGGTTTGGATTGGTTTGGTTTGGTTGGTTTGGATTGGATTTGGATTGGTTTGGTTGGTTTGGATTGGTTTGGATTGGTTTGGATTGGTTTGGTTGGTTTGGATTGGTTTGGATTGGTTTGGATTGGTTTGGATTGGTTTGGTTGGTTTGGATTGGTTTGGATTGGTTTGGTTGGTTTGGTTGGGTTTGGATTGGTTTGGATTGGTTTGGATTGGTTTGGATTGGTTTGGTTGGTTTGGATTGGTTTGGATTGGTTTGGTTGGTTTGGTTGGTTTGGTTGGTTTGGATTGGTTTGGATTGGTTTGGTTGGTTTGGTTGGTTTGGATTGGTTTGGTTGGTTTGGTTGGTTTGGATTGGTTTGGATTGGTTTGGATTGGTTTGGATTGGTTTGGATTGGTTTGGTTGGTTTGGATTGGTTTGGATTGGTTTGGATTGGTTTGGATTGGTTTGGATTGGTTTGGTTTAGTTGGTTTGGATTGGTTTGGTTGGTTTGAATGGAATTGGGTTGCTTGGTTGGTTTGGTTGGTTTGGTTTGGTTGGTTTGGATTGGTTTGGATTGGTTTGGTTGGGATTGGTTTGGATTGGTTTGGATTGGTTTGGATTGGTTTGGTTGGTTTGGATTGGTTTGGATTGGTTTGGATTGGATCTGGATTGGTTTGGATTGGTTTGGATTGGTTTGGTTGGTTTGGTTGGTTTGGATTGGTTTGGATTGGTTTGGATTGGTTTGGTTGGTTTGGTTTGGATTGGTTTGGATTGGTTTGGATTTGGTTTGGATTGGTTTGGTTTGGATTGGTTTGTGTTGGTTTGGATTGGGTTGGTTGGTTTGGATGGGTTTGGATTGGTTTGGATTGGTTGGATTGAGTTGGTTGGATTTGGATTGGGTTTGGATTGGTTTGGATTGGATTGGTTTGGATTGGTTTGGATGGGTTTGGATTGGTTTGGTTGGTTTGGTTGGTTTGGATTGGTTTGGATTGGTTTGGATTGGTTTGGATTGGTTTGGTTGGTTTGGTTGGTTTGGATTGGTTTGGATTGGTTTGGTTGGTTTGGTTGGTTTGGTTGGTTTGGATTGGTTTGGATTGGTTTGGTTGGTTTGGTTTGGATTGGTTTGGATTGGATTGGTTTGGTTGGTTTGGATTGGTTTGGATGGGTTTGGATTGGTTTGGATTGGTTTGGATTGGGTTTGGTTGGTTTGGATTGGATTGGTTTGGATTGGTTTGGATGGGTTTGGATTGGTTTGGTTGGTTTGGATTGGTTTGGATTGGTTTGGATTGGTTTGGATTGGTTTGGATTGGTTTGGATCGGTTTGGATTGGTTTGGTTGGTTTGGTTGGTTTGGATTGGTTTGGATTGGTTTGGTTGGTTTGGTTGGATTTGGATTGGTTTGGATTGGTTTGGATTGGTTTGGATTGGTTTGGTTGGTTTGGATTGGTTTGGTTGGTTTGGTTGGTTTGGATTGGTTTGGATTGGTTTGGATTGGTTTGGTTTGGATTGGTTTGGATTGGTTTGGAATAAGGTTGGATTGCGCTTGGATTGGTTTGGTTGGTTTGGATTGGTTTGGATTGGGATTGGATGTGGATTGGTTTGGATTGGTTTGGTTGGTTTGGATTGGTTTGGATTGTGTTTGGATTGTGTTTGGATTGGTTTGGATTGGATTGGTTTGGTTGGTTTGGATTGGTTTGGTTGGTTTGGATCGGTTTGGATCGGTTTGGATTGGTTTGGATTGGTTTGGATTGGTTTGGATTGGTTTGGATTGGATTTGGATTGGTTTGGATTGGTTTGGATTGGTTTGGATTGGTTTGGATTGGTTTGGATTGGTTTGGATTGGTTTGGTTGGTTTGGTTGGTTTGGTTGGTTTGGATTGGTTTGGTTGGTTTGGATTGGTTTGGATTGGTTTGGTTGGTTTGGATTGGTTTGGATTGGTTTGGTTGGTTTGGTTGGTTTGGATTGGTTTGGATTGGTTTGGATTGGTTTGGTTGGTTTGGATTGGTTTGGATTGGTTTGGATTGGTTTGGATTGGATTGGGATTGGTTTGGATTGGTTTGGTTTGGATTGGTTTGGATTGGTTTGGATTGGTTTGGATTGGTTTGGTTGGTTTGGATTGGTTTGGATTGGTTTGGTTGGTTTGGTTGGTTTGGTTGGTTTGGTTGGTTTGGTTGGTTTGGATTGGTTTGGATTGGTTTGGATTGGTTTGGTTGGTTTGGTTTGGATTGGTTTGGATTGGTTTGGTTTGGTTGGTTTGGATTGGTTTGGTTGGTTTGGATTGGTTTGGAGATAAGTTGGATTGCTTGGATTGCTTGGATTGGTTTGGTTGGTTGGTTTGGTTTGGATTGGTTTGGATTGGTTTGGATTGGGATTGGATGTGGATTGGTTTGGATTGGTTTGGATTGGTTGGATTGGTTTGGATTGGTTTGGATTGGTTTGGATTGGTTTGGATTGGTTTGGTTGGTTTGGATTGGTTTGGTTGGTTTGGATTGGTTTGGATTGGTTTGGATTGGTTTGGTTGGTTTGGATTGGTTTGGTTGGTTTGGATTGGTTTGGTTTGGATTGGTTTGGATTGGTTTGGATTGGTTTGGTTGGTTTGGTTGGTTTGGATTGGTTTGGATTGGTTTGGATTGGTTTGGATTGGTTTGGATTGGTTTGGATTGGTTTGGTTGGTTTGGATTGGTTTGGTTGGTTTGGATTGGTTTGGATTGGTTTGGATTGGTTTGGATTGGTTTGGATTGGTTTGGATTGGTTTGGATTGGTTTGGATTGGTTTGGATTGGTTTGGATTGGTTTGGTTGGTTTGGATTGGTTTGGTTTGGATTGGTTTGGTTGGTTTGGATTGGTTTGGATTGGTTTGGATTGGTTTGGATTGGTTTGGTTGGTTTGGATTGGTTTGGATTGGTTTGGATTGGTTTGGATTGGTTTGGATTGGTTTGGATTGGTTTGGATTGGTTTGGATTGGTTTGGATTGGTTTGGTTGGTTTGGTTGGTTTGGTTTGGATTGGTTTGGATTGGTTTGGTTGGTTTGGAATAAGTTGGATTGCGTTTGGATTGGTTTGGATTGGTTTGGTTTGGTTGGTTTGGATTGGTTTGGTTGGTTGGGTTGGGATTGGTTTGGATTGGTTTGGATTGGTTTGGATTGGTTTGGATTGGTTTGGATTGGTTTGGATTGGTTTGGATTGGTTTGGATTGGTTTGGTTGGTTTGGATTGGTTTGGATTGGATCTGGATTGGTTTGGATTGGTTTGGATTGGTTTGGATTGGTTTGGTTGGTTTGGATTGGTTTGGATTGGTTTGGATTGGTTTGGATTGGATTTGGTTTGGATTGGTTTGGTTGGTTTGGATTTGGTTTGGATTGGTTTGGTTTGGATTGGTTTGTGTTGGTTTGGTTGGGTTGGATTGGTTTGGATGGGTTTGGATTGGTTTGGTTGGTTTGGATTGAAATTGGATTGGTTTGGATTGGGTTTGGATTGGTTTGGATTGGATTGGTTTGGATTGGTTTGGATGGGTTTGGATTGGTTTGGATTGGTTTGGATTGGTTTGGTTTGGATTGGATTGGTTTGGATTGGTTTGGATTGGTTTGGTTGGTTTGGATTGGTTTGGATTGGCGTTGGATTGGTTTGGATTGGTTTGGATTGGTTTGGTTTGGATTGGTTTGGATTGGTTTGGATTGGTTTGATTGGATTTGGATTGGTTTGGATTGGTTTGAATTGGGTTTGGATTGGTTTGGTTGGTTTGGATTGGTTTGGTTGGTTTGGATTGGTTTGGATTGGTTTGGATTGGTTTGGTTGGATTGGTTTGGATTGGTTTGGATTGGTTTTGATTGGATTGGTTTGGATTGGTTTGGATTGGCTTTGGTTGGTTTGGATTGGTTTGGTTGGTTTAGATTGGTTTGGATTGGTTTGGATTGGTTTGGATTGGTTGGATTGGTTTGGATTGGTTTGGATTGGTTTGGGTTGGTTTGGATTGGTTTGGATTGGTTTGGTTGGTTTGGATTGATTTGGATTGGATTGGTTTGGATTGGTTTGGTTGGTTTGGATTGGTTTGGTTGGTTTGGATTGGTTTGGATTGGTTTGGATTGGTTTGGATTGGTTTGGATTGGTTTGCGTTGGTTTGCATTGGTTTGGATTGGTTTGGAATGGTTTGGTTGGTTTGGATTGGTTTGGATTGGTTTGGATTGGTTTGGTTTGGAATGGTTTGGATTGGTTTGAAATGGATTTGGTTTGGATTGGATTGGTTTGGATTGGTTTGGTTGGTTTGGTTTGGTTTGGTTTGGTTTGGTTTGGTTTGGTTTGGTTTGGTTTGGATTGGTTTGGATTGGTTTGGATTGGTTTGGATTGGTTTGGATTGGTTTGGTTGGTTTGGATTGGATTGGTTTGGATTGGATTGGTTTGGATTGGTTTGCATTGGTTTGGATTGGGTTTGGATTGGTTTGGGTTGGTTTGGTTGGTTTGGATTGGTTTGGATTGGTTTGGATTGGTTTGGATTGGTTTGGATTGGATTGGATTGGTTTGGATTGGATTGGTTTGGATTGGATTGAATATGCATTGGTTTGGATTGGATTGGATATGCGTTGGTTTGGATTGGTTTGGATTGGTTTGATTGGTTTCGATTGGTTTGGATTGGTTTGGTTGGTTTGGTTTGGATTGGTTTGGTTTGGATTGGTTTGGTTGGTTTCGATTGGTTTGGATTGGTTTGGATTGGTTTGGATTGCATTTGGATTGGTTTGGATTGGTTTGGATTAGATTTGGATTGGTTTGGATTGGTTTGGTGTGGTTTGGATTGGTTTGGTTTGGATTGGATATGGATTGGATTTACATTGGATTTGAATTGAATTTGGATTGGATTCGATTTAGATTGATTTCGAATTGGATTTGGATTAGATTTGGCTCGGATTTGGATTGGATTGGATTTGGATTAGATTTTTATTGATTTGAATTTTTATTAGATTTGTATTAGATTGTATTTGGAATGGGTTTGGATTAAATTATTATTGGATTTGGATCTAATTTGGATTGGATCTGTATTTGGATTCAGTTTGGTGTAAAATTGGATTGGACTTGTATTTAGATTCAGTTTGGTTTAAATTTGGATTGTATTTGGAATGGATTTTGATTGATTTGGGCAGGAGTTGGATTGGATTCGGATTCGATTTGGATTGTATTTGAATTGGATTTGGATTGGACATGGTTTGCATTCAGATTGGATCTAATTTGGATTGGATTTGGATCTGATTTCGATTAGATTTCGTCTGGATTTTAATTAGGTTTCAAATAGACAATGTATTAGTTTGGACTGGATTTGGTTTAGATTAGATATTGACTAGGGTTAGATTTTAATTGGATTTTATTTGATTTAAATCGAACTTTATATAAATTGGATTTGTTTTGGGTTCGAAAATTTATTGAAATAATATTTGTTTTGGATTTGATTAGGATTATATTGCAATACGATTTTATTTAGAATTATTATGGTTTGATAAGATTCGGAATCATATTTGCGATGGATTATGTTTAAAACAACTAATTCAGTTGATTGGATCAACTGCTGTTTGATTGAGGAAACTCACCTGCTCGATCCCGGTTAGATCGGTAAACCTATTCACTAGATAGCTAATCGACTGGCCGCTGCGTAGATCCCACTTGAGTCCGCTGAGCGAGGCCGCAATACTGGATGCTGCCACCGTGCTGGCAGTGTAATTGGAAAAATAATGTTCTGAAAATGAAAACGAAACAGGAACAAATTAGTCACGAATGAAATTGATATTTGCAAACACACAAAATGATTTAATTAGGAAACACAAGGGAAGGGAACAAAACGGAAACAATTGGCAGCAAAGCGTGGCCAGTGCCAGTCGTCTTTCGACATTTGTTTATGCGGAAAAGGGATATTCGCATCCGGTTTCCTCGAACCTTATTTGAAATCTTTCCGAAGCAAAGCACAAACTACGATCCAAAACCCAAACTCGTTGCCGTTGTTGTGAATGGCATCTTTTGATGAATGAAACCGAAATTACTGGAGCGGATGTCGCGAAATGACACCCTCGCTCAAAAAAAAGTGCAGGCCGGCCGCGTCATTTGACACATATTGTACTCCCCGGTCGGGACCACAATGATGAAGACGACGATGCACTTGGCTGGTTCCGATGGATGCCAGTGGTTCTCAATCGTTTGTGGTCTAAGGCAAAAGTGATGAAAGTTTCAATTTGTGAAACACAGCCTCATGGCAACATAGCTCAAATGAGACAATACAAATTAAATTGTAATCATTTTCCCTTTGTCACAAAATGAAAAGATTGCGAAACCTCTGATCCACCATATCATTTGGCTTGCGTGGTTCCGTTTGCCTCTTTTTCGGGATTCTTATCCATAGCTGATTGCCCTACACCCAGCCAATGTGAGTGATGCACAAAGGCGGAATCAAAAGCAATAAATTTGCATCAAATTTATGAGGGCAAAAGAATAGTTCCGCCTTGCACTTGCCACCAACCGTCATCCGGCAGATCCATCCGTCAGTCAGTCGCTCACTCAACTCAATCAGTTTTATGAAGCGCAGTGATTCGTCTCGCTTGCGCGGAAAAAAAATCCCACCTTAAAATCGAAAGGAATTTGCGTAGGATAATTTATGAACCCACGTTGGTTCTGAAGAATTCAATAAATTCTGTCAATTTGAAAGTTTAATAAAAGTCGGTCCGAGTAGAAGTTGAACCCTGACCTTTGTTCGCCACAGCATCCAAACTCACGAAATTAATCAAAAATTATCCCGAAGACAGCTGACCAACCCGGACGGACCCCGGATGGATGCTATCGGTTTCAGACAATCTAAACTGCCACTTGTCGCATAAACAGCTGAACTGAACTCAGATAAATTAGGGAGAAGAATTGACCGCCAAAAAACGTTAAACAAATAAACATCACCAAACGGTCCCACAAATCACAAACATCTGTTTGTTCGGCGAGGCCTCAAGTGTCACTAACTCCGCGCTGATCCTTCGGCTGGGATCTGGGATTTAAACTCCGCTGAGCCCAGACGAAAACGGCGATGATCTCATCTCATCAGCGCCATTGATCCGTCCGAGCCGTTTGTATTTTTTATTATTTTAATTTTTTTTTCGGGTGATTCTTCGCGAAAGGATTCCCTTCATTGAGCCGCACTTTTGACAGATGGAAAGAACAAAAAAAAATATGAAAAAGGCGGTGACGACCCCGGACGAGGCGAACAATTCACTATTAGCTACGGAAGTACGCACACGGTGCCTTTTTCCTCCGTGATGAATTGGCACCACACGGAGAGAACAATCCAAGCAGGCGGAGTCGGGAAGATACGCTTTTTGTGTTGATAATTTTGGCAACAACAGCGGCGGCCGTCGCCGTATCTGCAACATTGTTGCATCAGCTTCCCTCAATGAGGTGTCTCCTCTTGCGGCGTGAAGCTTCAGATGTAAAAATAATTTTTGGGCATTCTCGTTAGACGTTTTGTTTGATGGTTGCGCCATTTCTAATGGTGCATTTGTTAATGACGAATGGCAGTTGAAAAGGGGGGATTAATTTGATGTTTTACATGTTTTGTTCCAGTCAAGGTCCAAATTCGATAGAAATTCTCTATCTATCTATCTAAAATGAGTTTTCATTTCCTTTGAGGCAATATCTCCCGAATTGATGAACCGATTCGGAAGATTTCCTCACTAATAGATTCGTCTTGGGTTCAGTTGTGTTTATAAAAATGAAAAGACGAAAAATTTCATTGGGAAAGTTGAAATATTGTCAAAATGCAACATTTTTTATGGGTTTTAAAGGAAGTCATCAAACATAAATATGCTTAAATGAAATGTTTCTGGTAAAGAGCAGTTAATAGTGAAACGAATGAAATTTACCGCTTCTTCCATGTTGCTTATCTGTGAATGATCCTATAAAACATATTCTTTCCAGAGGAAAACACAAAAAAAAATCACAAAAAAAATGTCGTCCACCGTTTTCCTTTTGTCAAAATATTTTAAAAGGAGGACATTTTAGTATAAAAGTTGAGGACATGTCTTCCTATAGGATACCACATGGTTACCCTACCCGGCCCGTTTTGGTAAGACTCGCAATTAAAAACAGAATCGGCCCTGGTCCAACGCAAATGGCTGGAAGTGCAGCGGATCCTTGACGAAACTGACCAGAAGAATTCGGAATTTCAACAATTCGAAATTCACATAAATTCTCGTTGGTGATTCAGATTCGAAAAGTCTCGTTCGGAATTCGAACCAATTTCGGTTGCAAATTCGATCGATTTCCCGATCAAAAGACGAGCGTTCCCGTTGGGGATTCGAACAAAAAGTCGTTTAAAATTCGAACAATTGGAATCCGTTTGGAATCCGAACGAGTTTCTTTTCGGAATCCGCACGAATTCCTTTCCGAAATTCGAACAAACTGCCGTCGAGAATTCGAAAATATTGCCGTCATTGGAAAGTATTCAAATTCAGAATTCAAAAAATATTTCGTTCAGAATTACAATTCGGGATTTAAACGAATTCCCGTTTCGGATTCAAAAGAATTCCTATTTGGAATACGAACGAATTTGCGGTCGAAAAATAAACGGAATCCCGTTCGTAAATTGAACCAATTCCCGACCGTAATTTGAACGAAATCCCGTTCGAAATTCAAACGAAATCTTAAACAAATTGTCGTTTGCTATTGGAATGGATTCCTATTTGGATTCCTACACCCAAAAAACAAATCTGACAATTATTGTATAAAATCTGGGCATATACAATTCTGTAAGCTTTTTATACAAATATTGTATTAAAATAATACAAATCTGTATTATTTCAATACAACAATTGTATTAAAAAAATCCGAAATTGTATATGCCCAATTATTATACAGTTTCTGTAAGGTTCTTATGCAGAACTGTATTAAAATCTGCCATCCGCTGGTTGGGTGTAACAAATCGTCGCTCCGGATTCGAACGAATTCCCATTCAAAACTCGAAGAAATTCTCGTTCGGAATTCGAACGAATTTATGTTAGGACTTTGAACGAATTGTCATTCGGTATTCGAAAGACTTGCCTTCCGGATTTTCCGTTCGGAATGACAACGAATTCCCATTCCGAATTCGACCAATTTACAGTTCGGAATTCGAATGAACTTTTGTTTGGAACTTGAACGAATTGCAGTTTGGATTTCGAACAAATTATGGTTTGAAACTCGAAAAAAAAACATCCGTTTAAATTACCTAACGAGTTCCCGTTCGGAATTTAAAAGAATTTTTGTTCGAAATTCGTACGAATTCCCGGTCGAAATTAAAACGAGTTCCTTTTCTGAAATTCAACAAATTTCTGTTCGTGATTCAAACGAATTTTTGATCGGATCTTCAACAAATTGTCGTACGGAATTCGTATTTATTTTCGTTCGGAATTTGAAAGATTTCCCGTTCGGCCTGAAACGAATTTTTGACCAAAATTCAAGCGAAATCTTCGTTCGGAGCCCGAACGCATACGAAATTTGAAAGATTTTCCGTTCCGAATAGGATCGAATTCCCACCCGCCTTTCGCAATTCGAACAAATTGCCTTTCGAAATTCGAACGAAATGCTGTTTGGAATACGAACGAAATTTCGATCGGAATCCGGATGAATTGCCGCACTAGAATTGAGCTTCTGGAATCTGCTTGGGCGACTTCAATGCGAAGATCGGATCCGACAACTCGAACCATGAGCGAAAACGGAGAGCTGTTCGCAGAATTTTGTGGTAATAACGACATGGTGATCGGGGGATCGCTCTTCCCTCATCGACCGGTTCACAAGGTCACGTGGGTCTCCCGTGACGGCTTTACAGAAAATCAAATCGACCACATCTGCATCAGCCGAAAATGGAAACGAAGCCTTCTTGATGTACGGAATAAACGTAGTGCCGATATCGCGTCTGATCATCACCTCCTCATCGGCGAAATGCACCTGCGCATTGCGCGGATTCGTCAGCAGGAGGAAAGAGTTGGACGACGATTCAACGCACGCCGACTGGAAGATGCCACGGTGAAACGGTCCTTCGTTGCAGAACTGGAGAAGCGTGCTGCAGACATTCCGGACGGTGGCAGCGTGGAAGACCAATGGAGCGCCATCAGCCATGCCTTCATCGCCACGGGCGAGAATTATCTGGGCGAACTGTGCACTCGTAGAAAACAATGGATCACCGATGAGACCTGGACGAAGATATAGGAGGAAGAGAAGCCAAAGCCGCGATAGAGGGATCAAAAACCAGAGGAGAAAAACAGCCCGTCAACGATACGCGGCTCTTGAGAAGGAAGTAAAACGCTCATGTCGACGGGACAAGCGAGCGTGGGCAGACTCTCTGGCCGACGAAGGAGAGAGAGACGCCGCAACCGGGGACATTCGCCTCCTCTACGATATCTCACGACGCTTAAGCGGGGCGAAGATGAATGCAACGATGCTTGTGAAAGACGAGAATGATCATTTATTGACCGACCCAACTGACCAGCTGAAACGCTGGTTCGAGCACTTCGAACAACTTTTTCAAGTTCCAGCCAGGTCATCACCACCTCGGCATGATCTGCCTAGGATCCGCGGTATAACACGCGTCAATACCGAAGCTCCATCACTGCTAGAGATTCAAACAGCCATCCAAAGCATGAAATCGAATAAAGCCCCAGGGGTCGACCGCATATCAGCCGAGATGCTCAAAGCTGACCCCATGACATCCGCTCAACTACTGCATCGTTTATTTCGTAATATCTGGGACACCGCAACTTTCCCGGTCGACTGGATGCAAGGTATCTTAGGGAAGGTGCCCAAAAATTGGGACCTGACTGTATGCGATAACTGGCGAGGCATTATGTTGCTGTGTACCGTTCTCAAAGTTCTGTGCAAAATTATCCTAGCCCGGATTCAGGAGAAGATCGATGCGACTCTCCGGCGGCAGCAAGCCGGATTCCGTGCCGGAAGATCCTGTGTGGACCATATTGTCACGCTCCGCATCATTCTGGAGCAGGTCAACGAATTCCAAGAGTCCCTTTACTTGGTATTCATTGACTACGAAAAAGCTTTCGACCGTCTCAATCACGAGAATATGTGGGGCGCCCTGAGACGCAAGGGAGTTCCTGAGAAAATCATCGGCCTCATCGAGGCACAGTACGAGGCCTTTTCGTGTAGAGTGCTGCACAATGGGGTCCTGTCCGACCCTATCCGGGTCGTAGCTGGTGTGAGGCAAGGATGTATTCTATCACCGTTACTGTTCCTCATCGTAATCGACGAGATTCTGGTAGATGCGATTGACCGTGAACCAAACCGCGAGCTGTTATGGCAGCCTATAACCATGGAGCACCTAAATGACTTCGAATTGGCGGATGATGTTGCACTCCTCGCGCAACGGCGCTCTGATATGCTCAACGACCTTGCCGAGCGCTCCTTCTCGGCAGGTTTAGTCATCAACGTCAACAAAACCAAATCGTTGGATGTAAACACGGTGACTCCTTCCAGTTTCACAGTAGCCGGGCAACCAGTGGAGAATGTTGAAAGCTTCCAATATCTTGGTAGCCAAATGGCGTCAGACGGCGGTACCAAGATCGACATAGGCGCACGGATCAAGAAAGCAAGGGCTGCCTTTGCGAGTTTAAGAAATATCTGAAAAAAACAGGCAGATAAGTGAACGCACCAAAATACGAATTTTCAACTCTAACGTGAAATCTGTGCTGTTATACGCTAGCGAAACATGGTGTGTATCAGTGGAGAACACTCAACGGCTGCAGGTGTTCATTAACAGATGCCTGCGGTATATAATTCGGGCCTGGTGGCCTCACAACTGGATCTCAAACAACGAGCTCCATCGTCGTTGTCACCAGAGGCCGATAGCAACAGAAATTCGGGATCGGAAATGGGGCTGGGTCGGCCACACTCTACGTAGGGGCGGAAACGAAATCTGTAAACAAGCATTAGACTATAACCCAGCGGGACATCGCAGCAGAGGCAGACCCAGAGGCTCATGGCGGCGAAGCCTCAATAAAGAAATAAAAGAAGTCGACCGAAATCTAACCTGGCAAAAGGTTAAAGCGATAGCCGGGCAACGCTCAGGATGGAGATCTTTCAAGTCGGCCCTTTGCACCACCGGAGGTGTACAGGATCCATAAGTAAGTAAGTAAGTTAGTTAGTACATAATATGCATGTCGATCAGTAAATCAACGACTTTTGAATTCTGACTACCCCATGTATGGGAAAGGCTGTGGGAAACGGACGAAAGATCAAAAGGACAAAACGTCGCATTAATAAATTTTCAAAATCTTCAATGCAATCTAACTGATTGAAACAAAATGTTGAATAATATTTAATTATATATGAACATATGTTTCTTAATAAAAATCCTAAATCTTCGTTGCAAGATGGTTGGAGGCCTCCTTCTAAGTATCTCAGAAGCCTCCTTTCAAGTGTCTCGGAAGCCTCGTTCCAAGTGTCTCGGAAGCCTCCTTCCAAGCGTCTCAGAAGCCTCCTTCCAAGAGACACGGAAGACTCCTTCCAAGAAGCTCGGAAGCCTTCTTCCAAGAGACACGGAAGACTCCTTCCAAGAGGCTCGGAAGCTTCCTTCCAAGAGGCTCGGAACCTTCCTTACAAGAGGCTCGGAGGCCTCCTTCCAAGAAGCTCGGAAGCCTCATTACTAGAGGCTCAAAAGCCTCCTTTCAAGAGGCTCAGAAACTTCCTTCCAAAAGGCTCAGGAAGCCTCCTTCCAAAAGGCTCAAGCCTCCCTCCAAAAGGCTCGGAAGCCTCCTTCCAAAGGCTCAAGCCTCCTTCCAAAGGCTCGGAAGCCTCCTTCCAAGAGGCTCAGAAGCCTCCTTCCAAGAGGCTCGGAAGCCTCCTTCCAAGAGGCTCAGAGCCTCCTTCCAAGAGGCTCAGGAAGCCTCCTTCCAAGAGGCTCAAGCCTCCTTCCAAGAGGCTCAGAAGCCTCCTTCCAAGAGGCTCAGCCTCCTTCCAAGAGGGCTGGAAGCCTCCTTCCAAGAGGCTCGGAAGCCTCCTTCCAAGAGGCTCGGAAGCCCTTCCAAGAGGCTCGGAAGCCTCCTTCCAAGAGGCCTCGGAAGCCTCCAAGAGGATCTGAAGCCTCCTTCCAAGAGGCTCAGAAGCCTCCTTCCAAGAGGCCTGGAAGCCTCCTTCCAAGAGGCTCAGAAGCCTCCTTCCAAGAGGCTCAGGAAGCCTCCTTCCAAGAGGCTCAGAAGCCTCCTTCCAAGAGGCTCAGAGCCTCCTTCCAAGAGGCTCAGAAGCCTCCTTCCAAGAGCTCGGAAGCCTCCTTCCAAGAGGCTCAAGCTTCCTTCAAGAGGCTCAAGCCTCCTTCAAGAGGCTCAAGCCTCCTTCCAAGAGGCTCAGAGCCTCCTTCCAAGAGGCTCAGAAGCCTCCTTCCAAGAACTCAGAAGCCTCCTTCCAAGAGGCCTGGAAGCCTCCTCCAAGAGGCTCGGAAGCCTCCTTCCAAGAGGCTCAAAGCCTCCTTCCAAGAGGCTTAGAAGCCTCCTTCCAAGAGGCTCAGAAGCTTCCTTCCAAGAGGCTCAGCCCTCCTTCCAAGAGGCTCAGGAAGCCTCCTTCCAAGAGGCTCGGAAGCCTCCTTCCAAGAGGCTCGGAAGCCTCCTTCCAAGAGGCTCGGAAGCCTCCTTCCAAGAGGCTCGGAAGCCTCCTTCCAAGAGGCTCGGAAGCCTCCTTCCAAGAGGCTCGTAAGCCTCCTTCCAAGAGGCTCGGAAGCCTCCTTCCAAGAGGCTCGCATTCCTTCTTCCAAAAGGCTCGGAAGCCTCCTTTCAAGAGGCTCGGAAGCTTGCTTCCAAGAGGCTCGTAAGCCTCTTTTCAAGAAGCTTGGAAGCTTCCTTCCAAGAGGCTCGGAAACTTCCTTCCACGAGGCTCGGAAACTTCCTTCCAAGAAGCTCGGAAGTCTCATTACAAGAGGCTCAAAAACCTCCTTTCAAGAGAATCTAAAGCCTCCTTTCAAGAGGATCTGAAGCCTCCTTCCAAGAGGCTCGGAAGCCTCCTTCCAAGTGTCTCAGAAGCCTCCTTCCAAGTGTCTCAGAAGCCTCCTTCCAAGTGTTTTAAAAGCCTCTTTCCAAGTGTCTCAGAAGTCTCCTCACAAGTGTCTCAGAAGCCTTCTTCCAAGCAGCTCGAAAGCCTCCTTCCAAGAGGCTCGGAAGCCTCCTTCCAAGAGGCTCGAAAGCCTCCTTCCAAGAGGCTCGGAAGCCTCCTTTCAAGAGGCTCGGATTCCTTCTTCCAAAAGGCTCGGAAGCATCCTTTCAAGAGACTCGGAAGCCTGTTTCCAAGAAGCTCGGAAGCCTTCTTCCAAGAGACACGGAAGACTCCTTCCAAGAGGCTCGGAAGCTTCCTTCCAAGAGGCTCGGAACCTTCCTTCCAAGAGACTCGGAAGCCTCCTTCCAAGAAGCTCGGAAGCCTCATTACTAGAGGCTCAAAAGCCTCCTTTCAAGAGGATCTGAAGCCTCCTTCCAAGAGGCTCGGAACCTTCCTTCCAAGAGGCTCGGAAGCCTCCTTCCAAGTGTCTCAGAAGCCTCCTACCAAGTGTCTCAGAAGCCTCCTTCCAAGAGGCTCGTAAGCCTCCTTCCAAGAGGCTCGTAAGCCTCCTTCCAAGAGGCTCGTAAGCCTCCTTCCAAGAGGCTCGTAAGCCTCCTTCCAAGAGGCTCGTAAGCCTCCTTCCAAGAGGCTCGTAAGCCTCCTTCCAAGAGGCTCGTAAGCCTCCTTCCAAGAGGCTCGTAAGCCTCCTTCCAAGAGGCTCGTAAGCCTCCTTCCAAGAGGCTCGGAAGCCTCCTTCCAAGAGGCTCGGAAGCCTCCTTTCAAGAGGTTCGCATTCCTTCTTCCAAAAGACTCGGAAGCCTCCTTTCAAGAGGCTCGGAAGCCTCCTTTCAAGAGGCTCGGAAGCCTCCTTCCAAGAAGCTCGGAAGCCTTCTTCCAAGAGGCTCGGAAGCTTCCTTCCAAGAGGCTCGGAAACTTCCTTCCACGAGGCTCGGAAACTTCCTTCCAAGAAGCTCGGAAGCCTCATTACAAGAGGCTCAAAAGCCTCCTTTCAAGAGGATCTGAAGCCTCCTTCCAAGAGGCTCGGAAGCCTCCTTCCAAGAGGCTCGGAAGCCTCCTTCCAAGAGGCTCGTAAGCCTCCTTCCAAGAGGCTCGTAAGCCTCCTTCCAAGAGGCTCGGAAGCCTCCTTCCAAGAGGCTCGTAAGCCTCCTTCCAAGAGGCTCGTAAGCCTCCTTCCAAGAGGCTCGTAAGCCTCCTTCCAAGAGGCTCGTAAGCCTCCTTCCAAGAGGCTCGCAAGCCTCCTTCTAAGAGGCTCGCAAGCCTCCTTCCAAGAGGTCTGCATTCCTTCTTCCAAAGACTCAGAAGCCTCCTTTCAAGATGCTCGGAAGCCTCCTTTCAAAAAGCTCAAAAGCCTCCTTCAAGAGGCTTGGAAGCCTCTTTTCAAGAGACTCAGAAACCTCTTTTCAAGAAGCTCGAAAGCCTCCTTTCAAGATGCTCGGAAGCCTCCTTTCAAGAGGCTCGGAAGCCTCCTTCCAAGAAGCTCGGAAGCCTCCTTCCAAGAAGCTCGGAAGCCTTCTTCCAAGAGGCACGGAAGGCTCCTTCCAAGAGGCTCGGAAGCTTCCTTCCAAGAGGCTCGGAAACTTCCTTCCACGAGGCTCGGAAACTTCCTTCCAAGAAGCTCGGAAGCCTCATTACAAGAGAATCTGAAGCCTCCTTCCAACAGGCTCGGAAACCTCCTTGCAACAGGCTCGGAAGCCTCCTTCCAAGAAGCTCGGAAGCCTCCTTCCAAGAGGCTCGGAAGCCTCATTACAAGAGGCTCAAAAGCCTCCTTTCAAGAGGATCTGAAGCCTTTTTCCAAGTCGCTCGGAAGACTCCTTTCAGGAGGCTTGGAAGCCTCCTTTCAAGAGGCTCGGAAGCATCCTTCCAAGAGGCTCGTAAGCCTCTTTTCAAGAAGCCCGGAAGCCTTCTTACCAGAGGCTTGTAAGACTTCTTTCAGGTGATTCGGAAGCCTCCTTTCAAGAGGCTCGGAAGCCTCGCTTCGAGAAGCTCGGAATTCTTTTTTCAAGAGACTGAGAGGCCTCTTATCAAGAGACGCGGAAACCTACTTTCAATGGATTTAAAAGCTGAAAGGAGCTTCTTTTCAAAGGACTCAGAATTATTTTTTCAAGAGGATTGGAAGTACCTCAATTAATGCAAAAGTTCGAAGGGGTACCTCTCACGAAAAAGGTTGAGAACCACTGGTCTACATAGTTGGGCGCAAAAACATCATACTGATATTATCCAAACATGATACTTGTCAAAATGTTTTTAACTGTCTTCTGTCATAAGTTATGTCGGGGTTCCGACAACCTTCCCCTATATAGATTTTCTTGTTTCGAATGTTTAATTAGGAAAATTTAAATCTTTAAACTTTATATTTTCTAATGCTTAGTTTGTTTATTTTGAAAATTTTATAAATTTTTCTATCTGTTTTATTTTCTGCTAGCTTCGGCCTTGCTCGGAATTGCCAGTTTGGTTTTAATTTTTTTTTTCACAATCAGAAAAAGATAAAATGATACTTCATCATTTGATTAAGAGAAGGCTTTTGGAAGCATTGATTGAACTTGAAAAAGAGATTGTTGGTTTGAATAGCCTTATTTCGGGCAAACGTCAATTGCTAAAGAAGAAAAAACATCCACCGATGCTTTATTCCGGGCAAACGCTTATTTTTAAAGAAGGGATCACACTCACCATTGCCTTATTCCGTGCAAATGCCTACTTTTAAAGAAGCAATCACATCCACCATCCAGAAGGAAACACATTAATCATTGCTTTTCACTGGGCAAACCATGATTCCGAAGAAGGGGTACAATAATCATTGCTCTATACCCAGCAAATGCATGCTTTCTATGAAAGATTTTTCTGATGCTGTTCATAATTATCCCAAATACCATTCATGTCGAATGACCTTAAACCAAATAGCGTTATGTTTCATTCAGGGATATGTCATTTTCAGGGAAATGTCATATTCTGGGATATGTGTATCGGTAAGAATCATTTTTGGGAAATATCATTTTCGTTGAAGCCATTTTCGGGGAAATGTTATTACCGGGAAAATGTTATTGTCGAAGATTTGCTATTTTTGAGGAATTCAGAAAAAAAAAATCGGAGCAAAGAACCTCGAATGAACTAAATAAGAGGGATTTTAAATTAAGTCGTTTTCTAAACAATACCCAACCCCAATAACCTCTCGCATTCCAAAAGTTTATCCCAGCCTCTCTATAATAGTTTTGGGCAGAGAGGGGTGTGAGAGGTGATTACAAATTTGATTTGAATTTACCCATGCGGTAAAAAGGTATACTGAACTGTTCGTTTAATAAATATACCCTCTCTCTTATTCATCTATGACACCCCTACCCAGTCTTTTGTAGTCTTCCTTAAACAGAGAATATGGGTTCCAAATTTGGTGGACATAGGTAAATGGATTTAAAAGTTATGCTGAATTGATCGATAACTAAACAATATCCCTCTCTCACACCCTCCCTCTTTTAAAATGACCTACCCACATCCACTAAACTTGTTTCCTTGGGACATACAATATTTGAAACAAATTTGTTTCAAATTGGTCATTGGGTTCAAGACTTACATTGAGTTAATCGATTGCTGAACAATACTCCTCCCCCTACACCCTCCCTTTACCAAAGAGCATCCCTAACCACACTATCGTCGTCTCCTTAATATGAAAAATGCGTGTTCCAAATTTGGTTGAAAACGGCCAATGGGTTCAGAAGTTACACTGAGATGATCGATATCTAAGCAATACCCCTTTCCTCACACCCTCCCAGTTTTCCAAAGAGCATGCTTATTCCCCCTATCGTCGTCTCCTTAAGATAAAGAATGTATGTTCCATATTTGAATGAAACTGGCCAAAGGATTCATAAGATACAGTGAGTTGATCAATAACTAAGCAATCTCCTAAATCGTCGTCTCCTAAAGATAAAGAATGTGTATTCCAAATTTGGTTGAAATCGATCAATGGGTTCAGAAGTTATGCTGGAACATACATATAAACATACAAACATTGAGTTTTTTATATGTATATATATATATATATATATATATATATATATATATATATATATATATATATATACATGTATATATAGAAGATAGAAGATAGATTTTTTTTTTCTAATTTTATATCTACTGATACCATTTTTTTAAAAATTTTGCGTTTTTTAATTCTTTTTAATTCAGGAATTTTCTTTGTTATTTTTCAAATTTTTGAATTTTTAAAACTCAAAATTTCATGTTTGAAAACTTAAAACTCAAAAATATTCACTTCTTAAATTTAGAACTCCTGAATGTTAAATTAAAAAAAAACCTCATTCTTCGATTTTTAAAGTTTTGCATTATTTTTTTTTATTTTCAAATTTTCAAAAATTCAAGATATTTTAAAAAATAATATTTAAATTTTAAAAATTGTATGAGAGTTGAAATTTTTAAATGTTCGGAATATAAAATTTATAAATTGTTTGATTTTGAATTCTAAATTTTAATTCTTTATCATTCGAATTAATCAATTTTTGCACTCTTAGATTTCTTAAAATGTTTTGTATTTTGAATTATTTAGTTTTTATTTTTAAATTGTGAAAATTTAGCTGTTTTTTTTTTATCTATTTTGCTTTCCAATTCGTAATGAAATGCAAAAAGTTATGAATTCATTTCAATGATTTTACATATTTTAAATTCTTGGAAATCTGCGAAATTCAACGATGTTGCTAATCTACAAGATTTTTTTTATTTATTGTATTTTTTAGCATTAATTGTTGCTTTCGACTGTGTTTGATTATTGATGACGGCGTTTTTCCGCTTTTTCAGTCTTTATGACAAGCTACAGTTTATAATTAGTATTGCTGTGAAGTTTTGACTATGAAGAACACTGTGCGAAAGTTGTGGACAAGAGTCCTGTAAATTTTCCTTCTCCTGTTCCTCGGAGAAGATTTTGTTGAAGAAGACATGGAAAATTTCTAGAAATTTCCAGAACTAGATGCTCGTAACCATTAGCACTATGTTTCGTCTTTTTAGCTTCATAAAGCTATTATAGAGCCAGTGTAAAGTTTGTTAGCTCTGTGATAGCGTTATAGTCACACGTACGGCTTATTTAGAAGCTTACGGTTTCCTGGGTAGTCATTGAAAGCCGCCAGGATAGGGTAATAAGCTATGATGTGCAGTATATGAAGACTGGAGAAAAGAAGAAGACGTACTACTATGGAGATGTCGTATCGTTGTTTCAGCGAAATCGAGGAGAAGTATCCTGTTAGAGCTGCATTCGCTTCATGTTTAGTATATTTAGTATCATGAGCTTTGCTCGGTCACAAATGGAAGCAATTTCCAGCTTATTTTCGGGAGCGAAATAAGTTGACCATTTGACCGATATCTGAAGTTAGTTTGGATGCATCTCTACCCTAATTTTGGGAAGAATACAGATCTTCCCGCATTATTTGATGCTGGTTTCTGTAATTAACATTTCTTCAAATAACTTTCTCATTTCTGACTTTAAAACTTATTCAAGAGTCTGATCAGCGAATTTGAAAGAAGAACGTTTCTATGCCAATTATTTGTATTTCTCCTTCAAAATTGTACCCGAAATCAGAGATCTAAGAGTTGTTAATTTGATTTTTTTTTCTTTCTTAGGAACGTGTTTCCAGAAATTCTCTGATACGGCAGATAGAATATGCAGATTATGGCTTCGAAAGTACTTGGATCTATCATTCTAGAAACCCTAACATTTTGTCTTAGAGAACCAACTAACAATTTTGAAAGCTCTCATCTGTGACTAAATAACTTAAACTCTACGTTCAGTAACAGCTTCGGAAATCGTTGAGAAGACCACCAAAAGGAACCCTTCAACAGGGTGACCTCCTAACCGCTGGTAATGCCCATCTACGCGCGTTCTCTGATCCCAATCGGCACTGTTGTCAACATCGTTTCGCAGCCCCGTGAAAAATTGTCGATCAACTTTTATCAATTATCGGATCACCACGACCCACGGAGAGTGCTCGCCCAAGAACACGGGGAATCAACCAACGAACGGGACGTCGCTCACACGCGAGAACTATGGGAAATCAACTTTTTGTGTGTTTCCTTCCATCCAACTCTCGACAATCGCCTCGGTGACGGAGGCAATTAACTCGTTTAGTCCTTTTATGAGCAATATTGCGCCCTTCCCGACGATCGGTGGTCGCTCGCATGCATGATCGCGGCGCATAATCATCATCACCGTCGAAGGCGGCGAAGGTGGAATGAATAATGGTCCGGACCGATCGTGAAGGCGCCCAGATTTATGCATTGGAAATGAGTCCTTAGGGCGCTCCACCGCGACGACGGTCGTTTCCTGGTGGTTGGGTGGTGCGGTGCGGTGGCACCGGCGGCGGCTTCTTGTTTGGTTGGTGGTCACCACAAGAAGTCTGACCCCTTGCAGCCATTTATTAGCAGTAAATCAAACTTTTGTGGCCGATGGATTTAATGGAGGGCTCTCCGTGGCAATCGGTCCGTACCTCCGTTACTGCTGGTCGTGTATCCTTCTGGAGATCCTCTTCGGGGCAACATGGTCCAGGATACGAGGGCGAGGAGAGAAATGTGTTCCGAGATTGCACATGAACATGAAGAAGCGAAAACATTGCTGAAAAATTCCTTAGCGCTGCTGCTGCGGTTCTCGTCCTTTGGGGTCCGCGTTCCCCCAACCGAACCTCCAAGCGCGAACTCCGAGCGAAGCTCAAAAGGAGCAGAGGCAAAAGGGGCAGTCGAAAGTAATTCAAAAAAGTGCTTTGAAAAAAGAAGCCAATAAAGATGAAAAACGTGTGGTTGGGCGCGGCGGCGGCAGCAGCAGTGCGGCACACAAGATGCCTTTTAAAAATCTCAAACGAGTATAACAAGCGGACGATGAAGAATTTCATTTGAAGAAGTGACAGGAACCGAAGACCGACCGACGGGGTTGGGACCGAAGACGTTGGGAGAGGAGGGGTGCCCAAAACAAAAATGCGAATCGACCACCAAACTGGCGAAATGCGCGCGCGGCATGGGCAACCACAAGTGCGCAAAATGAGACACGACTCTGGCCCGTACCCCGCCGGGACCAACTCGAAGAGAGAAAGAGAGCTGCGCGAACAAGGATCTGCGTTGAGGTAGTTGGGTAGTTGGTGCGTTGAAAATTGAGAATTTCGACGTTCTGTAAGTTGGCGATATTCGAAACCGGTCATGCTATTGTCCTAACTGTCAGATTATTATTCGGGTATATGATCGAGACTGTTTAGGAAAATAAATGATAAATACCTATTGAGAATAATCAGTTTAGGTCTGTTATTCAGTACTTATTTAATGATAAAAAATTTCAATTTTTTAGATATTTATATTAGTATTTACTTTTAATTGTTACGCTATTTGATGAACCATTTCGATTTACCCTTCCATATTCGTGATAGAATGTTCTTACCCAACACGCACACCAACGGAACAAGGTACACTCCGACGAGGTACCACACCAGGTGATTATGCTGTGCGGAACCCCCGGAAGGGGTAGGCGTTTGAAAACGGAATATGCGTCTGATCGATCCCCCTAACAGACCGCACCAGGACCGCACATTCCATCCATCCGTCCTTGCATCGCGTCGCACCGTAACAACGACAGAGGCCAAAAAAAGGGGAACGCATATTTTGCCGACAACTGCGAACATGTATGCTCGATTTTACGACCCGATCGTCGCTATTGACGGTGCGACCCGACCTGTGAAACTGGCGTGGGGAGGCCTAAGCCGCCGCCACCGTCGTTTCTTCAGCTGCTGCTGCTGCTGCTCACGGGCAAATCTGCAACGGCGCGTTCGAAGCGTGAGAAACATTTCCGCGGTGGACCACAAAATCATATGCGCGCGGCGGCGGCGCGGAGAACCCAACCCACTGTGTACCTTCCTTGGCAGCAATTTGCGGATCCTGGCCGGTTCGGAGTGCAAAAATACACGCACCGGGACCGGGACCAGGACGACGACGACGACGACCACATCGGAAATGTTTATTTATGTTGTTTTGGAAACTAAATCGGAGAAGGAGAAAAAAAATGCGCATTCGGTCCGGTGGTGTTGCGCCGTGGTAGGTACGGGAATAGAACCGATAGGCGAGTGCGCGGTTTGCGGTCAAGTGAAACCGATTCGGAGCAGTAAAAACCAATCATAGCAGCCGGGGGGATATCGGTTTCAGTACGTCAGGGTGGATGATTCATGTTGTTGTAACTGCTTTTGGTTTTATGTTCCCTGTGCAATGTTTAAGTCTACTGCACGTATCATTTTCAATTGTCAAAATTACATGCTAAAAAAGTAGTTTTTGGCAAATCTTTAGAAAATGGCAGTCCTTTAAAATTTTCTATTAAAAAAAACATTCAAAATTTGATAAGAAAATTATTTTAAGCTTTAACTGGAATGATTCACTTGCCATTAGACGAGTTTGTAGTATTTCATTTTATTCCACTACTTTATTGTATCTTTGACAAATACGTATTTCGACCTCAACAGTAAGGCCGTCTTCAGTATCGCATCGAAATCGAGTCAAGTACGAGACACTGAAGATGGCCTTACTGTTGAGGTCGAAATACGCATCTGTCGAAGGTATAATAAAGTAGTGGAATTAAATGGAATAGTACAAACTCGTCGTATGACAAGTTATTCAAAATTTATCTGAATTTTTTTTTTTCTTTTTTTTTATTTGTTTTAGAAATGTGAATCAGTTCTTATTCAAAAGGCCCAAAATTCTTTACAGGTACTCAGAAATAATTCATAATGATTCACAGGCGGTGAAAGTTATTTCATGAAAATCATTGTTATTTGCGGTATAATTTACAAAAATAAAAAGATCGACTATTTTTTTTAACTTTTGGGGTGACAAATCGGGTCGAAGGTCTTGCTCTTGAGTACATGTCCCATTTTTACCATTTTTTGATTGTTGCTGATGTTAGACTGTAATCAATGTCTGCCCATCCCCTTGTCTGTCGTACCCCATCACGAATTTCATCCTCTTGTTGTCCATTTCAATTTCGGTCGTTAATCCATTTCGTATGTCTTCCTCTAGTTGTTGTCTGCCAAAAAAAGTTTGTTTGTCCCGTTACAGATGTGAAACATCTCCAAGAATGTCAACTGCGTGAACATTACCATTGTAATTAATTAAGCACCCTATATTCCATTATTTTCCTACTGTATGATTGTGACCAAACCGCGAGGGGGGACCGAAAGCCCCAAAATTAACATTAATGTATAAGAATCATAAAAAACTGTATTAAAAAACATTCTGCATTCATGCCGTAACGCAAACAAAATAAAATAAATCGGGTCGAAAACGTTATATAATCGGGATCCCAAATTGATTATAAAAGTGTAAAAATTTCAAAATATTAAAAATTGCAAAACAAATCCTGAAAATTCTAAGAAAATTAAAAGTTCAAGATTTAATGATTAGGAAAAAACTAAAATGGGAAATATTTAAAATAAAAAATTTTAAAACTTAAGAAGAAAAAAATACAAAAAAAATGATTAAAAATAGAGAAAAAAAACTTGAAAAATTGCATATTTAGATTGTTTTTTTTTTAAATAAATTAAGAAAACTAAGATTTGAAATTCTAAAATTAAAAACGAATTTAAAACTTTAAAAAAATGGATTTCAAAATACATAAATTACAAATTCAGGTGATTTTTCAAATAAAATTTTTCAAATAAAAAATGGATTTTGAATTTTTTGATAGAAAAAAATTCTTGATTCATAATTCTATATCTAAAAATCTAAAAATAGAAAATTTTAAAAAAAATCTAGATTTTAAAATTAAAAAAAATGAAATTGGAATTGGAATATTAAAAAAATAGTGTCAAATAAAATTGATGATTAAAATTAAAAATGTTCATGTATCTGAAAATACAAAAATTTGACATCGTCAAAATGGAATTTTAAATAGGATTATTTGAAAAAAACCCCAAACATTAATAAATTTCACAAAAATAAGGGATAAATTTCTTTAAAATTTCAAATATGAGAACTCTGATTTTTATTTAATTTAGAGAACTATTTATTTGGAAAAATAAAACATAAAAAAACCAAGATTTCAAAATTTTAGATTTGAATTCTTTCTAACCTTAAAAAAAAATAATGGAGAAAAAACTAAAAATGATTTTTTTTTATAATTTAATTTGAAGATTTATGACTTTTGAAGTGTAAGAATATAGAAATATGACAAAGAAATTTCAAAATCAATAAAAAATATAAATTTAGAAGACAAAAATTTGGAAGTTTGAGAATTGAAAAAAAAAATAAAACCAAATTCTATTGTTTAAAAATTTAAAATCAAAATATTTTTATTTTGAAAAAAAAAATCTAAAAAATTAGAATTGAGATTATTGAAAATTTGAAAATGTGCAAACACAAAAAAAAACAAAAATGTGCAAAATACAAAAAAAAAATAACCGCTTAACTTGAGAATGATAACACAGTTTCAAGAAAAGGTTTTTTTTTAATTTCAAATTAAGAAATTAGGATTAAAAGTTTTAAGAGTTATAAAAAACCCAGATTAATCCACCTAGCGTTGGTGGTGCCTTTCTCGCATTTAGTTAAGACACCAACCTTATATGGGGTTTATATGGTCCAATGTACCATTTTCTTCATAACTTTTAAACGCAACGATCGATCGTTATCAAATTCAATAGTGATCAACAAGGCTTTGTCCCCTGTCGAATAAAACTTGTTGCGAGAAAATCGGTTAAGGATTACTATACGAAAAGTTGTCTAATGTTTTTTATAGCTTTTGTGCACACACATACACACGGACAGACAGACATGTGCTCAGTTTGTCGAGCTGAGTCGATTGGTATATAACACTATGGGTCTCAGAGGCTTCTATAAAAAGTTCGTTTTCGGAGTGAAATGATAGCCTTTCGGCACAACTTCGTTGTACAAGAAAGGCATAAATCATCACTTTAGGAATTTAAAAATTAATAAATTCAAGTTTTTAAGCATTTAAAAATTTATGATTTTATACACTTACCAATTAAAAAATTTAAACAATTTTAAACTTAAACTAACCGCGATGAACTTATTTAAAAGATAGAAGATAAGATAAAACTTTTTTCATAGTTGAAAAATAAAAAAAATAAAAATAGACATCTAAGAAATCGATCATTTGAAAAAATCAGGCTGAAGAATTAAAATACAAGAATTTAGAAATTAAAAGTTTCAACAATATGAAAATTGACATATTTTGACAAATTGGAAAACATCCAAATTTCAAAAAGATTTTTAAAAATTAAATTTTAAGACTTAAAAACGTATAACAACATTGATTAAAAAATGGAACGAAGCTTCAAAAATATTAAAATTAGAAATTTGAAGAAAGAAAACTTAATTTCAGAATTTTGAAAATTAAAAGACTTGGAGATCTAAGAAATCGAACATTTAAAAATATTAAAATATTAAAATAAAGGAATTTTAAAACTAAAAGTATCAAAAATATGAAAATTTACAAATTTTGAGGAATTAAAAAGTATTTAAACGTAAAATTGAAAAATACTTAAACCTTAAAAATTTATAACTCAAATTGAAAAATGAAACAAAGCTTCAAAAATATTAGAATCGCAAATAAAAAAAAACTTAATTTCAGAGTTTTGAAAATTAAAACGCTTGGAGATCTTAGAAAACGAACATTTAAAAAAATAAGGCTTTAGAAAATCAAAATACAAGAATTTGAAAATTTGGAATTTTGAGGAATTGAAAAATATTCAACCTCGAAGTTGATTTTTAACAAATTAAATTTGAAGACTTCAAAATTTATAACAATTTAAATTAAAAAATGAAACAAAGCGCTAGAAATATTAGAATTTAAAATTTGAAATGAAATAAACTTTATCTCAGAATTTTGAAAATTACAAAACTTGAAGATCTAAGAAATCGAACATTTGAAAACATAAGACTTAAGAAAATCAAAACACAATAATTAAAAAATTTAAAGTTAAAAAAATACGAAAATTTACAAAAGTTACAAAAAAATGAAATTTTACGGGTTTTGAGGAATTGAAAAATATTTAAACCTCAAAGTTGATTTCTTTCAAATTAAATTTGAAGACTGAAAAATTTATAACAACTAACAATAATAGCTTTAAAAAAAATAAGTCAAAATTTGAATAAAAAAAATGATTTCAGAATTTTGAAAATAAAAGAAAATGCTTGGAGATCTAAAAAATCAAACATTTAAAAAACTAAGGCTTTAGAAAATCAGACTACAAGAATTTTAAAACTTAAAGTATCAAATATATGAAAATTTACAAATTTTGAGGAATTGAAAAATATTTAAAACTTCAAATTGAAAAATATTTAAACCTTGAAAATTTATAACTCAAATTTAAAAATGAAACAAAGCTTCCAAACTATTAGAATTGAAAATTAAAAGAAAAAAAAAACTTAAATTCAGAGTTTTGATAATTAAAACGATTGGAGATTTAAATTGAAAATATCAAAAATATAAAAAATACAATTTTTGAGGAATTGAAAAATATTCAACCTCGAAGTTGATTTTTATCAAATTAAATTTGAAGACTTCAAAATTTATAACAACTTAAATTTGAAAATGAAACAAAGCGTTAAAAATATTAGAATCTAAAATTTGAAGAGAAATAAACTTTATTTCAGAGTTTGGAAAATTTGAAGGCTTGGTCTAAGAAATCGAACATTTGAAAAAAAATAAGACTTAAGAAAATCAAAACACAATAATTTAATTTAAAGTATATACGAAAAATTTACAAAAGTTACAAAAAAATGAAAATTTACGGGTTTTGAGGAAATGAAAAATATTTAAACCCCAAAGTTGATTTCTTTCAAATCAAATTTGAAGACTGAAAAATTTATAACAACCAACAACAATAGCTTTAAAAATATGAGGTCAAAATTTGAAAAAAAAAATTGATTTCAGAATTTTGAAATTTAAAAAAAAGGCTTGGAGATCTAAAAAAGCAAACATTTAAAAAATAAGGCTTTAGAAAATCAAAATACAAGAATTTTAAAACTTAAGTATCAAAAATATGAACATTTACAAATTTTGAGGAATTGAAAAATATTTAAAACTTCAAATTGAAAAATATTTAAACCTTAAAAATTTATAACTCAAATTAAAAAATGAAACAAAGCTTCCAAACTATTAGAATTGAAAATTAAAAGAAAAAAAAACTTAAATTCAGGGTTTTGATAATTAAAACGATTGGAGATTTAAATTAAAAATATCAAAAATATAAAAAAAACAATTTTTGAAGAATTGAAAAATATTCAACCTCGAAGTTGATTTTTACCAGTTTAAATTTGAAAACTTGAAAATTTATAACAACTTAAATTTAAAAATGAAACAAAGCGTTTTATTTGAATCTAAAATTTGAAGAGAAATAAACTTTATTTCAGAATTTTGAAATTTTTAAGGCTGGGAGATATAAGAAATCGAACATTTGAAAAAAATGGACTTAAGAAAATCAAAACACAATAATTTAAAAATTAAAAGTTTTAAAAATACGAAAATTTTGAGGAATTGAAAAATATTCAAACTTAATTTCAGAATTTCGAAAATTGAAAGCTTGGAGATATCAGAAATCGAACTTTTAAAAATAAGACTTTGGATCAAGACTTTGGATCAAAATACGGGAAAATAAAAATTAAAAGTTTAAAAAATATAAAAAAAAATGAATTAAAAAATATTTAACCTTGAAGTTGATTTTTATCAAATTAAATTTGAAGACTTAAAAATTTATAAAAACTTAAATTTAAAATGAAACAAAGCGTTAAAAATATTAGAACCTAAAATTTGAAAAGAAATAAACTTTCTTTCTGAATTTTGAAATTTTGAAGGCTCGGTGATCTCAGAAATCGAACATTTGAAAAAATAAGACTTAAGAAAATTAAAACATTATTCCAATAATTTAAAAAATTAAGTTTCAAAAACATAAAAATTTACGAGTTTTAAGGAATTGAAATATATTCAAACAATTCAAAAATATTAAAACCTTAAAATTTTATAACAAATCAAATTAAAATGAAACAAATTTTGAAAATTAAAAGGAGTGTAGAAAAAAAAATTAAAATTGAAAAAAGGCTTTATAGAATCCAAATAATAGAATTTAAATATGAAAAGTTTCAAAAATATGAAAATTCACAAATTTTGAGGGAAAAAAATGAAAAATATTTAAACCTTAGAATTGATTTTTTAAATTTAATTTGAAGACTTAAAAATAAATTTATAACAACTTAAATTAAAAAATAAAACACAACTTCAAAAATATTCAAATTTAAAAAAATATATGAAAAACATTTAATTTCAGAATTTTTTTAATTCAAAGGCTTGGAGATCTGAGAAATTGAATATTTGAAAAACTACGACTAAAAATGCAAGAATTTAAAAACAGGAAAATTTACAAATTTTGGGAAATTGAAAAATATTGAAACCTTAATAATAAAACATATCTAAACCTTAAAAATTTATAACAACTCAAATTAAAAAATGAAACTAAGCTTCAAAAATATTTGAATAAAAAATTTGAAGATTTTTTTTTTGTATTTTGAAAATTAAAAAGCCTTTTAAAAAAATATGAATTTCACGAATATCAAATTAGAAAACCTTAAGTTATAACAATTATGAAGTTTAGAAAATTCAAATGAATTTGAATATGTTCTTAAAAACAGAAAAAATATCAGAAAAAAATAATTGAAAAATACAACAAAAAATAGAAAATGTTAAGTCGTGCAGCCGAATTCCTGTCAAAAAATCCCTTCAAAGAAAATAAATTCTCGAAGAGATTTTAGAAATTTTCTTATTTTGGAATTCCGACGAAAGTGTGGAAGAAATTTTTTGACAGATGAAAAAGAAAACGAGAATTAAAATTTCGTCGAAATTTTTGTGGGAGAAATTTGGTAAGAGATTTTTATGGGTTGTAATTTGAAGGTATAATTGTGTCTTCACTTCCCATAATGAGTCCACAATAATGTGGAAAATTTTCTCGGTTTCCTGTGCATGCATATGTTGAACTTAATTGCTACATTCTCATGCAATGGCAAGTATAGAAAACCTTCCAATAAATAACTTGGAAAATAATTCAGCGCTCTATTAGCATTTCTAAGCTAAAGCTAAGCTAAAGCTAAGCTAAAGCTAAGCTAAAGCTAAGCTAAAGCTAAGCTAAAGCTAAGCTAAAGCTAAGCTAAAGCTAAGCTAAAGCGAAGCTAAAGCGAAGCTAAAGCGAAGCTAAAGCGAAGCTAAAGCGAAGCTAAAGCGAAGCTAAAGCGAAGCTAAAGCGAAGCTAAAGCGAAGCTAAAGCGAAGCTAAAGCGAAGCTAAAGCGAAGCTAAAGCGAAAGCTAAAGCGAAGCTAAAGCTAAGCTAAAGCTAAAGCGAAGCTAAAGCGAAGCTAAAGCGAAGCTAAAGCGAAGCTAAAGCGAAGCTAAAGCGAAGCTAAAGCGAAGCTAAAGCGAAGCTAAAGCGAAGCTAAAGCGAAGCTAAAGCGAAGCTAAAGCGAAGCTAAAGCTAAGCTAAAGCTAAGCTAAAGCTAAGCTAAAGCTAAGCTAAAGCTAAGCTAAAGCTAAGCTAAAGCTAAGCTAAAGTTTTATTTTCGATATGAGGATGTTTGAAAAATCAGCATGCAAATAGTTGTCGAAAGACATCTAGAGGAAAATATGTAAACTAATATTTCTCTTCGCAAGAAATTTTATTTTTTTTCTTTCTCTTCTGTCTATCGGAATCCGGTATGAAGAGAAGAAATTTTTAGGAAGAGAAAGAGAATTAAGAAATTTCTATTTATGAAGAATTTTTTCATTTTTTTCTTGAACCTATGGAATTCGGCTGCTGGATCTTAATCTTTTTTTAAATGAAAATCAAAAATTAAAAAGATTAAACATATTAGAAATAAAAAAATAAATAAATATTAATCCTCTATAATACAAATTTTTGTTTTCGATCAAAATCACTATTTTACTTTCTAAAATCGAACTAAACACGGTTTGGGCATTGAAGATTTTAATTCGCGGTTTTATCAATTTCACACTTTGATTTTTTAGAATTCTGTTTTCCAATTTTGATTTTCCAATCAAATAATTTCTTGAATCTATTAATCTTTTTTGATTTTTCAACAAGTTTGAAAATTCCTTTCCAATGTTGGATAAATATTTTAGAGTGTAACATTCACCACAAAAACCTGCTATTGAATAGGGTTAGTTGTAGAAAAATACTAAAGTAAAAAAAATACTAAAGGTATTTTTTTTTGTAAATGTGTAAAACTTTGAAAATTGACTTTAAACCACATTTAAACATGCATTGAAATTTATATTATTGATCAACATACAAAACATTTCGAAAATTACAAAAAAAAACAATCAAAATACCCCGTCTAAAGGCGGTCTTGGCCATTAGAGGATTAAGAGTTGAGCCAATCAGAATTAAAAAAGTTAAATATTAAAAATTTCAAAAATACAAAAAAATACAAATTCAAGTTGATTAAAAATATTTCAGATTTTAAAATTATGAAGCTCTAATTCAGGAATTGGAAAAAATAAAAATAAATGATAAAGAAATAAAATTTTAAATTTTAAACTTCAAAAATTGAAAAATATAAAAATGATAAGAAAATATTAACTCAAAAATTTCTGCAACTTAAAAAAATTAAAACAAAAAAACTCAAGAAATTGGAAATAAAAAAAATCAACAACCTTATTAAAAATTTGACAAAAAAAAACATAAGGAAAATACATAAAAAAAACCCAGATTAATCCACCTAGCAGTGATGATGCCTTTCTCGTGCATTATAAAATATATTGAAAGAATCACATTAGAAAGGTCAGAAAAGCTCTTTAGGAGAATTGATCAAATTTTTTCGATCATTTTGCATGTTTTTGCATTAGTTAAAATGTATTGCCACCATTTTTGTAAAAAAAAAATTTTTACGGTTTTGAATTTTTTTTTCCAAGGGGGGACCCTTGGGAAAAAACAATGATTTTTCAATAATTCCAAAATGCAATGTCCGATCGAGCCAATTTTCAATAGCAAACAATGGGACCGCATTCCCCGTCGAATGCAACTTGTTGCAAGTAAATCGGATGATGCTAAGTTCCAAAAAGTGTGTCTAAAAATGTGTACACATACACACATACATACACACACACATACATACATACACACATACAGACATCACCTCAATTCGTCGAGCTGAGTCGATCGGTATATAAAAATCGGCCCTCCGGGCCTCCTATCAAAATTTTGTTTTTGAAGCAATATTATAGCCTTTACGTACACTTAGTGTACGAGAAAGGCAAAAATGAAAAAACCAGCAAATAGTTTTGAAAATTCAAAGACTTGCAAGGGGTCGGTCACTAATTACGTAAGCATTTTTTCTTGGTTTTTCGGACCCCCTTCCCCACTTGTAAGATTTTTCCCATACGAATTATTTTTTGTTTATATGAAAATTAAGAAGATGACAGACCCCGCTCCCCCCATATGTGCTTACGTTATTATTGAACGACCAACAAGCAAGCACAGTTTAAATTCATTTCGATTTAAAAGAGCAGTCAGATCGATCGAATGTTGCGTTTGAATGCTCCAAATGTGTTAATGAAAATACAACATATTTTTATCTGTTAATGTAATAAAAATGGTCTTCTTGGCCGTGCGGTTAGCGACTTGAGTGTGGGTTCGATTCCCGCCCCGGTAAGGAGGAAATTTTTCATGATCGAAAAACACTCCACTGCGACCTCTGGTCAAAGACGGTGTTCATGTCTTTTTTTTTGAAAAAGCTCCGCATTTTATTTTTTTTAATCTTACCTTTTGACCCCATCGTTTTTGTTTGAAAAGGTTTTCAACTCCAATAACATTTTTGTTCCAATGCGCAAACTATATCAACTTTAACAGAATTTTCGCCAATTAATGCATTTGCTTTTTTGCTTATTTCATCAACAAAACAGAAGAGAGTGAAAATACTTTTATTCCGACCAAGATTCATTCTTTCAACTTTTTTATGCTAATGATCTATATTTGTATCTGTTAAGTGTTTTCCATTATTTCCTATCAAATCAGAACTCTTAATGCAAATCTGATGAGAATGACATTCCAATTGAGTTGGTATCTTCATTCATCGCTCAACCATCTCATTTTTTTTTTGGTTGAATATTCGGTCTTCGACCTCGCGATAGCCGATTCCAATCATGACGCATAAAACTGCAATATTATAAACTGACGCTTGTTTGAAGCTTTCCGTTCCGAAACTCCCTCCCAATAACAATTGCAATAAATTCCTAACCAGTTGCCGGAATTTTAATTATGCTAATTAGTGCGATCCTGCTCGGCACTCTCTCCTTCGTGCACAGCTTCTGGCAGCTTTTGCTGACTGCACTTCAAATCCGCTCTGGTTGGGGTGGCCGCCTGAAAAAAGGAAATGAAGCCATTCTCCCACCACACTCACTCGCAAATACAGAGCGGGGATAAATGTCCCCGTTCAAGGTTGAATCCTCGCGTTGTCCACGAAAATTTCGGCAATTCAGCATCTGCCGCCACATCAGGCACTCTGGCTGGGGGGGATCCATCTACGCCGCAATAAAATACAGGAAACACTACATAAATTATGTAGATTGAAGTGCGAGGAGCGGCTCCTCCTCGCGCGTGCTCATCTACTCCTAGACTCGTAGTACAAATGTCCGAAGGGGACGACGACGACGACCAAAACGATCAAGACGCAGAAAGTGAAAACGTTCGAATCATCATCTCTGGATCTTTGAATTGCGATAAGCTGCGGCGCAGCTTTTGCGGAGATTCCCGACCAAAGGGGAATGACTGTTTAGGGACTAAAACTAACATCGCAATCGGAACTATTGACACGGGTTAAAAAAAACTCAATTCCGGTTCAGTACACGTAACAGTCGCTGATTTTTTAATTCGCCCATCCATTTTGGTCCTTCATGTGATAACAACACGATGAATATGATACGATCCCGAGAACAATCAAAGAAGAAAATTTCATTCATTTGATCAGTTTGAGCTATTTTGCTCTACTCGAGTAAGCAGAGTACGCTCGTCAAATTCCAAATTCAAATGGATTGAAGCGACCTCGACGACGACGAAGAGGAAACCATTTTCGTCCAAATATGGACGAAGAAGGCTCTGTGTTTTGCCCGAATTCCTTTTTTTCTGCTGACTGTCATGGGGTGTCAGAAGCAATGACTACCTTCGCTAAGCGATGATCGGAAAGGACGTGAATGGGATAATCGTTCGATATTATTTTTCTGCTCCAACCTCTCAAGATTTAGTAACCTACTTGGTGAGAGATCTCGACGACTGTAGGAAGTTTTACGCACTGTGCGATTCGGAATCGGAATGCTTTTTTTTTTCGTTGAAAGGCTCGTTGTATCTTCGGTGCCATCATTACCGAGCTCGTAAACATTGGGTAATTATTGTAATATTGATGATGGGTCGGAAGGACATCAAAACCTGCTGTGCGGAATATCATTACCGTGCGGACGCGGGCACTCAAGCCATTATTCATTCCGCCCGGTCGCTGCTCGTCATCGCTCTCGCAAGTGGCGGACCTGGAAGCTGCTGCTGCGGAGCATAAAAATTTGAAAATAATAACGAATTTTAACGCACGGTTCAAAGTGGTGTTCATGCGTGCCCGGTCGGAACCCCTTTCCATCATCGTCCTGGACTGAGCGATCGCCGGTGGTTCCGAGCAATTTTTGGCGCCGATGCAAATTGGTTTGGCTGCCGGCCGACCGATTCTTCAATTTCGTTGATTTTCGGTCCTCCTTTCTGGCGCTGCTCTGATTATTGGAAGGAACAGAAGACGACGTCCCGAATCGATTAGAGTTCAATTTAGACCCCTGCAAAACGATTCCAATTTCGATCAGACGATCGTTTAGGAGAGGCACTCGGAAGTGTCAGTGAACAAGATGTTTCTCGTTTTTGGTTTTGCGGGTGATCTAGTTGGTCCGAAATCAGATAGTAAAAAATGTTAGCTTTTCAAGTGAATGGTAATCAAGATCGTTAATGATGTCGATTGCAAGGTGAAACAGTTTTGCCTCCAGGTGTCATAAATATGCGATCAGGACGGTGTCCTTCTTCATTTAATCGTCTCAGACCGAGCGTTAATATTATGGATGTTTTCATGGTTGTTGAGAGATTAATTTAAAATCGGCGTTGCCCTTTCAATAAAAAGAATGTTAATTAAAGGGAAGTCATTTGATACTTGATTGTCATTTGATGTAGTGCGAATGATTGTCATTTCGTGTAAACTTTGATATCCAGGAAAACAAGGCTTCATGATAATATTCGCCCCAAACTGCTATGTACATAATTGGCTGTCTGTGGTCGCGCATTTTGTACTAGAGACAGCTGATAGGAAGAGTGTAGACAGGGCATGGAAGACATAGACAGGAATCAAGCAAAGGTGGGGCAGTTATGCTTTCAGCGGCAGTTTAGGTACCATGTGAAAGATACCATGAAATGAGATTTTACCAAAATCCCAACAAAGGAAGAATTTGGGTGATTATGAAAGCAACGGCGTATCTGAGAGAACATTTGAAAAAAAGTTCTTCTGTATGTTGAAAATTTGAAAAAAAAAAAATCACAGGACCTGTTACCGAAATTAGAGAAGTGTGTGAAATGGGCTCATTTTCAAATTTTAAAATTCATTTTCTAAATGTCAAGTTTAATTGGATTTAATTTCAATTTGAATATCAAATAGATAGAAATTTTATACAATCTTATTAGATCGAAAAGGGATATGAATTGGACTCAGAATTGGTTAGTATTAAATGGAATTTTATTTAGATTTGACATAAAAAGGATTTTAAAACAATTGGATTGTAATTTGGAAGGATTTGGATTGGATTTGGATTTGAATTGAAATTGGATTAGATTTGGATTGAATTTGGATTTGAATTGGATTGTATTTGGATTAGATTAGATTAGATTTGGATTGGATTTGGAATGGATTTGAATTGGATTTAGATTGGATTCGGATTGGATTTGGATTGGATTTGAATTGGATTTGGATTGGATTCGGATTGGATTTGGATTGGATTTGAATAGGATTTGGATTGGACTTGGATTTGGATAGGATTTGAATTGGATTTGAATTGGATTTGAATTGGATTTGGATTGGATTTGAATTGGATTTGAATTGGATATGAATTGAATTTGGATTGGATTTGGAATAGATTGGATTCGGATTGGATTTGGATTGGATTTGAATTGGATTTGGATTGGATTCGGATTGGATTTGGATTGGATTTGAATAGGATTTGGATTGGACTTGGATTTGGATAGGATTTGAATTGGATTTTGATTGGATTCGGATTGGATTTGGATTGGATTTGAATTGGATATGGATTGGATTGGATTGGATTGGATTTGAATTGGATTTGAATTGGATTTGGATTGGATTTGAATTGGATTTGGATTGGATTTGGATTGGTTCTGGGTTGGATTTGGATTTGGATTGGTTTGGATTGGTTTGGATTGGTTTGGATTGGTTTGGATTGGTTTGGATTGGTTTGGATTGGTTTGGATTGGTTTGGATTGGTTTGGATTGGATTTGGATTGGTTTGGATTGGTTTGGATTGGTTTGGATTGGATCTGAATTGGTTTGAATTGGTTTGGATTGGTTTGGATTGGTTTGGTTGGTTTGGATTGGATTTGGAATGGTTTGGAATGGTTTGAATTGGATTTGGATAGGATTGGATTGGATTTAGATTGGAATTGGATTTGGATTGGATTTGAATTGGATTTAGATTGGATTTTAGATTGGATTTGGACTGGATTTGAATTGGACATGGATTGGACTTGGATTTGGTTAGGATTTGGATTGGCTATAGATTGGAGTTGGATTAGATTAGATTTGAATAGGATGTGAATTGGATTTGGATCGGATTTTGATTGGATTTGGATTGGATTAGGATTGGATTTAGATTGAATTCGGATTGGATTTGGATTGGATTTGGATTGGATTTGAATTGGATTTGGATTGGATTTGAATTGGATTTGAATTGGATTTCGATTGGATTCGGATTGGATTTGATTTGGATTTGGACTGGACTTGGTCTGGTCTGGATTTGGATTGAATTTAGATCGGATTTGGATTGGATTTGGATTGGATTTGGATAGTATTTGGATTGGATTTGAATTGGATTTGGATTGGATTTGAATTGGATTTGGATTTGATTTGGATAGTATTTGGATTGAATTTGGATTTGATTTGGATTGGATTTGATTTGGATTTGGATTGGATTTGAATTGGATTTGAAATGGATTTGGATTGGATTTGGATTGGATTAGGATTGGATTTAGATTGAATTCGGATTGGATTTGGATTGGATTTGATTTGGATTTGGACTGGACTTGGTCTGGTCTGGATTTGGATTGAATTTGGATTGGATTTGGATTGGATTTGAATGGGATTTGGATTGGATTTGGATACGATTTGGATAGTATTTGGATTGAATTTGGATTGGATTTGGATTGGATTTGGATTGGATTTGAATTGGATTTGGATTGGATTTAGATTGGATTCGGATTGGATTTGGACTGGATTTGATTTGGATTGGATTTGGATTGGATTTGCGTTGGACTTGGTTTGGATTTGGATTGGATTTGGATTGGACTTGGATTGGATTTGGATTGGATTGGATTGGATGTGGATTGGATGTGGATTGGATTTGGATTCGATTTGGATTAGACTTGGATTGGATTTGGATTGGATTTGGATTTGATTTGGATTAGATTCGGATTGGATTTGGATTGGATTTGATTTGGATTTGGACTGGACTTGGTCTGGTCTGGATTTGGATTGAATTTGGATTGGATTTGGATTGGATTTGGATTGGATTTGGATTGGATTTGGATTGGATTTGGATTGGATTTAGATTAGATTCGGATTGGATTTGGATTGGATTTGATTTGGATTTAGACTGTACTTGGTCTGGTCTGGATTTGGATTGGACTTGAATGGGATTTGGATTTGATTTGAATACGATTTGGATAGTATTTGGATTGAATTTGGAATGGATTTGGATTGGATTTGGATTGGATTAGGATTGGATTAGATTTATTTTGGATTTGAATTGGATTTGATTTGGATTTGGACTGGACTCGGTCTGGTCTGGGTTTGGATTGGATTTGGATTGGATTTGGATTGGATTTGAATTGGATTTGGATTGGATTTGGATTGGATTTGGATTGGATTTGGATAGGATTTTTATAGGATTTGGATTGGATTTGAATATGATTTGAATTGGATTTGGATTGGATTTTGATTGCATTTAGATTGGATTTGGATTGAAATTGGATTTGAATTGGATTTGGATTGGAGTTGGATTGGGTTTGGATTGAATTTGGATTGGATTGGAGTTCGAATGGATTTGGATTGGAGTTCGAATGGATTTGGATTGGATTTGGATGAAATTTGGATTGGATTTGGATAGGATTTGGATAGTATTTGGATTGAATTTAGATTGGATTTGGATTGGATTTGAATTGGATTTGGATTGGATTTGGATTGAATTTGGATTGGATTGGAGTTCGAATGGATTTGGTTTGGATTAGGGTTGGATTGATTTTGGATTGGATTTGGATCGGATTTGGATTGGATTGGATTGGATTTGGATTGGTTTTGGATTGGATTTGGTTGGTTTGGATTGGTTTAGATTGGTTTGGATTGGTTTGGATTGGTTTGGATTGGTTTGGATTAGATTTGGATTGGTTTGGATTGGTTTGGATTGGTTTGGATTGGTTTGGTTGGTTTGGATTGGTTTGGATTGGTTTGGATTGGATTTGGATTGGTTTGGTTGGTTTGATTGGATTTGGATTGGTTTGGATTGGTTTGGATTGGTTTGGATTAGATTTGGATTGAATTTGGATTGGATTTGGATTGGATTAGGATTGGTTTGGATTGGTTTGGATTGGTTTGGTTGGTTGGATTGGTTTGGATTGGTTTGGATTGGTTTGGATTGGTTTGGATTGGTTTGGATTGGATCTGAATTGGTTTGGATTGGATTTGGATTGGTTTGGAATGGTTTGGAATGGATTTGATTGGTTTCGATTGGTTTGGATTGGTTTGGATTGGTTTGGATTGGATCTGGATTGGTTTGGATTGGTTTGGATTGGGTTTGGTTTGATTTGATTTGGTTTGGATTAGATTTGGATTGGTTTGGATTGGTTTGATTGGATTTGGAATGGATTTGGAATGGTTTGGATTGGTTCGATTGGTTTGGATTGGTTTGGATTGGTTTGGATTTGGGTTTGGATTGGGTTTGGTTTGATTTCAGTTGGTTTGGATTAGATTTGGATTGGTTTGAATTGGTTTGGATTGGTTTGGATTGGTTTGGTTGGTTTGGTTTGGATTGGTTTGGATTGGTTTGGTTCGATTTGGATTGGTTTGGATTGGTTTGGATTGGTTTGGTTGGTTTGGATTGGTTTGGTTGGTTTGGATTGGTTTGGATTGGTTTGGATTGGTTTGGATTGGTTTGGATTGGTTGCGTTGGTTTGGATTGGTTTGGATTGGTTTGGATTGGTTTGGATTGGTTTGGATTGGTTTGGATTGGTTTGGATTTGGTTTGGATTGGTTTGGATTGGTTTGATTGGTTTGGATTGGTTGGTTTGGATTGGTTTGGATTGGTTTGGTTGGTTTGGATTGGTTTGGATTGGTTTGGATTGGTTTGGATTGGTTTGGATTGGATTTGGATTGATTTGATTGGTTTGGTTGGGTTTGAATTGGTTGGACTTGGTTTGGTTTGGATTGGTTTTGGATTGGTTTGGATTGGTTTGGATTGGTTTATATTAGATTTGGACTGGTTTGGATTGGTTCGGATTGGACTTGGTTTGATTTGGTTTGGTTTGGATTGGATTTGGATTGGTTTGGGTTGGACTTGGATTGGTTTGGATTGGATTTGAATTGGACTTGGTGGTTTGGATTGGATTAGGATTGGTTTGGATTGGATTCGGATGGTTTGGATTGGTTTGGATTGGTTTGAATTGGTTTGGATTGGTTTGGATTGGTTTGAATTGGTTTGGATTGGTTTGGATTGGTTTGGATTGGTTTGTGTTTGGATTCGACTTGATTTGGATTTGGATTGGTTTGGGTTGGATTTGATTGGTTTGAATTGGTTTGGATTGGTTTGGATTGGTTTGGATTGGATTTGCATTGGTTTGGATTGGACTTGGATTGGATTTGATTTGGTTTGGATTGGTTTGGATTGGTTTGGATTGGTTTGGATTGGTTTGGATTGGTTTGGATTTGATTTGGATTGGATTTGGATTTGATTTGGATTGGATTTGGATTGGATTTGGATTGGATTTGGATTGGATTTGGATTGGATTTGGATTGGATGTGGATTGGATTTGGATTCGATTTGGATTCGATTTGGATTGGATTTGGATTGGATTTGGAGATGGATTGAATTTGGATTGGTTTTGGATTGGATTTGGTATGGACTTGGATTGGATTGGATTTGAATTGGATTTGGATTGGATTTGGATTAGATTTGGATCCAATTCAATTTAGATCCACATCTTATGCAAATCCAGATTCCAACCAATTCACATCGAAACTTAAACCAACCAAAATCCAATCCAAATCTAAATCAAATTCAATCCAAATCAAAACCAAATCAAATTCATATTCAATCTAAATCAAATTCAAATCCATATCCAAATGCAAAAGCAAATCCAATTCAAATCCAATCCAAAAACAAACCAAATCCAATCCGAATCAAAATCCAAATCGAACCTAAATTTAACTCAAATTCAATTCAAATCAGAACCCAAATCAAAATCCAAATCCAATCGAAAACTAATCCAAGTCCAATTCCATTCAAAATCCAATCCAAATCTTATACAAAACGAGTTTAAATCCAACCCAAACTCAATCCGAGGCCAGTCCAAATCCAAATCCAAATTCCAATTCAAATTGAACCCAAATCCAATCCAATCCCAATTCAGATCTAATACGAATCAAAATCTAAATCCAATCTAAAACAAACCTAAATCCAACCAATCTTATTCAAAACCATTTCAAATCCAATTCAATTCTTATCAAAACCCAATCTAATCTAAATTTATTCCAAATCCAATTTAATCCAAATCTCATCTTATCTTTGTTGTACTAGAAAGGCAAAACCAATGCAAACAAATCCCATTTAAATCCAATTTAAGTCCAATCCAATACAAATCCAAATCAAAATATAAACCAAATCCAATCCAAATACAATTTAATTAATTGGATTGTAATGAACCTGGCATACAATTGAAACAAATTTCGATCTTATTTAGATTTGATTTAAGAAAATTATTAAGCTCTTTTAGAAAATAGTCTTCACCCGTCTTTTCGGGTTTTGACAGTGAGCTGGTTTGGAAAGAATTAGAATTCAAAATATATTTGGTTAGGATTGAAATTCCATTTTATTTGTAATGGTTTATGGGTAAAGGATTTGGTCAGGATTGGATTGAATCTGGATTAGAACTTGATTGAATTTGATTTGGGTTTTGATGACTTTTTTGGGTTTTTATTCAGGTAATTTTAATTTGCCTTCGACGCTTAGGGCGAGGAATCGCGAAAAAATATTGAGGTTTGTCTTTTTCTCGCAACTAGCCATCGCATTTGTTGTAAGGCCATTGAACCGATTGAAATTAAAACCGAAATTCGCCGAAACGCGGGAGGCTCCATTTAATTAGCGTTTTATGGCCATGTTCCTCCGATTGCTGGCGGGCGATACCACACGAGGATTTCGTATAGGAGATGCAACGACGACCGATCTAATACTAACTAAGGCGAGCCACGACCAAGCACTGACAAACGAACGTTCCCCTGTAATCTACCTTTACTGACTGGTTGTGGGTATTTTTTTTTCCTTATTTTGACGAATATCGATATCACAATTGGAACATTAACTTTTTCTCGTTTATTTTGTTGAAAAACAAAACGTAATATGCTTCAAATATTGCATCTGGTTATCTGTGACAACTGTTTCGCCTTATTTAATCTCAATTGGACGCCACTTTATGAACCCACCATAAAATGCAATCGTTGCTGTTTACAAATGAAGGATAATGTTATTACTTTTTTTTTCCTACTATAAAAGTTGAACCCAATTTGGTGCAGTGGTATGCCGAAGGTCAGATTCGCACGGTCCCATTCATGAGCGCGCTCTCACGATAACGACATGAAGGAAATTTTCTAACGCTATGCCAAATATTTCCCAAATTACACTCGCACCGTTGGTTGACTGACTATCGTCCAATCGTGCAGCGCATCATGAAGGACTTGCTTGGATCCCTCAAGTACCTCTCAAGTGCCTACTTGGATTGAATTGCGAGCCGGTGGTGCTGCAGCGCGATCCTTTTGTCAGAGTCAGGCTTCCTTGATCTTGAACGCGCCGCGAGCAGGGGCCAAACTGTTTGAACCGCGCGCTCTCGGTTCGCTTCGAACGGGATTATGATGGGCCGCCACCATCCATCGAGAAAGGGTTTCGTCCGTCTTCCGAGACGGTACGGTTGGTTCGGTGTGGATGCTTTGCGCAGCGCCTGGTTATGCGATCACGACACGATGACCCCAGTAGAGACGATATGAGGCGGGCGGCGGCGGGTCCCGCCGCGGTTGCAGCTTTTCCCAGAATCTGATTATTTCCATTCATAAATTGTGTTTGTGCGTATGTGTGTGAGTCTTTCGGATTCTTTTTCCTGTTCAAGGTTCAGACTGTTTGTTGTCCGTCTGGAGATTGCCATTCCTATGGAAGGATATTATTCAGAAGGGGCCTGAGAAAGTGTTTGCGTTTGTCGGAGGGTTCTCGTTTGGATGATGATTGGTAGCATGATCTGAAAACTGTGAGGAATGAAGCATTCTTGCGCATTTTTTGGTAAAGATTAAAGAACATCGGTGCCGAATTTTGATGGTATAGAACTGATAAAACGGCGAAACTGATTTGATAGAAAAAATAATGCTCTTGGAGGTAGAAAAATACTCTTTTCAGTAATTTTCAGCATCATTACCGAAAGACAGTGAGAACAGTTCAAAACCTAGTTTAATCCAATCCAAAATGACTTAATCGTAACGAAGTTGGACAGCGTATCTCTCGTTTAAAAATACGCAGCGTTAATTCGGCATATTTGTTTGCATTATTTTTATCTGCCTTCGCTGCATCTGAATATTGGCCGGCCTGTCAACCGATCGGCAGATTAGCATCCATTATTAATGTTATGCGGGTGCAGTTTCCAAATCCTCGGTAAAGCCGAATTTTTATTTTTACGATAATTATCGCTCGCATCCGCATGAATGGTGGCCCGAACCGTGAGCGAATCGCAGATCCGACAAAGTCATTCATTAGAAATAATATTTCGCATTCCGGTCCCGATGGAGCGAGTCAATTAAGTCCAATAAATGAGCAATTCAGCGATCGAACTGTCCTCTGCTATCAATTCGGAGATTTGGTCTTCGGAGTAGAACAATTATCATGTAGAGATATATTCTGCGACGTGATGGGAGCCAGAACCTGCTCTCGCATGTTGTGATCCACTGTGCCCTGTTTTGGGGTCCCAAGGCCGTAATTAAAGAATAAAAAAAGATCGAATCATCAATAATGCACAGCGCGTAACGGCCGCCAACAATCGGCATATCTCCACGAATTCCCACCTTTTACAAGCGAAAGGTTACCCGTTTTGCCAAACACGTGACTTACCGTGTCCAGAGGGCGACCTAGTCCTAGTTCTGCGCGCCACATCGTCGTCGTCGTCGTCGATATCAGTTTGTTAATTTATGGACTCCGAAGCGATCCGAATGCATCGGAATTGCAAATCAGAGTAGGCTTCGGCCCCATTATGCTCTCCTCCTGGACGGTCGTCGTCATGGTGAACGTGACTTTGACAGCATCCGAATACGTCAAAACGTGGCGTTTAAGTCAACACGGTTGCCAGACAACCCGACGACGACGACGACCAGACGTCTCCGAATCAACAATTCACCACGCGAAAAAAACGACCGTAAATTATCGCAAATGAACCAAACGGCATCATGTTGAAGTATCTGCGGTGTTTAATTTCATTAAATTGAATGTAATGCAACTTGTTAATGAGATTATTTGCGCTCGCCGATCGACTGCTCGACTACTCGACCAAGACAGCGACGACGAAGACGAAGAAAAAAGAAGCAAAACACATAAAACAATCGAATCTTGTTCCAAGCGAGAAGACTCGCCTCGGCTCCACCCCAACGCTTCCAACACGGACACGGCGGAAGGGGCCAGCGCAAATTAGTCGGGTCACTACTTGCCGGCGCTGCTGCTGCTGCTCAGATGCAGATAAATTGCAACAACCGAAGAAGGAGCGAGCGGCCCCGGTCGGTGCGGCGGTGGTGGGTACTTATCGGGGGATAATTATGACTCTGATTTGCGATAGTGCCAAGTCATGTGCGCGCTTGCACTTGCGCTTTTTCATTGAGGCAATATCGCAGTTAATGACAGGGGATTAACAAATTGACAGTGACGTGTTAATCGTTGCTGGTTGTCAGGACGGGTTGTGATGTGGATACAGCCACTGATATTTGACAGTAATTTGTATACGTGTTCGCGCCATGAGATTTGTTTGATTTGACATTCTCTTCATAAAGGCAGACACTAGAACCAAAGATTCGAAATGTGTCGAAATATATATTCAAACAGAATCCTATTCGGGATTCGGAGAGAATCCCACTCGAAATGTGAAGAAAATCGCATTCAGGATTCGGAAAGAATCCTATTTAGGATTTGTAAAGAATCCTATTTGGTATTGGACGAAATCCTATTCGGCATTCGGACAAAATATCTTACGAGATTCGGACAAAATCCCATTCGCCATTCGTTAGAAATCCCATTCGGGATTCAGAAAGAATTCCATTTGGGATTCAGAAAGAATTCCATTCGGTATTCGGACAGAATCCCATTCGGAATTTGGAGAAAATCATATTTGGGATTCGAAGAGAATAACATTTGAGATTCGGAAAGAATTCCATTCGGGATTCGGACAGAATCCGATTCGAAATTCAGACCAATTCGAATTTCAGATTCCCATTTGAAATTCTGACAGAATCCCGTTCAAGACTCGGACAGAATTCCATTCAGTATTCGAGAAGAATCCCATTCGGCATTCGGACAGAATTCCATTCGAGAATCGGACAGAATCTCATTCGACATTCGAACAGAATCCCATTCGAGATTCGGGCCGAATCTCAATTGAGATACAGACAGAATTCCATTCGAGCAGAATCTCATTCAAGATTCGATCTGAATCCCATTCGGGATTCGGGCAGAAGTCAATTCGGCATTCGAACAGAATTCCATTTGGCTTTCGAAAAGAATCCCATTCAGGGTTCAAACAGAATCCCATTCGAATTCGAACAGAATCCCATTCGGGGTTCGAACAAAATCCCATTCGAGATACGAACAAAATCCCATTCGAGATACGAACAAAACCCCATTCGTTATTCAGACAAAATCCCATTCGGGATTCGAAAGGATTCTCTTTCGGGATTCGGACAAATTCCCATTCGGAGTAGGATTACTCGGAGTTCGGAAAAAATTCTATTCGGAATTCGTACAGATATTCTTTCTGGATTCGGAAAAAAACCCTCTCGGGATTCGGAAAAAACCCTCTCGGGATTCGGACAGAATCCCTTTTGTGTTTCGGACAGAATCCCTTTCGCGATGCGGACAGAATCCCATTCGCGATTCGGACAGAATACCTTTCGCGATTCGAACAGAATCCCTTTCGTGATTCGAAGAGAATCCGTTTACCGAATCGGACAGAATCACTTTCACTACTCGGACAGAATCCCTTTCGTGAATCGGACAAAATCCTATTCGGAATTCAGACAAAATCCCGTTTGAAATTCGGACAGATTCTCATTCGGGATTCGAAAAAAAAAACCTCTCGATAATCGGAAATTCGGACAGAATCCCAATCGCGATTCGGACAAAATCCCTTTCGCGATTCGGACAGAATCCCTTTCGCGATTCGGACAGAATCCCTTTCGCGATTCGGACAGAATCCTTTTCGCGGGCATTCGAACGATTCGAGATTCGATCAGAATCCTGTTCGGGATTCGAGCACAATCCCATTCGGGAGGGATTCAAGCACAATCCCATTCGGGATTCGAGCAGAATCCTGTTCGTGATTTGGGCACAATCCCATTCGGGATTCGAGCAAAATTCCATTCGGGATTCAAGCGGAATCCCATTCGTGATTCGAGCGGAATCCCATTCGTGATTCGAGCGGAATCCTATTCGTGATTCGAGCGGAATCCCGTTCGTGATTCGAGCGGAATCCCATTCGTGATTCGAGCGGAATCCCATTCGTGATTCGAGCGGAATCCTATTCGTGATTCGAGCGGAATCCCGTTCGGGATTCGAACAGAATCCCATTCGGGATTCGAACAGAATCCCATTCGGGATTCGAACAGAATCCCATTCGGGATTCGAACAGAATCTCATTTGGGATTCGAACAGAATCCATCTGGATTCGAACAGAATCCCATCTGGATTCGAACAGAATCCCATTCGGGATTCGATCAGAATCCCATTCGGATTCGAACAGAATCCCATTCAGGATTCGAACAGAATCCCATCTGGATTCGAACAGAATCCCATCCGGGATTCGAACAGGATCCCATTCTGGATTCGAACAGAATCCGTTCGGGATTCGAACAGAATCCGTTCTCATTCGGGATCTGAACAGAATCTCATTGGAATCCATCTGGATTCGATTCGAACAGAATCCCATTCTGGATTCGAACAGAATCCATTCTGGATTCGAACAGAATCCATCTGGATTCGAACAGAATCCCATCTGGATTCGAACAGAATCCCATTCTGGATTCGAACAGAATCCCATCTGGATTCGAACAGAATCCCATTCGGGATTCGAACAGAATCCCATCTGGGATTCGAACAGAATCCCATCTGGATTCGGAACAGAATCCCATCTGGATTCGAACAGAATCCCATCTGGATTCGAACAGAATCCCATCTGGATTCGAACAGAATCCCATCTGGATTCGAACAGAATCCCATCTGGATTCGAACAGAATCCCATCTGGATTCGAACAGAATCCCATTCAGGATTCGAACAGAATCCCATCTGGATTCGAACAGAATCCCATTCGGGATCTCGAACAGAATTCCATCTGGATTTGAACAGAATCCCATCTGGATTCGAACAGAACCCATCTGGATTCGAACAGAATCCCATCTGGATTCGAACAGAATCCCATCTGGATTCGAACAGAATCCATCTGGGATTCGAACAGAATCCCATCTGGATTCGAACAGAATCCCATCTGGATTCGAACAGAATCCCATTCTGGATTCGAACAGAATCCCATTCTGGATTCGAACAGAATCCCATCTGGATTCGAACAGAATCCCATTCGGGATTCGAACAGTATCTCATTCAGGATTCGAACAGAATCCATTCAGGATTCGAACAGAATCCCATCTGGATTCGAACAGAATCCCATCTGGATTCGAACAGAATCCCATCTGGATTCGAACAGAATCCCATTCGGGATTCGAACAGAATCCCATCTGGGATTCGAACAGAATCCCATCTGGATTCGAACAGAATCCCATCTGGATTCGAACAGAATCCCATCTGGATTCGAACAGAATCCCATTCGGATTCGAACAGAATCCCATTCAGGATTCGAACAGAACCCATCTGGGATTCGAACAGAATCCCATCTGGATTCGAACAGAATCCCATTCGGGATTCGAACAGAATCCCATTCGGGATTCGAACAGAATCCCATCTGGATTCGAAACAGAATCCCATCTGGATTCGAACAGAATCCCATCTGGATTCGAACAGAATCCCATCTGGATTCGAACAGAATCCCATCTGGATTCGAACAGAATCCCATCTGGATTCGAACAGAATCCCATCTGGGATTCGAACAGAATCCCATCTGGATTCGAACAGAATCCCATCTGGATTCGAACAGAATCCCATCTGGATTCGAACAGAATCCCATCTGGATTCGAACAGAATCCCATCTGGATTCGAACAGAATCCCATCTGGATTCGAACAGAATCCCATCTGGATTCGAACAGAATCCCATTCGGGATTCGAACAGAATCCCATCCGGGATTTGAGCAGAATCCCATTCGGGATTCGAACAGAATTCCATTCTGGATTCGAACAGAATCCCATCTGGATTCGAACAGAATCCCATCTGGATTCGAACAGAATCCCATCTGGATTCGAACAGAACCCATCTGGATTCGAACAGAATCCCATCTGGATTCGAACAGAATCCCATCTGGATTCGAACAGAATCCCATTCGGGATTCGAACAGAATCCCATCTGGATTCGAACAGAATCCCATCTGGATTCGAACAGAATCCCATCTGGGATTCGAACAGAATCCCATTCTGGATTCGAACAGAATCCCATTCGGGATTCGAACAGAATCCCATTCTGGATTCAAACAGAATGCCATTCGAGAATGGAACAGAAACCAATTCGGGATTCGAATAGAATCCCATCCGTGATTCGAACAGAATCTCATTCGGGATACGAACAAAATCTCATTCGGGATACGAACAAAATCCCATCTGGATTCGAAAAGAATCCCATCTGAGATTCAAAGAGAATCCCATTCAGGATTCGAACAGAATCCCATCTGGATTCGAACAGAATCCCATCTGGATTCGAACAGAATCCCATCTGGATTCGAACAGAATCCCATCTGGATTCGAACAGAATCCCATCTGGATTCGAACAGAATCCCATCTGGATTCGAACAGAATCCCATCTGGATTCGAACAGAATCCCATTCGGGATTCGAACAGAATCCCATCTGGATTCGAACAGAATCCCATCGGATTCGAACAGAATCCCATTCGATTCGAACAGAATCCCATTCGGGATTCGAACAGAATCCCATTCTGGATTCGAACAGAATCCCATCTGGATTCGAACAGAATCCCATCTGGGATTCGAACAGAATCTCATTCGAGATTCGAAAACAATCTCATTCGGGTTTCGAACAGAATCCCATTCGGGATTCGAACAGAATCCCATTCGGGATTCGAACGGAATCCCATTCGGGATTCGAACGGAATCCCATTCGGGATTCGAACGGAATCCCATTCGGGATTCGAACGGAATCCCATTCGGGATTCGAACGGAATCCCATTCGGGATTCGAACGGAATCCCATTCGGGATTCGAACGGAATCCCATTCGGGATTCGAACGGAATCCCATTCGGGATTCGAACAGAATCCTATTCGGGATTCGGACAGAATTCCCTTCGGGATTCGGACAGAATTCCCTTCGGGAATCGGACAGAATCCCATTCATGATTCGGACAGATTCCCATTCGTGATTCGGACAGAACTCTTTTCGGGATTCTGACAGAATCCCATTTGGGATTCGGTCAGAATTCCATTCGGAGTTCGATCAGAATCCCATTCAGGATTCGGTCAGAATCCCATTCGGGATTCGGTCAGAATCCCATTCGGGATTCGGTCAGAATCCCATTCAGGATTCGGTCAGAATCCCATTTGAGATTTGGACAGAATTCCATTCGGGGATCGGACATAATCTCATTCGTGATTCGGACAGAAGTCCATTCGGGATTCGGACAGAATCTCATCCGGGATTCGGACAGAATCTCATCCGGGATTCGGACAGAATCCTTTTCACGATTCGGACAGAAGTCCATTCGGGATTCGGACAGAATCTCATCCGGGATTCGGACAGAATCTCATCCGGGAGTCCTGTTCATGATTCGGACAGAATCCTATTCTTGATTCGGACAGAATCTCATCCGGGATTCGGATAGAGTCTAATTCGGGATTCGGACAGAATTCCGTTCGGGATTCGAACAGATTCCAACAGAATCCCATTCGGGGTTCGATCAGATTCCGGCAGTATCATATTCGGGATTGGAATAGAATCAAGTCGGGATTAATAGTGAGTTCAGGTTGGGATTCGGAAGGAATCTTTGTCGGAATCTAATTCGATCTTATTGATTTTCTCGTTTTCTCACGTCTTCCATCCTTTTCGTGCCTTTACCAGTGCCAACAAGTGTAGCTTTTATGGAACAAATTACCTATTCCCAAGAAGCAGTCGATGTGGTTGAGTGGCAAGAGTGAGCGTGACCCAATGCCATTTTTGTTGGTGTTCTTGGTTCGAATCCCGTTGTCGTAAGGATTTTTTTTATATACGTGCCGAAAATTTTCACGAGGTGTAGGCATGAAGAAAAGAAAAAAGAATTTCATCAAGTAGGTTTTCGATTTTTGTTTATCTTTCAGGTTTGTTCTAGAGAAAAAAGTTGCGAGTGAAACATGTTTCTCGCCAGACTACGAAAAAAGATTATCATTTGGCCGAAAATTGCAATGCAACAAAAACTACGAACCCTGATAAAGAGATAAGGAGGGATCGAGGAATGGAAGAAAAATTGAAATAGGTACTAGATTGAAAAAAGCTTGTGGCTATGAAAAGTGACAACAAAACAAATGTCATTTCTTGTTTTTGATGTATTTGTTATTGTCCAAAAATGGTCTAGTAGCCTAGAAATATGAAGATAAGGATAAAGAATCCTGAGCAAAATATGACTAGAACACATCGAGATAACGAAATAGGAAGTTTATTGGGATGAAGGTAGCCCAAAGGTATGCAGATTGAAGGGACCGTGTAAATCATCGACATAAGGAAAGATATCAATATTCAGAATATCGAGATGTAGAGAGTCGACTGAAATAGGATAATTTAAAACCCTGACTAATCCACCTAGCGGTGTGAGTGCCCTTGTTTTGCAACTTCTGATCCCATAGTAAAATCTCTCCAATTTTCAATAGCAAACAATGGGACAGGATTCCATATTGAACAATTTGGAAAGATTGAAAGATTTAAACATTCAAATTTATTGTTAACTCTAATTTTTTACTTTTTTCTAAGAAGCATAATCAAGGTTTAGTTTAGGATTCGTCTGGATTTGTTCATATGAATTATTTCGCACCATTCTAACGAAAATGCGTTCTCTCACGATTTCCGCTGAATCATTCAAGGGTTAAGCTCCCTGACATTGTTCGCAAATCCGTTTGCCAACTTCTTGTAAAGCAAGTTCCAGCACCTTCCATGGGCCATCATTTCAAGATTGAGCTTTATGAATATTCAAACCGCTCTTTCGGTAGAACGTTCACCACTTCTTCCGAATAGGTGTTTTAAATCACCTGGAACAAATTTTATTGCCCCCATCGCAACAAACAAAATCACTGTTCTCAGGCTCCTTCAGAATTTGACGCACAATTTACATATCCAATCAATTCCAACAGAACCAACCCGACGAGTCCTCGTTAGTGTCGAGCCGGGTGTGACTCTCGCTTTCACGCAGCTCGCGACGGGGACACTTCCGAATCGCCCAGGTTCTCACCCATAAATAGCCATAAATGGCGGAGCGATTGCATAATTAATCGCGTGTGCGTAGACGCAGCCAAACTTTCCATTTCAAATGAGGTCCCAACCGCTCTCGTTCGGTCCAAGCTCCGACCTCGACGAGCTACGATCGTTCGATTATTTGGCGAGCGAAGCAAGAACAAGACGCAACGAAGTAGGCGCAAACGAGATGAGATGGGATTTTTGGCCTCTAAGGAGGTCCGCGCGCTTAGAGCCATCAGCCAATAGGGAAGTCACATAACATATAGGCATCTTTGTCGTGGAATGTGGTCCTTCCATGATTTTGGAACGCTAGCGAACCTAGCGGTGGAAGTCAAGCTTTACTGAAAAACGCACATTAGACAGAGCAGCATCGCATGCTTTGCTGTCTCTTTCTTTTGCCTTTTATATACGGGAGTGCCGTTCGTCGATTGTTGATACACAAAAAGCCTACTTTGAAATTTGCAGTTTGTTCTATGATGCCTATCTGTTTTGTGGGGAAGTGCTTCACATTCCTCGTTTATTATTTCGCTCGATCGTAGCAGGTCGTGATGGAATTGTTGTCGTTGCTGGGGAGCTCCGAAAAGGGGGCTAAAACGATTGAAAATTAATATGGCGTAGGTATGTTGCCGGAAACTGCTTCTCATGGCGCTAATTGCCGTCGAAAGGTAAGAACCACGTGGGATAATCTAATTTTGGGCTTTTAAGGCGAATTGCAAATTGCTTGGTAATTGCGATATTTGTGAGTTATCTTATTAGGCTGACTATTTTTTACCCAACCAAGCAATGAACATGAAGGAAATATGTTCCATTATGAATTATGATGTGATTTAGATAAAGACAGCGAGTGATGATTCCCAAATGGATGTGAGGATTGGAACAGAGACCCCACAAGTCGACAAAGCAGAATTCCGTGTTTCGAACATGGAAAAAATGTCACCAACAATTTCGAAAATCGAGGTTGTGAACTCGGTGTCCAGGACCGGACCAAAAATCAATTCAAAACTTGAACTTTGCGAAAAATTTTCCCAACGTTCGACCGCAGTGTTCCACCTGTTTTCGCCGCCATATTTGATTGAGAAGATTTCGCCCGAAATCCTTATTTGTACGATCGGCTACTTTGTAAATGCCTACGCTGTGTTCACTCGCGATCATCGATCGGCGATCCGATCCCGGAGAAATTTGTGTCAAAATTAATTAATTACTGATGCCGATACGCATTTCAGGAAGGGACCCGCAATGCCACATTCCACGGCTGCGCATGAACTTCCTGGTGAAGCGGTCGGGCCATCGTCGTCAGTAATTAAAATACAGTTGAACAAGGCTCACCGGAGAAGCGATCGGTTCCCGATTTAGACAAGTCGCTGGTAATATTAATTTTCGTTTGGCGATAATAATCTCGGACTTGTTTCGTCGCGGTCTGCAGTTTCCCTTCGCATAACTTAGAGCCGTAATATGGGATGCAGTTGTCCTTTGTTGATTTAAAGGGACAAATGTGGCCATGCACCACTGCCACGGCGGTAGCGAATCGCTTTAAATGTGCAAATACATTCCTCCGTCATCAAGGCTTGGTCAGGTTCACTCTGCGCCAATGATAACCAGTTTGCATTTTAGGACATGGCTGCCGACTGTTGACCATCATCGCTTGCATTGGAAACGATCGGTCAGTTGATTCCATCAAAAGTTATGATCGTACAAAAAATCAATCGTCCACCTGGATTTGATCCGACATCCGTCGATTGAAATCCGCCCACTCAACCACCAAAACCGCGTCCGTCTGATCCACAAAAGAATCCAATAAAAATAGCTCAAATTGAGACATTAATCAACCTCCAGCACAGAATTCGCATCATAAATTTCCGAAATGGCGACAAAATTACCAGCAATTGGTCCAGAGTCGTCCGATTAAGTCCCGTCGTCCCGCGACCGTTCGGTTTGTATGAAGCAATAAAAATCATTAACCGAGAGGGCCGCACGAGTTCTTTCCCCCATCGTCCTCGCCGTGGTCGTGGACGTCGAAAACAGACGGCGTCAATAAATTTCCTCGCAGGATGTTTCCCATCCCTGCCCATCGTTGATCGTCCGCGCTCTCACACTCAAGATCCACGAATATCGATAAAAAAAATATAGCGGACGGGATCGAGGAATAATAATAAAGTTCCGAAAATGGAGTTTTTGGCGATTTTCCCCTCGGATGATGGCTTTAGAAGCTTGCGGGCTTTGCGGAATGCTTTTTCTTTCCCTCAACGGAAGGGATGGGAAGCCGCGACTGCGGCAGCGCGGATCGTATAATGAATATGAATCTCGGCAGTCGGCGATCGACGTTCGTCCGTGGATTGCCTCCAAGGAAGTAACACACCGGGAGACAGAACGAGCGCCAAAAGAAGGGATCGGCCGGACACGGAATCCTTGTTTGCGACCGTACCACCACCTTCCCGGACTGAGTCGGCCGTTCAAAACATTTATCAACATCTCTTTGGAGTTATCCGAAAAATTTAATAACTGCGCTGTGCGCTTTGCGCCGGAAGAATGGAGGGGATTTAACGATGATTAAAGGGACGAGAAATTCGCAGGAACGGGCGATATCGATTTTTTGGCGTGGAGGGTACGGTGCAGTGAATGATGTGTGGGTGGGTGCGTTCGGATGATCGAATCGTTTTTGGTTGTTGCTGTGGAATGATTGATAAAGCGTTTAAAGTTTGCCCTGTGAAAATAGTTGAGAGAAAACCGGAACAGTTGTTGATCAACGGATGAAATAAAAAAGTGTAACAAAGGTCGCACTAAACTGTTGATACGTCGAAGAGTTCGAAATAGAAAAACAATACATGTACTATTGCAGAAATTGGACAGACATTTGATTTCTTAGAAATGTAAATCGAATTTCCTTCGGAAATTTGTTTAGATCAAAATTTCTCTCCAATTCTCATGTAAGATTTGTTGCTGGAACCTTTTCGTGGTTCGTTCACTCTGAATATTGTTTGGGATTGTTTACAAATTTTGTTCGGAAATCCGAATTTCTCTCTTCGTACAATGTTCATTCCGATTTCCATTTAGGATTGGCATTGGCTCGAGTACCGATTACAATTCTGCTCTAATTCCGATTGTGATTCTGCTCGAATTTCGAATGGGATTTTGTCCGAATCCTGAAAGGAATTCTGTCCGAATTTCGAATGGGATTCTGTTCGAATCCCGAATGGGATTCTGTTCGAATCCCAAATTGGGTTCTGTTCGAATTCCGAATGGGATTCTAATCGAATCCCAAATGGGATTCTGTTCGAATCCCGGATGGGATTCTAATCGAATCCCAAATGGGATTCTGTTCGAATCCCGGATGGGATTCTGTTCGAATCCCGGATGGGATTCTGTTCGAATCCCGGATGGGATTCTGTTCGAATCCCGGATGGGATTCTGTTCGAATCCCGGATGGGATTCTGTTCGAATCCCGGATGGGATTCTGTTCGAATCCCGGATGGGATTTGGTTCGAATCTCGGATTCCATCCATCCGGGATTCTAACAGAATCCCATCCGGGATTCTAACAGAATCCCATCTGGGATTCTAACAGAATCCCATCTGGGATTCTAACAGAATCCCATCAGGGATTCCAACAGAATCCCATCCGGGAATCAAACAGAATCCCATCCGGGATTCTAACGGGATTCTGTTTGGATGGGATTCTGTTCGAATCCCAGATGGGATTCTGTTCGAATCCCGGATGGGATTCTGTTCGAATCCCGGATGGGATTCTGTTCGAATCCCGGATGGGATTCTGTTCGAATCCCGGATGGGATTCTGTTCGAATCCCGGATGGGATTCTGTTCGAATCCCGGATGGGATTCTGTTCGAATCCCGGATGGGATTCTGTTCGAATCCCGGATGGGATTCTGCTCGATTCCCGAATGGGATTTGGCTAAAATCCCGCATGGGATTCTGCTCGAATCCCATATAAGATTCTGCTCGAATCCCATATGAGATTCTTTTTGAATCCCGTGTGAGATTCTGCTCGAATCCCGAATAGGATTCTGCTCTAATTTTGATTGGGAAGTAGATATAATCGTTATTGGAATTTTGCTCGAATTCTGCTCGAATCCCGAATGGGATTTTGCTCGAATCTCGAATGGGATTCTGCTCGAATCCCGAATGGGATTCTGCTCGAATCCCGAATGGGATTCTGCTCGAATCCCGAATGGGATTCTGCTCGAATCCCGAATGGGATTCTGCTCGAATCCCGAATGGGATTCTGCTCGAATCCCGAATGGGATTCTGCTCGAATCCCGAATGATATTCTACTCGAATCTCGAATTCCGCTCGAAACTCGAATGAGACTCTGTTCGAATCCCGAATGGGATTCTGTTCAAAACCCGAATGTGATTCTGCTCGAATTCCGAGTTGGATTCTGCTCAAATCCCGAATGGAATTCTGCTCGAATCCTGAATGGGATTCTGCTCGCATCCCGAATGGGATTCTGCTCGAATCCCGAATGGGATTCTTTTCGAATCCCGAATGAGATTCTGCTTGAATCCCGAATGGAATTCTGCACGAATCGCGAATGTGATTCTGCACGAATCCCGAATGGGATTCTGCTCAAATTACGAATGGGATTCTGCTCGAATTACGAATGGGATTCTGCTCGAATCCCGAATGGGATTCTGCTCGAATCCCGAATGGGATTCTGCTCGAATCCCGAATGGGATTCTGCTCGAATCCCGAATGGGATTCTGCTCGAATCCCGAAAGGGATTCTGCTCGAATCCCGAATGGAATTCTGCTCGAATCCCGAATGGGATTCTGCTCGAATCCCGAATGGGATTCTGCTCGAATCCCGAATGGAATTCTGCTCGAATCCCGAATGGGATTCTGTTCGAATCCCGGATGGGATTCTGTTCGAATCCCGGATGGGATTCTGTTCGAATCCCGGATGGGATTCTGTTCGAATCCCGGATGGGATTCTGTTCGAATCCCGGATGGGATTCTGTTCGAATCCCGGATGGGATTCTGTTCGAATCCCGGATGGGATTCTGTTCGAATCCCGGATGGGATTCTGTTCGAATCCCGGATGGGATTCTGGTCGAATCCCGGATGGGATTCTGTTCGAATCCCGAATGGGATTCTTTTCGATTTCCGAATGGGTTTCTTTTTGAATCCAGAATGAGATTCTGTTCGAATCCCGAATGAGATTCTGTTCGAATCTCGAGTGGAATTCTGTTCGAATCTCGATTGGGATTCTGTCCGAATCACAAACGGCATTCTGTCCGAATCTCGAATGGGATTCTGTACGAATATCGTATGGGATTCTGCCCGAATGTCGAATGGAATTCTGTCTCAATGTCGAATGGGATTCTGTCCGAATCTCGAATGGGATTCTGTCCTATTCAAGAATGGGATTTTGTTCGCATCTCGAATTGGATTCTGTCCAAATCACGAATGGGATTCTGTCCGAATTTCGAATGGGATTCTGTCCGCATCTCAATTGGGATTATGTCGGAATCTCGAATTGGATTCTGTCCGAATCTCGAATGGGATTCTGTCCAAATCTCGAATGGGATTCTGCCCGAATTTCGAATGGAATTCTGTCCGAAACTCGAATGGGTTTTGTCCGGAATTTGAAGAGGATTCTGTCCGAATCTCGAACGGAATTCTCTCCGAATCCGAATGGAAATCTGTCCAAATTTCGAATTGGATTCTTTCCGAATCTAAATGGAATTCTGTCCGAATCTCGAATGGGATTCTGTCCGAAACTCGAATGAGATTCTGTTCTAATCCCAAATTGGATTCTGTCCGAATCTGAATGGAAATCTGTCCGAAACTCGAATGGGAGTCCGAATCTCGAATGGGATTCTGTTCGAAACTCAAACGGGATTTTTTTCAAATTCAGAATGGGATTCTTTACGAATCTCGAATGGGATTCTGTTTGAATCTCGAATGGGATTCTGTCCGAATTCAGAATGGAAATTTGTCCGAATCTAGAATGGGAATCTGTCCGAATCTCGATTGGGATTCTGTCCGAATCTCAAATGGGATTCGGTCCAAATTTCGGATGGAATTCTGTCCGAATCTCAAATCGGATTCTGTCCGGAACTCGAATGGGATTCTGTCCGAATCTCGAATGAGATTTTGTTCAGAATGGGATTCTGTCCGAATTCCGAATGGAAATCCGTCCGAATCTCGAATTGGATTCTGTCCGAATCTGAATGGAAACCTGTCCGAATCTCGAATGGGATTCTATCCGAATCTGAATGGAAATCTGTCCGAATCTCGAATGGAATTCTGTTCGAATCTCGAATGGGATTCTATCCGAATCTTGAATGGAATTCTAGTCGAGTCAAGTACGCGACACTGAAAACCTTACAGTTGTGGTCGAAATACGTATATGTAAAAGTAATACGATTTGGTGGAATTAAGGGGAATTGTACTAAATTCGTCTTAAGACAGTGAAAACATTCCACTCAAAAAGAGCTATAAATAATTTTCTTGCAATTTCATTTGTTTTGAAAAATTTTGTTGAAGTTTTGAATTTTGTTTACATTCAACATTTGAAACATGCAACTAGATGTGCATATAAAGCTTCTCATCACTGAACAGTAAATTGACAAGTCGCAAGCACTGACTGGTTGGGAAAGCCAAATGACATCTCGAGAGATGTAAGGAGAAAGAAAGAGCGGCACCGGAGAAACCCGAGCAGAAAAAGTGCACGCGGCAATAAATTTTAAATTCAATGAATGAAGTTTTCCGCGCGCATCAGCTCCCCGCACCATCCCCATTCTCGAAGAAGCTGCACCGAACTGGACGGACATGCTTCAAGGCGAAGAAAGGCAGATTCATTCTCAAATTTGGACACAAGAAAACACCGAAGGAATTTCCCCCACTACTGCTGCCGTTCTGCCCAGCACCGACTCGGCCGTCGGTGGTTTTCTCAGGGCCCCCAACAAACGTCGGAATATGTGACCGGTTTTTAATTTACTTCGGATCCCTTTTTTTGCGGTCCGCATGTCTTCGCCGGAGAGGACTTCATGCGTTGCGTCCGAACTGCCGAATTGTCGTTGCAACCACAGCGGAGCGGCGGCGGGGGGATGTGGGAGCGAAATGACCGTACGTACGTTCGTATCCTTCGGAATGCAGACACAACCCGCAGAAATTGGATCTGAGTCGAGCTCTAGGTATGGGGTTTTTGGTTGATTGTGGTTTGGGTTTTTTGCGAAGAAAGCTGGAGGCGACAAGTCTTGAGCAATGTTTGAAAAGTTGTGTAGATTTCGTTAGTCGGCGAGACTCCAACTGCTCTATATTCGCCTGCAATCAATACCTTTGGTTCAGAAGTAATTCTACCGTTCTACATTATAAACATTACTGAAGTATAAGCTATCGTCAAATAAGATAGTCGAAGTTCGCAACAGCAATTATTATTTGGAGCTTCAAATTATCCTATTTGATTTTTTCAACGTGTCTCGGTTTCTTAAGAAATCGTATCTGAACCTACTTTCTACTGTTGGTTTTGACTATGAATACTACAGTCAGAAATGGAACCTATAGCCGTCGCTTGACCATAACCATTGTCATTCATAGTTTCTGGTATCATGATTCTTTCCGTTAATTGATTTCAAATATGTCATTATTCGACTTCGGCTTTCCAAACGAAAACAAATCATCTAACAAACGAAAACATCCCTCCCCATTCAGTAACATTGTATCGATTTTAATTAGTTTGTTGTATTTATTTAATTTAGCAATCATGCGTCGTTGTCGTTCGTTGTTTTGGCTCGGGGAGCCGCTCGGACTACGACGACGCCAAAATAAGTCGTTCCTTTGGCGACAGAGTCGTCAGTGCCGACATGGCGGAGGAATCACCTCCCCGGAGTGTCAACTTGCTGGAACAGGGAATTTTTAAAAACAATATTTGTTTACATTTAAAGCCGGTCGGTCGCAAACGAAAAGATGCGAATGAAGATCCGTCATCTCGTGCAGCAGCCAGCGTTTCTGCTGTTTACGCAACACTCTTCTTTCTCGACTTTCAAAACACTTTCGAGAGGGGGCACGGACCGGACGTGCGCATTGAGTAACCGACCGCCGCGCATCGCCTACGACAACCTTGAATAAGCGGCCAACCCTTTGTTTGGAGTCCCGAGAGGCTCAAACTCGGCTGCATCTCTGCTGCGGCAGGATGTTGATCTTTCGCGCGCGGTGGTTGGGGATGCGCAAGCTCAAACAGACAAAGCATCTCGAAGCGTGAGAAAATGCGGGAAAAAAATCTGTTGGAGATTCGCCAACCTGATCCTTGGAATCGCGAAAGGTGGAACGGCCACACACAGCTGCTGGTCAGACCGTGTGGGCAAACGTGGAAGGGTTGCACAAAGAAGCAACAGCGGTGACTTAATCTGGCTTGATTAATAATCGTCAAATTTGTCACTGGAAAAATACGACGAATGAGGCGAAGTCGAAAGATGCAATGTCAAATGTTTTGAGCAAATGAGATATGAGTTGCAGCAGCAGAAAGCTTAAACGAAAGGGCACTGTACGTTTTTCTCACGGCAAAGGAATAAGAAAACAACAAAAAAAAAAAAAAAAAAGAAATAAAAAACAACAAATTGAAAAGAAAATTAAAAAAAAAATACTTTTGTAATTTTTTTAAAATATTTTTAGTACCAAAATTTAAAAATTTCCTCAACATTCAATACCTATTACTAAAACTTTGCCAAAAATTTCTTAATTCAAAGGATTTTGGCGAAAATAAAAGAAAATATTTGTCGTAGATCATTATGAATTTTGACAAAATCTATGAAACACTGAAAAGGTCAGGTTCATTGAGAAACTGTAAAGCCATGTCATCTTAATTCTGAAAAACTTTTTTAAACATTATCAAACCCAAACCAACTAAATGTCGAGATTTATTTGAAAGGAATGAACTTGAGCGATGCAACCAACAGCGGCCTTAGCGCCACTTTCTGACAGGAGAGACCACTGAGGCTTGTTAAATTTCCCGGCTGAGACCCTATCTAAGGGCGGTTAATAGAAAGCTCAAACACACACGCAATCAATAACACCATCCCAAACGTAGTCAAATCCTCAAGAGTTCTTCATCAATGAAGCCGAACCTTCAATGAGAGAGCAAGAATAGAACACGCGGAGTGTTTAAAAAGACGACTAGATAAAAACCTCAAACCTCGGTATTCGTTATCAAGCAAAGCCAATAGGAATTGTAAGTAGTACATACTACGTGTATTCAAATTTGTTTTGAACGTTAGGCCTACGCTTTCATTCATAGAAGTCCCATAAGTCCCTTGTGTACCTGTTCAACGATTGATTAGTTTCTAATCATGCTTTTTCCAATACGACTAGGGTAACCGTACCCTTAGTGGAGGTAGCACCAATAGTGGAGGTAGTGGGGTTTTAATGAGATTTATCATATTTATAGACGTTACGATGATTTCAGTTGATGCGTCGTGCTTTAAATATCCTGTTAAATGCAACTTACCTTAAGATTTCGCTTGAAAAACTATTTAAAACAATGATTTTCCTTCACAAAATTGACTACTTTGCACCTATAGTGGTGCAACTGTACCAATAGTGGCGAGTCTCATAAGAAACCAATGGATAGCACCACTATGGGAACCAAAATTAATTTTTACCGCCACTAAAGGAACAATGTACCCATAGTGGTGCAAGCAATATTTGGTTATTGAGATGTTAAATGACATCTATCTCATTTTTGATAGCAAAATTATTAGTTTTTCTATTAAATAAGATATTGAAGCTTTAAATTTCCCATAATTATCAAATTTTAAAAAATATTTTCTTTTGTGGATCTACTAATACCTCCACTATTGGTACCGTTACCCTACTATTCTTACCTGTTCTGGTTCTACTATCGGGCGTGAACCGAGAATAGGAAGCGTAATAATCGACTTAAAATTTGCCATAAAGTAAGCAACGCTATTAGGATCTATTTAACATTTGGGTATTCAAAAACTAACCATATACGGCAGTATTTTCTTCACAATAGACAACTATTTAGTTTGCCGTAGGAAATAGCTCTCAATTTTCACGTTGAGGACACTCATTTCACTTCGTACATAAGGTTCTTCTTTGTTGTCTCTTTCCGCTTATATTAAAATTTCCAATAGAAACTTAGTATAGCGGAGGACAAATAAAATTGAGTTTTTAACATTTTGGAGCTAGAGTTAAGAGATCTGAAGCATGGAGCTCAAAACGATACTCAATTGGAAATTCCTCTACCAGATGGTACCAAAACCGTTTTGGAAGCTTCTTTTACTCGTGATGTTCAGACATTTGGTCAAAATGCACCAACGAGGAAGATAAAATCGTTACATAGTCTTTTTTTTTTTAATTTAACGAAAAAAAATATCCTCACACAAATAGCAGGCAAACAGAATCCGTCTAAAAAATAAACAAATTTCGCCTAAAACTTTCTACTTTTCTCGAAAAACACCGAATTTTTTTTTTTCGATTTGACGAAAATTTTATAAATTTCGTCAAATATTTCAAAACATAACCGATTTTGTCTTATTAGGAATTTCAAAAATCTACAGCAAAAATTTTGAAAATCGAATCTATATGTTTATCAAACTAAACAAATCGTCTGGAGTTCATTCTAATAAGTGATACCAACAATTAAGGAAATATTTAAAATTTTCAAAAATTCACGCCGTAATATGATTGTGTAAAAAATCATATTTCATTCATCACAAAATTGCATAAGAGGATATTTTACATAATTCGGAAATGAAAAATTAAAAATTTTGTAGGTTAAATCTAAAGAATTTCAAAAGGTCTGTAAAACATTTTAATTTTTACATCAAACTTCTTTTTTTTTTATTATAAAAACTAACAAAAATGTCCAAAGTTTATAAACGTCGGCGTAACTGATCCATTTAAAATCCTTTAAAATTAAAAAACTCAAAGTTTTGGAGAAAAATTTCAAATGTTTATACATTTTTTTTACATTTTATTTTGCTAGTATTTTTTAGGACTCAAAAATATAAAATCCATTTTTTTCAAATCCAAAAAATCTTTCAGTATTTTAGAAACTTGTGGAATATTTTTTTACAATTCTTGAAAATTTAAGTATTTCTGCTCTTCAAAATTTAAAATCTTTAATTTTAAAATTTGAAATACATAAAAAATTAAAAAATTGTTGGTTTAAAATTGAAACTAATAAAAATGGAATTTGAAAGATTTAAAGATTTAGAAAAAAAAGATTGAAAATTTTTTAACTCAGAAAATGTCAAAATACAAAAACTCAAAAATGTAAAGCTCTTAAAACATAAAAAAATTTACATTTTAAAATTTTAATGATTTTAGATTGTTTTCAGATTGAGAAATTTAAGAATTTAAAAAATAAAAATAAAATAGAAATAAAAATTTAAATTAAAAAAACTAAAATCCGAAAATTAAAAAAATTTAAAGAAAATAAAACCTGAAAATTTCAAAAATAAAAAAAATCTTCAAAATAGAAATAAAATAAATAAAGAAACTTTGAAAGTTTGAATATTTTAAAATTTCACAGTCTAAAAATTTTAAACACATTTTTTTAATTTAGGAATTTTGAAATTTGAAAAAAGTTTAAATATGAAAACAAAAACAAAGAGTTTTAAAGATGTAGGGGGAAAGACGGCTTTGGCAGGTTTTGTTGAAATTTGAAATTTGGCCACAATATTCTTTGATATGCCAATAATAGAACAAAACCTGTCAAAGCCGTCATTTCCCCTATATAAATTTGAAGCATAAACATTAAAAAAATCTAAAAAAATTCAAAAAAGAGATTAAAAAATTTTACTGAAAAAGTATTTAAGCTCTTCTAGTAGAATCTCTTCAACTGTTTTAGACGAGATTAGTACTTTCCATTTAATTCCACTACGTTTTGTTGACTGTCTGTGTTGTCAACTGTGAGGCCGTCTTTAGTGTCTCGTAAGTCGAGTCAAGTATTTTGAACTTTGAAAAATTCAAATGTTTAAAATTGTGAAGTAGAAAATCAAAAAAAGTCAAAAACACAAAAATTAGAAAGTTTGAAAAAAAATTTAATAAAAATAATAAAATTTCAAATTTTTGAACGTTAAGACGTTATAAAATTAACAATAAAAAAGGTTTAAAAAAATAAAATTTAAAGAATGTAACGTTCGACGGATAATTTGAATTAAATTTAAAAGAAATTCAAAAGCTTTAGACGTTTTTATCTTTTTAAGCAAAATCAATTGTGAATAAATTTTGAAATTAGTTTTTATTATTGTAATTAAATTAAAGAGAATAATATTTAGATTGAATTAAAGCTTGATTATTGTAAATTAATTATTTTTGTTCTTTTCTGTATATATTTTATTTTATTTGAATTAATTTAGCTTTGGACGTTTTTATTTTTTTAAGCAAAATAATGCTAGAATTCGTTAAGTCGGCTTGACGATTCAAAGTCCAAAGCGAGACCAAAATACAACCAGTCTTTGCCTGACTACTTGACTGTCTTGGGATAATGAAATGTTTCGTGCGGTTTGCGTCTCGGCTGAGCAAAGCGGTATACTGCTTCAGTGAGTGCAGCAATGGCTCCTGAAAGTATAGAGCTCTTTCCAACCATTTGCTTAAATCTAGGAAGGCGCCAAACTGCTATCGCCATTCGAAAATCTTAAAGAATAAGCAATTGTCCTTCAAGGTTTCCTGAAGGATAGAACCCTTAAGCTCGTTCATTTTCGCTCGCACTAGAGGAGTAGAAGTATCGCGGTTTTCAGTTCCGAGTTTGTGAAACTTTCAAAGTGAAACGTGTGCACCTTCAAAGTCTGTCGAAGGTAGAAAACTGAGAACAGTGGTTTTAAAAAGTGATGTAAAGGAATCCTTTGATATCTTCCAGATACAGCTTATCGTCCGTCAGTGCGCCTGACGATTACGTGATTCTACCCATTTTCCGGAGGAATTATTTAGAAAAAAGGTAATTCGTGTAAATAGTTTTTAATCAGCGCATAGGCGCTTTTTTGTACGGGCTGGAAATTTGAAAGCGACCAGCGGAGTCAATTTGGGGTTCCCGTCCGATTTTCGTTGTGGGTCGCAGAGCGACCATTCGAGCTCGTGTGTCCGCTAAGGCCCGCCTTTCGAGGTAGCTAAACGGAGAGGAGTGAAGTTCGCCAGTCAGTCGAGTGAAACTGAAACGACAGTCGCCAAAAACTGTCGTAGAACCACCCGTATGCTATAAAATCCGGTGGTCAGGTTCCGAGAGCACGGTCCCCGTACGTCGCCAATTATCGAACCTGAACCAAGAGTTAGTGGCTTCCTTTTAGTCCTCGCCCGGTGAATCGGAAAGGTACGTGAAGCCGGGTCGTAAGGGAAAGTGGGCTACTAGCTCGAGGGAACGGTATTCCGGACGCTCTCGAGGTTCGTAAATCGGAAGTCTTCCGTCCAGCCGCCACTCCCTCCGCACCTTTAATTCGGCCATTTGCGCACGAGCTCACACCGCCATCTTGTGGAGCAGCGATCGCCCACTGGCAAGCCGCCGGTAACTCGACGCTCCGGAGACACCGACGTCACCAGCACGGTCGAACGAGTCGTCATTGTCCTCGTCGGACAGTCCAGCGTCTTCGGCACCCCGCCGGAAAGCCATCCGTCATCGGCACCCCGCCGGAAAGCCATCCGTCTTCGGCACCCCGCCGGAAAGCCCTCCGTCTTCGGCACCCGCCGGAATCCCGCCATCGCTACGAAAATCCTGCGCAGGTACGTGGAAACATTGAAATCATGATAAGGGAGAGTTATGAAAATTTGATCAGAAAATCTGATCAAATTTTCATAAAACCGGTTGGTGTGATGTAACGTTCGACGGTAGCCCACTTTCCCTTACGACCCGGCTTCACGTACCTTTCCGATTCACCGGGCGAGGACTAAAGGAAGCCACTAACTCTTGGTTCAGGTTCGGTCCAGCGTACGATAATTGGCGACGTACGGGGACCGTGCTCTCAGAACCTGACCACCGGAGGTTGTAGCGTACAGGTGGTTCTACGACAGTTTTGGCGACTGTCGGGTCCCCAACGCGAATGGCGAATGTTAGTCAAAACTAATTAAAAACTATTTACACGAATTACCTTTTTTTTCTAAATAATTCCTCCGGAAAATGGAGTAGAATCACGTAATCGTCAGGCGCACTGACGGACGATAAGCTGTATCTGGAAGACATCAAAGGATTCCTTTTACATCACTTCACTTTTTTAAAACCACTGTTCTCAGTTTTCTACCTTCGACAGACTTTGAAGGTGCACACGTTTCACTTTGAAAGTTTCACAAACTCGGAACTGAAAAACCGCGATACTTCTACTCCTCTAGTGCGAGCGAAAAATGAACGAGCTTAAGGGTTCTATCCTTCAGGAAACCTTGAAGGACAATTGCTTATTCTTTAAGATTTTCGAATGGCGATAGCCGTTTGGCGCCTTCCTAGATTTAAGCAAATGGTTGAAAAAGAGCTCTATACTTTCAGGAGCCATTGCTGCACTCACTGAAGCAGTATACCACTTTGCTCAGCCGAGACGCAAACCGCACGAAACATTTCATTATCCCAAGACAGTCAAGTAGTCAGGCAAAGACTGGTTGTATTTTGGTCTCGCTTTGGACTTTGAATCGTCAAGCCGACTTAACGAATTCTAGCATTATTTTGCTTAAAAAGATAAAAACGTCCAAAGCTAAATTAATTCAAATGAAATAAAATATATACAGAAAAAAACAAAAATAATCAAGCTTTAATTCAATCTAAATATTATTCTCTTTAATTTAATTACAATAATAAAACTAATTTCAAAATTTATTTACAATTGATTTTGCTTAAAAAGATAAAAACGTCTAAAGCTTTTGAATTTCTTTTAAATTTAATTCAAATTATCCGTCGAACGTTACAAGAAATTGAAACTCAAAAAGATTTGGAGATTGGAATGAAAATTTGAAAAATATTGATTTTCAAATGTATCTAAATTTAAATATTTTTAAGTAACAAGATTTAACAAAAAATAAATTGACACTCAAAATCTTTTTAAATATCAAACATAATTGCAAAAAATGTTTAGCAATTTTATGATCAAGAAATTTAATAATCTAAAATCATAAATCCAACAAAATTGGGGAATAAGAAACCTAAAATTCAAAATTCAAAATTCAAAAATTAAGAAGAAATAGAGAAAAACATAATTAATTAATTTGAAAAATTTAAAATAAACAATGATTCAAGATCTGAAGAACTTCAAAAATTCTAGAAAGCATTTGAAAATAATAAAATTAGAAAAATTAGGTTTACGATTTGAAAACATTGAAAAATTATGAAAGTAAAAAAAAACAATTTTAAAACTGATAAAATAAAAAAAAAAAATTTGAAAAACTTTAAAATTAAACAAAAGTAAAAACCTACAAAACTTAAAAAAATTAAAATATAAAAATTTAAACTGAAAAATTCAAAAGAAAATTCTTACAAAATACAAAATACTTACAAAAATTAGAAATTTGAAAATTAGAAGAAAATGATAATAAATGAGTTAATATAAAAACAAAAATTCAAAAATTTGTAGAACTCAACAAAGAAGTTTAAAAAATATTTTTAATACAAAACAAATAGAACTTCAAATATTACAAACTTTTAAAACCGAGACAAGCCAGCCTAGGGCTGAAAGTCTCGCTTATAAAGGCAAAAAAAAACTTTGAAATATTTCATTTGAAAACTGAGGAATTGAAAAATATAGAGTTAAAAATTTAAAATGTAAAGCCCAAAAATGCTGAGCTGTAAGTTTGTGATTCAAAATTCAAAATTTCTGCAATTAAACTTTAAAAAAAATCATCAAATGCAGAAATTAAAAAATTCTTAAGTTTATAAAAATAGAAAAAATATCTTTGAAATTAAAACCATAAAAACCATGTATGAACTTTGAAAATTTAAAGATTTCAAAATTTTAAAAACCAAAACACAATTTTTCTTTTAATTTAGGAGTTGGAAATTTAAAGAATTTAAATATATAAAAAAAGTTTTAACTTTAGAGCGTTAAAATTTAAAGCAAAAATCTAAAAATTAAAAAAATCAAGAAATATAATTTTTTTTTCTTGCATTTTAAACTTATTTTTTTGGTAATTTAAACTTACTTTTTTTTTAATTGTGAATTAAAAATGTCAAAAGTCAGATACTCAAAAATTTGGAAGCTTCAATAGAAACTTTTTTTTAATTACAAATATTTGATCATCAGACGTTTCAAATTTAAAAAAAAATTAAAAATAATAAAAAACATATATTTTTTAAACTAAGAAATTTAAATTATAAATAGGGAAATTACGGCTTTGGCAGGTTTTGTTCTATTATTATCAGGGGGTTTTCTATAACTAATTGTGCTGAAAATTAGTCTAAGCCTAGTTTGCATATCGAAGAATTTGGCGGCCAAATTTCTTAAACAAATAATAGGGACACGGCAGGTATTTCCGTCCATCGTCATAGGGGCTAAAACCATCGAAAGCAACGTCCATTTGCTAGAATTCCACTATAGCAGAACGTATCTCCTGAGCTTACAATTTGATACGGATGAGTTTGTCAAAAAAGTGTTTTTTTTATTGGTTTTCGAGACTATGACGAAAAGACGAAAATGCCTGCCTTAACCCTAATAGAATAACACCTGCCAAAGCCGTCCTTATTTACAAAAATGAATAATGAAAAAATAGCTAAACTTCAAACTTTGAAACGAAAAAGTGAAAAAAATAAAAACTTAGATTTAACTTTTAGAAATTTAGAAACATAGAAATTGATATACCGATTCAATCACTCCCTGATGAATTTTGGGATGGGGGTGATTCAAGTATGACGTCCACTACTTTTGAGATTTCTAGACCCCCTTCCCCTCTTTCCCCCTTTTGTATACCTACCATATGTACTGTCACAAAATCTTAGACCCCCCTCTAAAACCTGTGACATCATTGTTAAACGACCCCATGATAAAATATAAAATTTGACAGAACCGGAAAAAATATTTTCAATTTTTATTTTATTTTTTCACAAATATGGATCAGATGCCTTGAGCAGGCAAAATACGTGATTGGAACACATAACTTCTTGTCGAAAAAGCTTTAAAAAATTCTTGGCAGGTACTCAGAAATAATTCATAACAAACCACAGGCGTTGCAATTTTTTTAATTAAAATCATTGTTGCTTGCGCTATTGTTAACAAAATTAAAATAAACCACCGTCGTCGGGGGTGACAATGGGTCAAATGGGTCACTGTTTCAACTTAGAATGCTTGTAGAATGGATTGAATGTATCTGAGGGCAAGAAGAGTAAAATATAAGAGACCTTTCTGACCGATTTTGATCTACGACCTCCTGGCTGCTGGTGAGAGCGATGACCCATTCTCACCCCCAGACCCCCACCCCGATGGCGGAACTAAAATTCTATTTTTTTTTGTGACTAAATCGGATCGAAAATGTGATAAAATTGGGTCAAAAACGTGATAAAATCGGGGAGTGACAAAATCGGGAAATGACAAAATCGGGTTGACAGAAATTTAGAAATTTAAAAATAGAAAATAAAGTCATAAAGTGTAAGTTCACAAATTTGAAAACAATAAAAAAAAATAAAATCTGAATTTTTTGAACTTTGTTTTTGGTTTTATTAAGATTTTCAGAGATTTTCAGCCCTAGGCGGCTCATCTCTATTTGAAAACTTAAAGATTAAAAGATTTAAAAATAAGAATATCTTTAAAATTTAAAAATCAAAGCTATATAATTCAATTATTTTCTTAAACATCTTAATAATTTTTAATGAACAAATAAAGAAAACTCAGAAAAGTTTTAAATTTTGAATTGCGAAAAATTTCAAAACTTTAAGATTTATAAATTCAAAGACTTAGAGATTAAAAAACTTTAAAAATAAAGAAATATCCAAACAGAAAAAAAGTTTTTGAAGATTTTAAATTCAGTTTTTTTTCAAAGGTTTGAAATTTTAATATCTTAAAATTGGAATATTTCAAAAATTTTAAGGTTTAAGAAAAATTAAAGCAGATTTTTTTAAATCTTCAAAACTCTAAAATTTGTTTTTTTAGAACAATTAAGGGTTTTATTAGTTCTATCAGGAGATTTATCCCTTATGCTTCTTCGCTCGTGAAACTGATCGATAGTTTTCTGAAAAATATGCATTTTTTAGGGCTGGACAAATTAGGCATTCAGGTGGTCAAATCCGGTACACTTCCCCTATTAGAACATTCAGACGTTTCAAAATTATTAAATGAAATGTTTAAGAAATAAAATTAAAAAAATTGAGACTCACAAATTTATAGATTTGAAGAATAAAATGGAAATTTGAAATTCAAATGCATCAAAATTTAAATATTTTAAAACAACAAGATTAAACAAATAAAAAATTGAGAATTAATTTTTTAAATTAAAAAAATCCATGTTTTTTACGTTTTTGAAGCATATTATGATTGAAAAATTCAAAATCTAAAGGCATAAAAATAAAAAAAAAGAGGGCTAAAAATCCTAAAAACAAAAATTTCTAAGGAAATAGAAAATAAAAATTAAAAATTAAATTTAAAATTTGTAAAATTAAAAATCTACATAAACATTAAAAAATGAAAAGCTTTATAATTTTTTAATTTGATGATTTGAAAATAAACAACTTAAGTAATTCAAGAGTTAAATTTTTTTTTAATTCTGGAAAGCTTTGAAAAATTTCAAAGTTTTGGAAAATAAGGTTTACAATTTAAAAATACTCAAAAAACAAAAAAAATAAAACTAAAAAAAATTAAACAGAAAAAATTAAAAAAAATTAAAAAAATGAAATTAAAAAATTTAATGACCTACTTTAAAAATTCAAAAACATAAAAATTTAAAATTTGGTAAATTTTAAAAATTGAAATATATAAAAATTAAAAAATCTACAGACTGAAAAATATAAAAAAAATAGTTTCAAAGATTAGGAAGATTTAATAATTTTGAAATAAAAAAAAAAAACAACAAAATAAATCAGAAATATAACAATTAAAAAATATGAACATTTAGAAATTTGAAAATAAAAAATAAATCCTTAAAGTTTGCAATTTTAAAAACAATAGAAAATTTAAAATTTGAAAATTTTCAACCCTTTAATTAGATTGGAAGATGGAAAAATAGAAAGATCAAAAATTTCAATATCTCCAAGATTAAAAAATCAAAATATAGAATTCGATTATTCACCTGAAAATTTAAAAATTTCAAAACGAACAAATTTTAAAATAATGAAATTAATAAAACAAAAATTTTAAAGCTTTTAATTTCTGAAACAAACGCAACATGTTAAAACTTTAAGATTTATAAATTCAAAGACTTTAAAACTTAAAAAATTGCGATATCAAAACTAAGTCTTCTTTTTGAAGATTTTAAATTTAGGTTTTTCCAAAAATTTGAAATTTCAATATTTTAAAATTCAAATATTTCAAAAAATTCAAAGTTTAAAAATTTTAAAAACAAAAATTGATTTTTTTCAATCTTCTTAAATTTTTAAATTAGGAAAAAATGAATATCAAAACAAATGAAATTGATACTTTTAAGGCCAAATTAAAGATTTGAAAATTCTAAAAATTTAAAATTTATATATTTTAAAATTTCAAAGTTTTACAACTCGAAAATTTAAAAACTCTAAAATCCATAATATTTGAACATTTTAAATTTTGAGATTGAAACTTTTTTTTAAAATTCTAATAGTATATATTGCGCTTCAGCACACTGCTCGAAAGCCGCAATTGCATTCTTAAGTTCAATTTCACTTTGCTGCATCGTAAATTCCCGAGTGAGCACACAAGAATACGGAGTAGTTTGGGCAAAACAATGTTTCTATAGTTTGGTCTTGGTCCTGAGTCAGTAATTGAACCCTGCTAGGGAATACCATTCGTGACCATATTAAAACATAAAAAAATTAAAAATTTGAAATTTATTTTTTGAAAATGTTAAAAAAATAAATTTAATTATTTTGAAGCTATAAAAAGTTCAAATTTTATACATTTTGATGAATATTTTTGAATTTTAAAAATGAAAGGTTTTGAAACAGTCAAAATATCAACAACTTCGTCGACAAATTTTATTTAATAATTTTTCATCAACAAAAATGTTTGAAGATGTTGAATCTTTCGAGCAACGCATCTTTACACTTACCAATACGTTTGTGCAGTGCTTTTATCTCGGCCAGACGGAGGACCTCGAATGTGCTTGTCCTGGGAGTGATATTGAGGATCATCAACAGGAACTTGTTTTGAACCCGTTCTGTCCAAGTCGAGTCCCAGTTCTAGTAGTCCCAGTCCCAGTAGTCTTGTCCCAACCCAGTCCCAGATTTGTAGAAGTTCAATCCCACTTCAGTCCCTGTTCAGTCCCAGTTCAATCTAAATCCAAGTCCAGTCCACTCCCAGTTCAGTTCCTAGTCTAATCCTAGTTTAGTCCCAATCCAGTCCTAATCTAGACCCAGTTTATCCGACTTCTGTTTCTGTTCACCATCAGTCCAGTTCCAGTCCTAGTCCAGCCCTTGTGCAATCCCAATCCAGTCCTTGTCTCAGTCCCTGTCCCGTCTCAATTCAGTCCCAAACCATTCAATCTCAGCCCAGTCCCAGCCCCACTTCGGTCTCAATCCAGTTTCAGTTCAGTCTCAATCCAGTCAAATCCCAGTCCAGTCTCAGTTTCAGTCCAGCCCCAGTACAGTCGCAGTCCTCTCCCCGTCCAGTTCTGCTTCAGCCCCTGTCCAATATCCGTCCAGTACCAATTCCAATACCAGTTCAATACAGTCATACTTCAGTTCCTGTGCAATCCAAATCCAGTCCATCCCATTCAGACCCTATCTAATACCCCTCCAGTCCCAATGCAGCTTAGTCCCTTCAGTCTCTGTCCAGCTGCAATCTAGTCAGAGTCTAATTCCAGGCCAATGCAGTCCCACTTCAGTCCCGTTCAATCCTTATCCAGTCACAATCCAGTTCCAGTCCCACCAGATTCCAATTCAAGCTCGATCCAGTTCCAGTCCAGTCTCAGTCCAGTCCCACTCCAGTTCCAGTCAAGTCCCGGTTAAGTCTTAGTGCATATCACAAAGAACCATGGCTCCATAAAGTGATATATACGCCTGAGCCTACCAAATAAACGACTAGTTGTCCCAAGGTAGTTTGTGTTTAGTCCCAGCCCAGCTACAGTACAGTCCCACTTTAGTCCCATTTTAGTACCAGTCCAGCCCTTTATCCTATCTTAAACCAGTCCCAGTCCAGACGGAATCTAATCCAGTCCAGTCCCACTTCAATCGCTTCCAGTCCTAGACCAGCTTCAGTTCAGTCACAATCTAGTCCTAGTCCAGTCCCTGTCCATACCCAGTCTTGTCACAACCCAGTCCGATTTCCGTCAGATTCTAATTCAAGTCCAATCCAGTCCACCTTCAGTAGTTGTTCAGTCCCAGTCATAGTTCAGTCCTAATCCAGGTCCAGTCCAAGTCCAGTCCCCGTCCTAATTTAAGCCCAGTCCAGCCACAATCAAGTTCCAGTTCCAATTCCAATACCACTTCAAACCAGTCCCACCTCAATACCTGTGCAATCCAAGTTCAGTTCCATCCCATTCAGACCCTGTCCAATACCCTTCCAGTCCTAATTCTAAACTCCCTAGTCAGACACAGGACAGTTAAAGTCCTGTGCCAGTTCAGTAACAGTCCCCGTCTAGCCCTAGTTTAGTCCCTTCAGTCCCTCTCCAGTTCCAGTCCAGTCAGAGTCTAATTCCAGTCCAGTCCTAGTCCAGTCCCAGTCGTGACCCAGTTCAGTTTTAGTCCCGGTTTAGTATCAGTCTTGTCCCAAGGTAGTTCCAGTTTAGTTCCAGCCCAGCTACTTTAGTTCCATTCCAGTCACAGTACAGTCACAATTTAGTCATTGTCTTAGCCTGTCCCAATAAAGTCCCATTTCAGTCTCTGTCCAGTCTTAGACCAGTCCCAGTCAAGTCGGAGTCTAATTCCAGTCCAGCTCCACTTCAATGTCTTTCAGTCTCAGACCAACTCCAGTTTTGTCCCAATCCAGTCCCAGTTTAATTCCAGTCCAGTCCCACTTCAGTTCCTGTCCATACCCAGTCCTATCACAACCCAGTCCCTTTCCCGTCAGACTCAAATTCTAGCCCCACTTCAGTCCTTGTTAAATCCCAGTCATTGTCCGGTGTCCTAATCCAGCCCAAGCTTAATCCAGCACCAGTGCCCGTCCAGTCTCAGTGGTTTCACCTCTATTCTTGCCACAAAACTATCAGATGAAAGTTTATTAAAATAGAAAATTGGGAAACTTATTTTAGTGAAGATTGAAGCAACGGAATATTCAACGTAAATCTTAACAATCGAAATTGAATGGCAGAACTCGAAAGAGTTCCCGTATCCAAAAGAACAAACTTTTTGATAAGCGACGGAAGCGACGAAAATGTTTGTTGGTGAGCAAAAGAAACCAATGTCGAACATTATTTTCAAACCCAAGATGGTGTTTAATGAGTAAAATTCGATAGATAATAATCAGCGTTTTCCGCCATTTTGTAAAATAAAGCCGCGAACCAAACCTTACGACCATTCTAGAATAAGAAAAGTTGCCTATCAATCGGTATTGTCTAGTAAAATTTGCCAACAATTGTAATTTTCTCAGCATATTGCGTCATATGTTGTCTGATATTCGACCTTAAGTTTTCCCACTATCGATTCCGAACGGTACTCGAAAAAAAATGCGGGCGGCCATCAGATTGCATCTCGATTTTTCCACCAGTTCCACTGATGGACGATACCAAGGATGAAAAGAAGCATGCTCCCCTTCCTGGTGCAGTAAAGTGTGTGCAAATGTTTAAAACAATTACAAACGACCGGCTCCAGGTATGACGGAGGCCACAGCAAGACGACGAGGAGAGTCCATTACGGACGGACATCTCGAGGCGATGGTCATATCTTATCGGCATTCGTCGGAGCGGTGTTGGTTCATAATTACCGAGTTGTTCTTGTTCTTCCTCTCGATGGGGAGAATTTTTGAGAACTCTAATGTCCTCACCAACAACCGGTGCTGCTGCGTCCGACGGTACTTCGTCGAATCTCCATCGCGGCAGGGCCGCCGACGAATACAATGTTGCAGAGCGCAGCGCAAGTGCCGATTGACAGTTCCATAATTGCCCATCGATATGACGGGTTCCTGGTGACGACGGCAGACTCATCAGATTACCCCAAGTCAGGCCACTTGGCAACGCCAAACCCGAGACAATGTACCATCAATATTTAAATTGATCTGCACCGAGGGCCGCTTTTGGCGTTTTGGTATGCGCCTGCTGTGCACCAGAAAATTAGCCGGATCATAAATTAGCCACTCGTTGGTGCCACAAGTCAGGACGACGACGACCGACGCAAGCCCAGGTTATGGAAGGGGGGCTCGGGCGCAATTGCAATAAATTATAAAAGAAGTCCAATCGAAGAATCGACAAAACTGCAACAACGCCAGTAAGAGCCGCACGACCGGAGAATATCAATCTGATTCCGAGGAGCTGATAAGGAAAATTGAAATCCGAGTAACAACATCAACGGCGAACAGCAAGGATCGGCCATTGCGTAGTGGATGACGACGACGGAAGGGATGGGGTCCGAAATGCAGCACAAGGCAAGGCTAACGGTGCGTGCACGATTCGGGACATTCAGCCGGTCGTTCGTCGCTCGTCTGTGGTCAGGAAACGACTGTTTTATTATGATTTGCATAATGCCGCATCAGGGTGGCTATTAGTCAGGATTAACGCGGTACCTTCGTAAGAGTCAAGGCTGGCGAACTGCTGGTAGCTTTCTCGGCGGTCCCAACTGAGGTGCTTGAGAAACAAATGGTTGGAATACCGATCTTTTGTTTGACAAATTAGTCAAATATTTCTTTTCATCTCTAGTGAACGGACGATGGTTACATCGACAATAGTTCAAACATCAATTCAATACCAAATTTTCAAAACGACTTATCTGCTTTTCTAAACAAAGATTAAAACGTCTATTTGACGAATCTTATAGCACTCCAACGCAAACCAACACCACCAACCGATAGCAGAAGCCGTTTCCAAACAGATTCGGTAAATCCACGTTTTAATCTTTGTTTACAAAAGCAGATAAGTCGTTTTGAAAATTTGGTATTGAATTCTTAGTATCGTATGTTAGAGCCTCTATATGTCATAAAACATTTAGAGCAGATCTGCCAAACATGCCTCAACGTTTTGACGACAAAACAAAAATGTAAAAAATGTCAAAACCAGTTGAATTAATTTACCAAAATTGAGTGTCTCATTTTGCAACACATTTTAAGAAAGTGCTTAAAGCAGTCTTCTATTGAACATTTTTGCGATAAAAACTTGTCCAACTCTTGGATTTAAACAAATCTTCTTATCACAAAGTGTCCCATATCGTGGCAGAAAACCAATTGTCGAAGGAAGACATTATAACAATTAACTGAATCGTTCTTTCTATTCAAGTGTCCCATTAAAAAACAAACAAAACGACAAACGTCTAAGATATCCATAGAAGAATTAAAATCTATTCGAATTATTCCACTTTTCGAGTCAATCAACTTGCAACCACCCACCGATCTCCTTATTTCGCAGGACGACCGGCGAAGCGATCAAGGCCGATCAACAACCGAAACCCCAGAAAGGAAAAAAAAATCTCGAACGCCAAATCCACATCGCCATTCCATCTCGTCGATCTGCGCGCCTAATTAAAAGCAACATTTCCCGTCGTCCCGGCATTTGAAAGCACTACCGGATCGATCAACTCGATGGTGGTGTGCCCACTATAGTTTTATTATTCTCATATTTTTTCGGGTTCCTTTTTTTATCGGGCACGTTTCGTAATTCGATCGAGGATCGTCGTCATCATCGTCGATCGATCTTCTGACGTACCTCATCTCGTTCCAGCAAAACATATCGAATCTGCCACCACCACCACCGCGATACGATTGCGATCGCGGACGACGACGTCGTGATCACCCAAGAAGCGGTGCTCCTACCCGCTGCTCACCAACCGAATTGAGTTGAGGTAATAATTCTGGCTTGTGTGAGGTCCTACTCCATTGAGTGTGTTGCGATGGTTGGACGAGTCCTGCTGATCCGGGTTGTTTGATTGAGGGTTGCGGATATTCATTGAAGTTTGGCTTTGTTTGGCGTGAGATTTCGCGATCGCGTTTTGAGTTTCAGTTCATTGTGATTTATCAAAGAATAAACACTGCAGACTACACTTTGGTCGACATTTTCAATACGGTTGATTATCTGTCATTCGAATGCGTTATTTAAATGTCCCAATTAGAAGTTACTCGATCTAAGTCGAAACAAGAAACCTAAATGCGATAACAAAAATAAGAAACCAGCCGTATTTTTGTTTCGTTTGTTTGGGAAAGATTTCCAATAGCACATTTAAGTGTCCCACTTTACGAAAATGATCCACTAGTGCAATTAACCAGATAGATCGTACAATTTTACATAAATATGTCTATCAATAAGATCTCAGACAGCCTTATCGTTGAACGAGCTTCTCGAATGTAATTTATCCGTTCAGCTAAATTCTATTTGGTCCACATTCAAGTGTCCCATTAAGCAAAAATTCTCCTTCGAAAAAAACTCACAACCTCAAAAACCCAAACCTACCAACTCCGCTTCGCAAATTGATACGTCAAAATACGTCCATCAAGGTCGGATGATGGAGTGGAATTTCGGCTTCATTCGTCATCCGCCCCAGCAAACAGATCCGTGCGACCGTCGTCTTCGAACAAACCCCCAGCAACCCCATCAGAACTTTACCACTCCAGCAAGCGCATCAAGCAACAAGCGGTTGCAATTTGATCCTTTTGTTGCTGCAACCCCAACCCCGACTGCCACACCATCCGCACTCACCAATGGGTTTCTTTTGTGCCATCAGGATACGGAGAATGAAAACCAAACAAATCATCGGGGTGGCAGATCGAGTGATCGCGAGAATGCGCGCATAATAAAAGAGGGTAGGCAGCCCGAACAAATCATTCATTTTCGCTTCCAAAAGCGAATCGTATTTATTTATTCATAATTTTCGGCTCCTTACAAAATCGCAAATGAGATCGTTTGAAAGACGAGGCTCGGACAATGATGGAAACAGTTTGAACTGCAGGTCCTTTTGTTTGGGCGATTTATTTGCAAGAAAGTTGCAGCGATCGTGGCCCCACCACGTCATTAGGCTCCCGAAAGGATCGATGATCGATGTAGTTTTTCGTACCCCGAGATTGATGATTCGCTCCGAGATTTGGGTCGATGCCCTACAGAAAATCTGAACGACAATTGTGACCTTGAATATCGAAGCGGCGACTGTGGCAAACAACCACCGCGCGAGTAGATCCATCGCACAGTGCCGAGACGAGCTTTGAATACTAACTTCTAGACGCGATCGAGTCGACGGCCAAGGTCAGAGTCAAACCCATTGACAACTTCTAACTCGGAAGAAATGAAACAATTTGTGTATGTGTGTGCGTATGAGATGGGATAGCTCCACGAATAGTGATCAACTAGTCGGTCCGGTTCTGACGGAAACGGCGCTGCGAATAGCATTCATTAATGAGATATGGGAAAAGATCACGACCGCGCGAGCAGGGATCGGTACGTTGTTGCCAAATTCTTCGAAGTCCTGGCCGACTGAAAGCTGTTCGGACAACAGTTCGCAGTGCATCGATTACCATAAGTTAATCGCTTCGTGGAATGCGACCACCCGTCGTCGTCGCCTTCAGCTGACAAGTTTCATTCATAACAACTTTTCTCTCCCCTGAGCCAACACTTTAATTCCGATGAGTCCGAAAGTTCGTTAGAAACGCGTGACCAATGCTCAAATATTTATGCTCATAAACACTGATCGGCGGCCAATATAACGACTGGAACTGATCGCCCGTCGCGACGACAACGCTTCAAGTCCAATTGCGTAATAATCCCCAAACAAACAAACAAAAATGTCTGCATTTGTGACACTTACCTCTCGCCGCTAGGGAGATGAAGGCCTGGGCGTGCTTCCGCACCTTCTCTATGCTAATGTCGTGACACTTTCGGTTCTCGATCGGTAGCCGACACAGCAGCAGTTCCAGAAAGTCCAGCGGCGTCACGGTGGAGACGTCCCACTTTAGCCGGCTCAGGACCAGCAATTCCCAGCGCTGTGGAATAGAAAAATAAATAGGGAAAAATTATAAAAATCACAATACAGAAAATAGAAATAAATAAATGAAGACATAGAATAAGATCACTGGTTAACTACTTTGAATCGGTATACATCGCGATTTGACTGGCAAAACTATTTTAAGATACCCAAAAAAATAGAAATTGTTGAAAAACATCAACAAGCAAGATAATTTTTAAACGATTAAAAATAATTTTCTTAAAGCTTAACATGAAATAGAAGGCGACTTGCATTAAGTTTTGAATTGAAATTAGATTTGATTTGACTCCAATTGGGTTTGGATTGAAATTGCATTTAAATTCGATTTGGATTTGAATTGGATTAGGATTGGATTTGGATTTGAATTAAATTTGGATTGAATTTGGATTGAATTTGGATTGAATTTGGATTGAATTTGGACAGGAGTCGGATTAAATTTGAATTGGATTTGGATTTAATTTGAATTGGATTGGATTTGGATTTAATTTGAATTGGATTTGGGTTGAATTGGATTTGAATTGAATTTGGATTGAATTTGGATTGGATTTGGAATGGATTTGGATTGGATTTGGATTGGATTTGGTTGGATTGAATTTGGATTGGATTTGGATTGGATTTGGTTGGATTTGGTTGGATTGGATTTGGATTGGATTTGGATTGGATTTGGATTGGATTTGGATTGGATTTGGATTGGATTTGGATTGGATTTGGATTGGATTTGGATTGGATTTGGATTTGGATTTGAATTTGGATTGGATTGGATTTGGATTGGATTGGATTTGGATTGGATTTGGATTGGATTTGGATTCGGATTAGGATTTGGATTGGATTTGTATTGAATTTGGATTGGATTTGGACTGGATTTGGGTTGAATTGGATTTGGATTTAATTTGAATTGGATTTGGATCGGATTGGATTTGAATTGGATTTTGATACGATTTGGTTTGGATTTGGAATGGATTTGGATTGGATTTGGATTGGATATGGATCGGATTTGGAACGGATTTTAATTGGATTTGGATTGGATTTGGATTGGATTTGGAATTGATTTGGATTGGTTTGGATTGGTTTGGATTGGTTTGGATTGGTTTGGAATTGATTTGGATTGGTTTGGACTGGTTTGAATTGGATTGGTTTGGATTGGTTTGAATTGGTTTGCATTTGATTTGGATCGGATTTGTATTGGATTTGGAATGGATTTTAATTGGATTTGGATCGGATTTGGATTGGATTTGAATAGGATTTGAATTGGATTTGGATTGGATTTGGATTGGATTTGCATTTGGATTTGGAATTGATTTGGATTGGATTTGGATTGGATTTGGATTTGGATTGGATTTGGGTTGGATTTGGATTGGATTTGGATTGGATTTCGATTGGATTTGGATTGCATTTGGATTGAATTTGGATTGGATTTGGATTGGATATGGATTGGATTTGATTGGATTGGATTTGAATTGGATTTGCATTCGATGTGGATCCGATTTGGACTGGATTTGGAATTGATTTGGAATTGATTTGGATTGGATTTGGATTGGATTGGATCTGGGTTGGATTTAGTTTGGACTTAGATTTTATTTGGATTGGATTGGATTGAATTTGGATTGGTTTGGATTGGTTTGGATTGGTTTGGATTGGTTTGGATTGGTTTGGATAAGATTTGGATTAGATTTGGATTGGTTTGGATTGGTTTAGATTGGATTTGATTGGTTTGGAATGAATTTGGATTGGTTTGGATTGGTTTGGTTTGGATTAGATTTGGATTGGTTTGGAATGGTTTGGATTGGTTTGGATTGAATTGGTTTGGATTGGTTTGGATTGGTTTGGATTGGTTTGGATTGGTTTGGATTGGTTTGGATTGGTTTGGATTGGTTTGGATTGGTTTGGTTGGATTTGGATTGGTTTGGATTGGTTTGGATTGGTTTGGATTGGTTTGGATTGGTTTGGATTGGTTTGGTTGGTTTGGATTGGTTTGGATTGGTTTGGATTGGATTGGTTTGGATTGGTTTGGATTGGTTTGGTTGGTTTGGTTGGTTTGGTTGGTTTGGATTGGTTTGGTTGGTTTGGATTGGTTTGGATTGGTTTGGATTGGTTTGGATTGGTTTGGATTGGTTTGGATTAGTTTGGATTGGTTTGGATTGGTTTGGATTGGTTTGGATTGGTTTGGATTGGTTTGGATTGGTTTGGATTGGTTTGGTTGGTTTGGATTGGTTTGGATTGGTTTGGTTGGTTTGGTTGGTTTGGATTGGTTTGGATTGGTTTGGATTGGTTTGGATTGGTTTGGTTGGTTTGGATTGGTTTGGTTGGTTTGGTTGGTTTGGATTGGTTTGGATTGGTTTGGATTGGATTTGGATTGGTTTGGATTGGTTTGGATTGGTTTGGATTGGTTTGGATTGGTTTGGATTGGTTTGGATTGGTTTGGATGTGGTTTGGATCGGTTTGGATTGGTTTGGATCGGATTGGGATTGGTTTGGATTGGTTGGATTGGTTTGATTGGTTTGGATTGGTTTGGTTGGGTTGGTTGGTTTGGATTGGTTTGGAGTGGATTTGATTTGGTTTGGATTGGTTTGGATTGGTTTGGATTGGTTTGGATTGGTTTGGATTGGTTTGGATTGGTTTGATTGGTTTGGTTGGTTTGGATTGGTTTGGATTGGTTTGGTTGGTTTGGATTGGTTTGGATTGGTTTGGATTGGTTTGGATTGGTTTGGATTGGTTTGGATATGATTCGGTTTGGATAGGATTTGAAAGGATTTGGATAGGTTTGTGTTGGTTTGGTTTGGTTGGTTTGGTTTGGTTTGGATTGGATTTGATTGGTTTGGATTGGTTTGGATTGGTTTGGATTGGTTTGGATTGGTTTGGATTGGTTTGGATTGGTTTAGATTGGTTTGGATTGGTTTGGATTGGTTTGGATTGGTTTGGATGTGATTCGGTTTGAATAGGTTTGAAAGGTTTGAATAGGTTTGTGTTGGTTTGGTTTGGATTGGTTTGGATTGGTTTGGTTTGGTTTGGTTTGGATTGGTTTGGATTGGTTTGGATTGGTTTAAATTGGATTTGGTTGGTTTTGATTGGATTGGTTTGGATTGGTTTGGATTGGGTTTGGTTTGGTTTGGATTGGTTTGGATTGGTTTGGATTGGTTTGGATTGGTTTGGATTGGTTTGGATTGGTTTGGATTGGTTTGGATTGGTTTGGATTGGTTTGGATTGGTTTGGATGTGATTCGGTTTGGATAGGTTTGAAAGGGTTTGAATAGGTTTGTGTTGGTTTGGTTTGGATTGGTTTGGATTGGTTTGGTTTGGTTTGGTTTGGATTGGTTTGGATTGGTTTGGATTGGTTTAAATTGGTTTGGATTGGTTTTGATTGGATTGGTTTGGATTGGTTTGGATTGGGTTTGGTTTGGGGTTGTATTGGTTTGGATTGGTTTGGATTGGTTTGGATTGGTTTGGATTGGTTTGGATTGGTTTGGATTGGTTTGGATTGGTTTGGTTGGTTTGGATTGGTTTGGATTGGTTTGGATTGGTTTGGATTGGTTTGGATTGGTTTGGTTGGTTTGGATTGGTTTGGATTGGTTTGGATTGGTTTGGATTGGTTTGGTTGGTTTGGATTGGTTTGGATTGGTTTGGATTGGTTTGGTTGGTTTGGATTGGTTGGTTTGGATTGGTTTGGTTGGTTTGGTTGGTTTGGATTGGTTTGGTTGGTTTGGATTGGTTTGGTTGGTTTGGATTGGTTTGGATTGGTTTGGATTGGTTTGGATTGGTTTGGATTGGTTGGATTGGTTTGGATTGGTTTGGTTGGTTTGGATTGGTTTGGATTGGTTTGGATTTGATTTGGATCGGTTTGGATCGGATTGGGATTGGTTTGGATTGGTTGGGTTTGGATTGGTTTGGATTGGATGTGGATTGGTTGGATTGGTTTGGATTGGTTTGGATCGGATTGGGATTGGTTTGGATTGGTTGGTTTGGATTGGTTTGGATCGGTTTGGATCGGATTGGGATGGTTGGATTGGTTTGGTTTGGATTGGTTTGGATTGGTTTGGATTGGTTTGGATTGGTTTGGATTGGTTTGGATTGGTTTGGTTGGTTTGGATTGGATGTGGATTAGATTGGGATTGGATTTGGATTGTATTGGATTTGGATTGATTTTGTATTTGGATTAGGATTTGGATTGGATTTGGATCGGATGTGGATCGGATTTGGATTGGATTTGGATCGGATTGGGATTGGATTTGGATTGGATTGGATTGGATTTGGATTGGATTGGAATTGGATTGGATTGGATTTGGATTGGATTTGGATTGGATTTGGATCGGATTGGGATTGGATTTGGATTAAATTTGGTTTGGATTGGATTTGGATTGGATTTGGATTGGTTTGGTTGGTTTGGTTGGTTTGGATTGGTTTGGTTGGTTTGGATTGGTTTGGATTGGTTTGGATTAGTTGGGATTGGTTTGGATTGGTTTGGTTGGTTTGGTTTGGATTGGTTTGGTTTGGATTGGTTTGGATTGGTTTGGATTGGTTTGGATTGGTTTGGATTGGTTTGGATTGGTTTGGATTGGTTTGGATTGGTTTGGTTTGGATTGGTTTGGATTGGTTTGGTTGGTTTGGATTGGTTTTGATTGGTTTGGATTGGTTGGGATTCGATTTGGATTGGTTGGATTGGTTTGGATCGGATTGGGATTGGTTTGGATTAAATTTGGTTTGGATTGGTTTGGATTGGTTTGGATTGGTTTGGTTGGTTTGGATTGGTTTGGATTAGTTGGGATTGGTTTGGATGGGATTGGTTTGGATTGGTTTGTGTTTGGATTGGTTTGGTTTTGATTGGTTTGGATTGGTTTGTGTTGGTTTGGATTGGTTGGTTGGTTTGGTTGGTTTGGATTGGTTTGGATTGGTTTAGATTGGTTTGGGTTGGATTTGGATTGGTTTGGATTGGTTTGGTTTGGATTGGTTTGATTGGTTTGGATGGGTTTGGATTGGTTTGGATTGGTTTGGATTGGTTTGGTTGGTTTGGATTGGTTTGGATTGGTTTGGATTGGTTTGGATTGGTTTGGATTGGTTTGGATTGGATTGGGATTGGTTTGGATTGGACTTGGTTTGGATTGGTTTGGATTGGATGTGGTTTAGATTGGTTTGGATTGGTTTGGATTGGTTTGGATTGGTTTGATTGGTTTGGATTGGATTGGTTTGGATTGGTTTGGATGGGTTTGGATTAAATTTGGTCGGATGTGGATCGGTTTGGATTGGTTTGGATCGGATTGGGTTGGTTTGGATTGGATTGGATTGGTTTGGATTGGATTGGACTGGATTGGTTTGGATTGGTTTGGATTGGTTTGGATTGGTTTGGATCGGTTTGGATCGGATTGGGATTGGTTTGGATTAAATTTGGTTTGGATTGGTTTGGATTGGTTTGGATTGGTTTGGATTGGTTTGGATTGGTTTGGATTGGTTTGGATTGGTTTGGTTGGTTTGGATTAGTTGGGATTGGTTTGGATTAGATTGGGATTGGTTTGGATTGGATTGGTTTGGATTGGTTTGGTTTGGTTGGTTTGGTTTGGATTGGTTTGGATTGGTTTGGATTGGTTTGGATTGGTTTGGATTGGTTTGGATTGGTTTGGATTGGTTTGGATTGGTTTGGATTGGTTTGGATTGGTTTGGTTGGTTTGGATTGGTTTGATTGGTTTGGATTGGATTGGGATTGGTTTGGATTGGTTTGGATTGGTTTGGATCGGATTGGGATTGGTTTGGATTAAATTTGGTTTGGATTGGTTTGGATTGGTTTGGATTGGTTTGGATTGGTTTGGTTGGATTGGGATTGGTTTGGATTGGATTGGTTTGGTTTGGATTGGAGTTGGTTTGGATTGGTTTGGATTGGTTTGTATTGGTTTGGATTGGTTTGGATTGGTTTGGTTCGATTTGGTTGAGTTGGATTGGTTTGGATTGGTTTAGATTGGTTTGGATTGGTTTGGTTGGTTTTGATTGGTTTGGATTGGATTGGTTTGGATTGGTTTGATGGGTTTGGATGGGTTTGGTTGGTTTGGATTGGTTTGGATTGGTTTGGATTGGTTTGGATTGGTTTGGATTGGTTTGGATTGGTTTGGATTGGTTTGGATTGGTTTGGATTGGTTTGGTTGGTTTGGATTGGTTTGGATTGGTTTGGATTGGTTTGGATTGGTTTGGATTGGTTGGGATTGGTTTGGATTGGTTTGGTTTGGTTTGGTTTGGATTGGATGTGGATTGGATATGGATTGGTTTGGATTGGTTTGGATTGGTTTGGATTGGTTTGGTTGGTTTGGATTGGTTTGGATTGGTTTGGATTGGTTTGGATTGGTTTGGATTGGTTTGGATTGGTTTGGATTGGTTTGGTTGGTTTGGATTGGTTTGGATTGGTTTGGATTGGTTTGGATTGGTTTGGTTGGTTTGGATTGGTTTGGATTGGTTTGGTTGGTTTGGATTGGTTTGGATTGGTTTGGATTGGTTTGGATTGGTTTGGATTGGTTTGGATTGGTTTGGATTGGATGTGAATTGGTTTGGATTGGATTTGGATTGGATTTGGATTGGATTTGGATTGGATTTGGATTGGATTTGGATTGGATTTGGATTGGATTTCGTTTTGATTTGGATTGAATTTCGATTGGATTTGGATTGGAATTGGAATGGATTTGGATTTGGATTGGATTTGAATTACATTAGGTTTGGGACTGGATTTGGATTGGATTCGGAATGGATTTGAACTGGATTGAGATTTGGATTGGACTTGGATTGAATTAGAGTTGGAATCAAATTGAATTTGGATTGGATTGGATTTGATTTGATACGGATGGGATTTGGATTCGGAATGGATTTGAATTGATTACATTAGAATTTTAATGATTGGAATTTTAATTGATTAGAATTTAACTGGATTGGGATTTCTGTTGGATTTGAATTAGGATTGGATTTGAGTTTGATTTGGATTGGATTTAGATTTGATTAGATATCGATTTGGAATGAATTTGATTGAATTAAGAGTTGGAATTTGAATTGGATTGGATGTGGAAGGGATTTGAATTGGATTTTGATAAGTTTGCATTTCGATTTGGATTGATTTTTCTTGGATAGATTTGCATTGGATCTATATAGATTTTAATTTGAATAAATTTTGGTGGATTTCAATTTGATTTAGAAATGATTAAGTTTTGATTTAAAAAGGAATTTATTTCGATTGAATTCGATATTAATACAATTTTATTTTGATTCGAACAATCTTTCTAAATACATTCAAATGATGAATGCAAAAACTCATATCATAATGTCTCGTAAAATAAATTAATTAGGAGCACCAACATACGTTCAATATAATTTCCTCCTCTCACAGAAGACGTGGGATCTTTAAAAAATTGACCCAATTTTCACGCCTTTTGGTACGTTTCGCATCTTCCTTCCTCAACTCACTCCACCTGCTTATCTCTAAGCAGGAGAAAAAAATTATTACTTTTCTTTACTTGTATACGTTCGATCTGGCTGTCACTCGCGCAACAGTAGGCGTAGGATCGTGCGCTTATCACCACCGAAACCTACCGAAACTATTCCCAACTTGGTTTGCTTTTTTTATCGTTATCGAACCTTTTTTCGGAGCCAACTGCGGTACGAGCAACGTGGTATGTGCATAAAAATGATATTTTTCGCGTAGATAGCAGTTGCTGTCAAAATTGCACTGAAACGGAGATGTGTTGGTGCGTAAAAGGGTAAATAGCACCCAACAAAGTGCGAAAGAATGGGCCAGCGAAAAGTAAATAGGGTGACCTCCCCTACAGTGGGCTTACCAATTGCTGAATAATTTTCTTTATTTCTTATATTATTCAGCTATTTTTGAACACAGGGATTTTTTATTGTTTCGGTCATTTATATTTTATATATTAGGTATCGGTAAATTAAAGAAAAATCTGGTAATAAAATGTTTATGGTGAACATTTGAGGATTATCCAAAATAAAGAACATAAAACGCGAAATAACAAACTTCTGTTAATTAATAGTTTGCAAAGAATGTGATTATGGGGGGATGCACTGTAGGACAAATTACCCTAATCACGTTGGTGAAGAGATCTCTTTTCTCAAAACTCGGAAAGATAAACAACCTAAATTTGGAACGTCGCGTCGTAGTCATCGTCGCCACGAGTAAAACAGCTGATTACACTCAGCGATGCGGCAGTTTAGGTTCGCGCTTAGGTGAAACTGATTCTCCTTCGACGACAAAGTGTGCGACTTGACTGACGTAAGCAAGGGAACATCGAACAATAACACAGGGCTACTTTGTTGGATGCGGAAGCGGACCTAGGCGCCGGTCTTGAACATCTAAATATGTAAGCAACTGCATGAATTCCGGTTGCCGGCTGCCAACTGATAACGGCAATCAATAATCGGAAGAAAAAATGCTACATATTTGCGAAAGAAGAATCTTGCAAATGCGATAGCGGGAGTTTTTTCTAATTTTTTATGGAATAGGGTTGTGCGAACCTGGCTTCGTACGTTTGGTGGCAACCCAGCGGATGACGTTTTCAACGTGGCCAAATTTGCACAACCCTATCTAATGTGATTCCGGTGGATCGAAAATGAGGTCACTGATAAGTTTTGCCGCAGGAACCGTACAAGCGCATTCGGTGTTTGAAAGAGCAGCTGATTTTTGTTTGGAAAACGATTTCCTGTCAAATCTAACGTCAAAGCAATAAAAAAGCATGGCAGCCAGCCGCGGCACTGACATTTGGCAATTGATTCGAAAACGTGTGCGGGCACACCTTTGTCTGGGATTTTTGAATATAATAAATGTTCCGAACGACACGAGAACAAGTTTATTAGATATTGGCTACGGATCTGGAACCCAATCCATGTGTTTGATGAGGCGGCTTCTCTTTGTTATCTGAAGCAGGTAATGGTCGGCTTCGAACGGCTTACCACAAGATCAACATGTTCTCTTGAAGCTGTGCCAAAAATATTTCTCGCATAGTAGATACCTACCACGCATGATTGAAACTGCGACCGTGACTTTCAACCCCCTTGATTCGCAATACAATCTGAAAATGTATTACAATTTCGAGATTCAAACTTCATTGTGCGTGAAGAAATTGGCCTCGTATAGTCGCGAATCAATCCATCCATCAAACGCGACCGCCCAGTATACTGAATCAAAGTAAACATTGTGATTTTTGTTTATCAAAAAACACGTTGTTCTGTCACTGCCGTCAACATTTCCGATCAGTTCGCATTGTTTAACATTCAAAAAACTAGTTCAGCCCTTCTGTTTGACTGCGGCGCGCACGACAGTACACTTTTGACATATTACGGAACTGAACAATGCATCTGTCATAACTGCGGCCGGCATTGCGATTGTGTTCACGGCGCGTTTGAGTTCGTGTGACCGAACGAACCAACGTGCGTGCGTTCAAACCATTAAACGAGGTGTTATTAATCGCAAACCATTCATTATCGTTCGAAGTTCCACAATGCGATGCGACGGTGGCGACCCCGCGGTGCAGAAGGGCCGCTGCCGCGCGCCGTCACTACCTCGCTTGCCCTTTGACAAATATGACGACGATCATACGCATCGATAGTCAAACAGAAAAAAAAACCAAGCTGGATTTGGAAAGTGGAACGGCAGCAGCAGTTCACCCGATGCGATGATGGTCTGCGTCTCATTTATGCGTAACAAGACTTTTAATTTGCTTTTACCAAATATGAAAATTGTTATGTTTTTATGATGGCTCCACCGAGTTCTCCGATAAATGGCGAACCATAAATACAAACACTGGGTCCGGAATTCGTCGGAGATCCCTCGACTGTCGATAGGTGACTTGCGAAATCGATGATAGGTGCCGCCGGCCGCCACCGCTATTAGACATTTAGACCATTGGAACGATTTTAATTGGGTGTTGCTCCTTCTCGGAATATTGGAATGATATTTCAATTCGCTGAATCCCGGGGAGAGTGTGTTGCGGCAAAACGGACCAAGGATCTGGCGGCGGCGGCGGCGGTGCGTATTTGAGTGAGGCAACTGATTCGGATGGAATCTTCCGATAGTTAATGATGGCTTCATAAATTGTTTTGGACTTATAGAACGATCGAAGGACGAACGGAATCTAGGCAGGAAGTCTGGCCTGGGAATGGTAATTTGAATGAGAATAAAAGACCAAAGTGGATATACTTAGAAGCTATTGTGGCAGGTGACTTGTGGAACGCATTTAATCATAACTTATTTGAGAATAATTGCCATTATTCAAGCAGCTACTACGTAAACAAATATTGCCCATGACGCAAGAAAGCATGAATAACAGGCTTAAGGAGATTACAGCTTTGAAAAAGATCAGAGAAATTATCAAATGTCAGATGTAAAACGGATAAAAAACCACATCAAGTCTAATCGGAATCAAAAGCAGATTAATCTAAAATTAAATGGAAACACTTATAAATAATTTAAACCAAATCATAAGAAATCAATTACAAATCAAATTTGAATCTAGATGAAGGTAAATCCAAATCCAAACCGAATCCAACGAAAATCCAATGCTCGTTCAATGAAAATAAAATCCAAAATTCAGTACGAATCCAATCCCAGACCATTTAAAATAATCGAATCGAAATCAAATATAATTCAAAACAAATTCAATTCAATCCAAGTGCAATCCAATCCAAATCGAACACAAATTTAATCTAAGTCCAATTCCATCCACGTGCAAATCCAATTCAAATCTATTTAAAATTCAACCCGAATCCAATCTAAAACCAAAAAAGTTCACACCTAATCCGAGTCAAATCAAATCCTAATCCCAATTAGATATAAATTCCATTTTAAATCTAATTTAAATTCAATTATATTCCAATTCAAATCAATATCAAATGAAATCCAATTTACGTGTAATCAAGATCTAATTGAAATTCAATCCAAATCCAATCCGAATCAAATTCAATTCAAACCTAAATATAATGATTATTTAAATGAATTCAAAATTCAATTCAAATCCATTACAATTAAAATCCAGTACAATCTAATCCAAATCCAGTGGATATCAAATCTAAATCCATTTCAAGTCCAATACAAATCAAACCGAAATCTAATTCAAATCAAATCTGGGAACAATCCAAATAAAATCTAAATCCAATCCAATCCAAACAAAATCCTATTCACATCCCGACTCAAATACGAATCGAATCACAATCCAACTTAAACCAAATCCAAATCTAATTGAATCTAAAATCGATCGAAATCCAATACAAAGTCAATGAAAAAACCAAATCTGAATACAATCCAAACGGAATCCGAAAAAATCCTATCTAAATGCCAAGTCTCTAAATGCAATCCAAATTTTAAATAACTCAAATCCAAATCAAATTAAACCCTAAACGTCAATCAAATTCACACCCAATCTGTGTTAATCGAATCAAAATTTAGGCGAAAATCTCAATTGGAATTCAAATCCAACTTAAATAAAATAAAAATTCGATCTAAATCTAATCCAAATACAATCCGAATAAAATCGAAACAAATTCGAATGCACATCCGACAAAAAAAATCTCAATTGGAACCACATCTAATCCAAATGTAATTCAAATTCAATCGAAACCCAAATACAACCTACGTCAAATATGTATAACCAAAATCCAGAAGAAATAAAAATAAATAATTTCAAACCCAGGTCCAATCATATCCTAATCTAACTCAAATTCAATCTTAACCCAATCCAATCCTAATCCAAACCAAATCTAATTCCAATCAAAAACTAACCCAAATTCAATTCAAATCCAATCCAATCCAGTCTGAAGCCTTCACAAACTCCACCCCGATCGGAACACGATTCATATTTAAATAAATTCAATCCAAATCCAGTTCTAATGCATTTACCAAAATCCAAATAAAACCCTCTTATGACTCCTTGTCGGAAGAATTTCTGAAAGCACTTCCAGAGAAATTTCTGGAGAAACTTCTGGAGGAATTCCTGGAGAAACTCCTGGATGAACTCCTGGAGTCACTTCCGGAGGAATTCTTGGAGAAACTTCCAGAGGAATTCCTGGAGAAACTTCTGGAGGAATTCCTGAAGAAACTTCCAGAGGAATTCCTGGAGGAACTTCAGGAGGAACTCCTGGAGAAACTTCCGAAGGAACTCCCGGAGGAATTCCTGGAGGAATTTCCGGAGGCATTCCTGGAGGAAGTCCGGAGGAATTCCTGGAGGAACTTGAGGAGAAATTTCTGGAGGAACTTGCGAAGGAATTCCTGAAGGAACTTTCGAAGGAATTCCCGGAGGAATTTCGGAGGAATTCCTGGAGGAACTTCGGAGGAACTTCGGAGGAATTCCTGGAGGAACTTCGGAGGAATTCTCGGAGGAACTTCGGAGGAATTCCTGGAGGAACTTCCGGAGGAATTCCTGGAGGAACTTCCGGAGGAATTCCTGGAGGAACTTCGGAGGAATTCCTGGAGGAACTTCGGAGGAATTCCTGGAGGAACTTCGGAGGAGTTCCTGGAGGAACGTCCAGAGGAGTTCCTGGAGGAACGTCCAGAGGAGTTCCTGAAGGAACGTCCGGAGGAGTTCCTGGAGGAACGTCCGGAGGAATTCCTGGAGGAATGTCCGGAGGAATTCCTGGAGGAATTTCCGGAGGATTTCTTGAAGAAAATTTCGAAGCAATTCCTGAAGCAGCTTTAAGAGCACTTCCTGGTGGAGTTTACGGAGAAATTTGTAGAAGAGTTTTAGCAAAATTCTAATTCATAAAATATGCTCACGCCAACCCATGATCTATCACTTCTTCAACCCTTCCGTGCTTCTGATTCCTTTTACTTTCTTCCTTCTTTTGTTTTTGTTTTCTCTACCTTAACTTTTCTTCGAATTTCCTCTACTTTCTTCATTCTTCCTTTTGCCTTCTTAATTCTTCCTTTTTCTTTTTGCTTCCTTGATTCTTCCATCTTCCTTTTCCTTGTTTTTTTAATTTTTCCTTTTTCTTTCTTCTTTCTGCTTCCTACCTTTATCCTTGAAGACTTCTTCCTTCTACCTTATTCGTTCCTCCTTTTCCATTATTCCTTCTTCTTTATTCATACGTACTTCTTCCTTCTTCTTCTTAGATACTTCTTCCTTCTTTATTTCTTCCTTTCTTCTTCCACCTCTCTTTTTTCTCCTTTCTTGTTCCTTCATGCTACATTTTTCTTCCGTCTTCTTTCGTCTTTTTTTCTTTTTCCTTCTCATTCCTACGTTCTACTTCTTTCTTTTCCTTTTTCATTCATCTTTTTTTGTTCTTCCTTCTACCTTCTGCCTTTTATTTTTCCTTCATTTTTGTTCCTTCTTCTTACTTGATTCTTCATTTCTTCATATCTCTCCTTCCTGCTTCTGTTCTTTTTCGCCCCTTCCTTCTTGGCTTCTTTCTTCTTCTCTATGAATAATGTTTTTTTCTTCTTAATTTCACTACACTTTATCCTTTATTCTTTACTCTATACATACTCGTTACACTTTTACTCTTTTGCTCTTTAACTCTTTTATTCTTTTTCTCTTTTAATATTTTACGCTTTTATTCTTTTACTCTTTTACTCTTTTTCTTTTTTACTCTTTCATTCTTTTACTCTTTTACACTTTTACTCTTTTACTCTTTAACTCTTTAACTCTTTCACTCTTTTACTCTTTTACCCTTCACTCGTTTACTCGTTTACTCTTTTACTCTTTTACTCTTTTACTCTTTTACTCTTTTACTCTTTTACTCTTTTACTCTTTTACTCTTTTACTCTTTTACTCTTTTACTCTTTTACTCTTTTACTCTTTTACTCTTTTACTCTTTTACTCTTTTACTCTTTTACTCTTTACTCTTCACTATTTTACTATTTAACTCTTTAACTCTTTTGCTCTTTTACTCTTTTACTCTTTTACTCTTTTACTCTTTTACTCTTTTACTCTTTTACTCTTTTACTCTTTTACTCTTTTACTCTTTTACTCTTTTACTCTTTTACTCTTTTACTCTTTTACTCTTTTACTCTTTTACTCTTTTACTCTTTTACTCTTTTACCCTTTTACCCCTTTAACTCTTTTACTCTTTTACTCTTTCACTCTTTTACTCTATTACTCTTTTACTCTTTTACTCTTTTACTCTTATACTCTTTTACTCTTTTACTCTATTACTTTTATATTCTTTTACTCTTTTACTCTTCTCTTCTACTCTTCTACTCTTTTACTCTTTACTCTTTATTCTTTATTCTTTATTCTTTTATTTTTTACTCTTTCACTCTTTCACTCTTTTACTCTTTTACTCTTTGACTCTTTTACACTTTTACTCTTTTACTCTTACTCTTTTAATCTTTTACTCTTTTACTCTTTTACTTTTTTACTGTTTTACTCTTTTGCTTTTTTACTCTTTTACTCTTTTACTCTTTTACTCTTTTACTTTTTTACTCTTTTACTCTTTTACTCTTTTACTCTTTTACTCTTTTACTCTTTTACTCTTTTACTCTTTTACTCTTTTACTCTTTTACTCTTTTTCTTTTTTACTCTTTTACTCTTGAACCCTTTAATTCTTCTACTCTTTTACTCTAATATTTTTTACTCTTTTACTCTTTTACTCTTTTCATCTTGTACTCTTTAGCTCTATTACTCATTCACTCTTTTACTCTTTTACTCTTTTACTCTTTTACGCCTTTATTCTTTTACTCTTTTACCGTTTTACTCTTTTACTTGTTTACTCTTTTACTCTTTTACTCTTTAACTCTTTTACTCTTATACTCTTTTATTCTTTTACTCTTTTACTCTATTACTTTTATATTCTTTTACTCTTTTACTCTTTTACTCTATTATTCTTTTACTCTTTTACTCTTTTAATCTTTTACTCTTTTACTCTTTTACTCTTTTACTCTTTTAATCTTTCACTCTTTTACTCTTTTACTCTTTTACTCTTTTACTCTTTGACTCTTTGACTCTTTGACTCTTTTACTCTTATACTCTTTTATTCTTTTACTCTTTTACTCTATTACTTTTATATTCTTTTACTCTTTTACTCTTTTACTCTTCTACTCTTCTACTCTTCTACTCTTTTACTCTTTACTCTTTATTCTTAACTCTTTTATTCTTTTACTCTTTTACTCTATTACTTTTTTTATTCTTTTACTCTTTTATTCTTTTACTCTTTCACTCTTTTACTCCTTTATTAATTCACTCTTTTACTCATTTACTCTTTTACTCTTCTACTCTTCTACTCTTCTACTCTTTAACTCTTTAACTCTTTAACTCTTTAACTCTTTAACTCTTCAACTCTTTAACTCTTTAACTCTTTAACTCTTTAACTCTTTAACTCTTTAACTCTTTAACTCTTTAACTCTTTAACTCTTTAACTCTTTAACTCTTTAACTCTTTAACTCTTTAACTCTTTAACTCTTTAACTCTTTAACTCTTTAACTCTTTAACTCTTTAGCTCTTTAACTCTTTAACTCTTTAACTCTTTAACTCTTTAACTATTTAACTCTTTAACTCTTTAACTCTTTAACTCTTTAACTCTTTGACTCTTTAACTCTTTAACTCTTTAACTCTTTAACTCTTTAACTCTTTAACTCTTTAACTCTTTAACTCTTTAACTCTTTAACTCTTTAACTCTTTAACTCTTTTACTCTTTTACTATTTTACTCTTTTACTCTTTTACTTTTTTGCTTTTTTACTTTTTTACACTTTTACTCTTTTACTCTTTTACTCTTTTAATCTTTTACTCTTTTACTTTTTTACTCTTTTACTTTTTTACTCTTTTACTCTTTAACTCTTTAACTCTTTTACTCTTTTACTCTTTTATTCTTTTACTCTTTTACTCTATTACTTTTTTTATTCTTTTACTCTTTTAATCTTTTACTCTTCGACTCTTCAACTCTTCTACTCTTTACTCTTTACTCTTTACTCTTTACTCTTTACCCTTTCCTCTATACTCCTTAATCTTTACCCTTTACTATTCGCTCTCACTCACTCACTCACTCACTCACTCACTACAAATTCAATTCAAATACAATCAAAATCCAATCCAATTCCAATTAAAATCCATTCAAAATACAATTCAAATCCATCCCAAATCCAAATCTAAATTCTAAATCAAATTCAAATTTAAATTCAATCCTAATCCAATCCGAATCTAAATTCAATCCAAATCCAATCCGAATCCAATCCAATCCAAATCCAATCCAAATCAAATCCAAATGCAATCCTAAACTAATTCAAATGCAATTCAAATTCAATCCAAAACAAATCCAATTCATCCAAATCCAATCCAAATGCAATCCAGATCCAAACCAGATCCAATCCAAATCCAATCCAAACCCAAGTCCAATTCAATCCAAATCCAAACCAAATCCAATCCAAGTCCAATCCAAATCCATTCCAATTCCAATCCAAATCTAATCAAAATCCAATTTAATCCAATTCAATTTCAATCCAAATTAAATCCAATCAAATCCAATTTAATCCAAACCAAATCCAATCCAAAACCAATTCAAATTCAATCCAAAACAAATCCATTTCAATCCAAATACAATCCATATCCAATCCAAATTTATTCCAAATCCAATCCAAATCCAATCCAAATCCAATCCAAATCCAATCCAATCCAAATCCAATTCCAATTTCAATCCAATCCAAAACCAATTCAAATGCAATTCAAATTCAATCCAAAACAAATCCAATTCAATCCAAATCCAATCTAAATTTAATCCAAATCCAATTCAAATCCAACCCTAATCCAATCCAAATCCAATCAAAATCCAACCCAAATCCAATCCAAATCTAATCCAAAACCAATCCAAAACAAATCCAATTCAATCCAAATCTAATCGAAATCCAATCCAACTCCAATCCAAATCCAATTCAAATCCAATCCAAATCCAATCCAAATCCAATCCAAATCCAATCCAAATCCAATCCAAAACCAATTCAAATGCAATTCAAATTCAATCTTAATCAAATCCAAATCCAATCCAAAACAAATCCAATTCAATCCAAATCCAATCAATATCCAATTCAAATCCAATCCAAATCCAATCCAAATCCAATTCCAAATCCAATCCAAATCCAATTCCAATCCAATCCAATCCAAATCAAATCCAAATCTAATTCAAATACAATTCAAATACAATTTAAATCAAATCCAAAACAAATGCAATTCAAATACAATCTAAATCAAATCCAAAACAAATCCAAACCAATCCAGATCCAATTCAAGTCCAATCCAAATCCAACCCAATCCAATTCCAATTCCAATCCAAATCCAAATCCAAATCCAATCCAATCCAAATGCAATTCAAATTCAATCCAAATCAAATCCAAATCCAATCCAAAACAAATCCAATTCAATCCAAATCCAATCCAGATCCAATTCAAATCCAATCCAAATCCAATCCAATTCAAATCCAAATCCAATCCCAATCCAATCCAAATCCAATTCCAAATACAATTCCAATTCCAAATCCAATCCAATTCAATCCAAACCCAATCCAAATCCAATCCAAATCCAATCCAAATCCAAATCCAAATCCAATCCAAACCCAATCCAAATCAATCCCATTCAAATTAAATAACGTACCGAGAGAAATCCAAATCTATTGTCTTACTTCTTGGCTCCCATAAGATTTATAACAAAATGCAATTTGTAGTTTAAGAATCGAAAATAAATAGAGCTCCCGAAGATATCAGATTGAGGTCAATTCGACGATTGCCATCGATTTCACACCATTTCCTGCTAGAATCCAATCGCAAGCGGCAACATCTCGGATGTACATTCCGATCGACCGATCGATAATCACCAGACTGCCGCCCCCGTATCCCGCGCGCTACCGAAAGCTCACGCCTCAGACGACCTTGTTTCAAATGCTAGAGTCGTGCCTGAAGGATCGTCAAGCTCCCAAATGGCACTCTTTCAATTGTAACGAGTCACATCCGCTGTTGTTTCGGTTGGACCTCCTTCGGCTTCTGCTTCTTTGGCGCTGTCAGTCCGCTTCTAATATTACCCAATGAGAGCAACGCTCCAATAGAAATCCTCGGACGCCGATCGCAATCGCTGCTGGGACTCGGCAAAATACCATTTTAAGACCCTCATTACCTGCGTATGGCAACCCGAGTCGTCGTCGTCGACGACGACGGAGGAAACGGCGGACAGAAGTGAGGAGGGCGCACACTCGATAATAATAGTAATAATCGTGTACAATTAAGTAATACAAAAGCGATCGCGCAGCGCTGAGTGAGAAAAAAAAATGCCAAGCTTACGCACCACCGAAGGTTCGCCGAAAGGGAGCACGACAAGAGAAGAAAGAGAGCCAGAGGTCCAAATTGAATAATCAAAAGCGAATTGCGCAAAGTGCCTGGGCAGCCGATCGGCGATCGCGACGAACAGACGAAGCGGACGGGCCGGGCGAGATGGGTCCTAAGCGATGAGAATTAATGCTTCATTCATAAAAATCCTATGATTAAGCGCTATTGGCTCTTTCGTTTGCCCCGCGGCACAGGACCACGCATTACGATCGTTCGATCGCAGAAGTTGCTCTCGCACGCTTGCTGCTGCTGCTGGGTCCCACAGTTCGGGTGATCGCGATCGATTAGGATCGGGCCTCTCTCTTGGAATTTTGACTATGCGCCCGCGCGAGAGGCGGATAGATCGTGATCGTGACTAATCGCGACGGGGGAGCACAGCGAAAACGGGCCGGGCGGCAGTGATTGACGCGCTGATGGTTTGCTTCAGCAGGCTCTTTCAAGTGTGGTGCCCTCTTCAACAGCTGCTCGCGCGGCGCACATAGGGGTATTTCGCCATTCTAGCCGGAATAAAGTTAAATTTTCAAAATTATCCTAGAGCAGTCTGAATATGTCTCAAACTTCTCTGAATAGTAGACGAGCCACTCCTAGTACTAGGTTTTCTATTTAGATTTAAAGTTTTACCACTACACTTCTAGAAAGTTAGAGGTTTTTCATTGAGGAAATTACCGATTTTCTCTGTTGAATTTGATTACGTTCGGTATGTTTTATTGTGGTCAAATATTTGTCACAGTAATCCACAGATCAGTACATACCATGAAAAGGTAGACAAAATAGTATCATGTAAACGTGTTTTTGACAAGAATAAATAATTCTGAACAGAAATACAAAAGAGTAATTCGAGGTCCATTTTCGAGCAAAAACTAGTTAATGTTCCTCACATTTTCAACAAGCATAAAACACTTATTCGATGATATTCGGTAATATTTCAGTATAGAGAGGACGCATTTATGTCTATATTTTAGGATCCCGAAGAAAAATCTTGCGCAAATTTGCGCTATTTTGAAAGCGGATGATTTTAGTTTGGTACTGTATTTTAGACATTTATGACCTATATCATACATTCAACATCCCTATGAAAAGAGGAAGAGTCATAGAGCAATTTCCATGACACCATCTTTTAGCTCTATGTTTCCCCTTGCAAACACATATAGTTGAACTGATTTCGGTGGAAGCGATGACGAGAACGAATTAATTGAAATTATCAATGTTTTTCAGGGCTTTAAAGGGTAAAGCACATGGGTCAAAAAGTGAAAATTAAGAAAACTGATATTTCAGCTAAATTATCATCACAGTATCATAAAATAAGGTGAAATATAGCAGTTTGAGAGATAAAATAATTTATTCCGGCTAGATTGCAAAAATACCCCTATGTGCGGCGGCAGGGAGAACCGGATTGCTACTCAGCGAACGTCGTCGTCGTGGTTTCACGATCCTATTATTGCGAATGTCAGTGATCGTGGTCAAGGCCAAGGCGGCGCGCGGCAGCAGCAGCAGTGATAAGTCGTTATATTTTCGGGGTCCTGATCCCGTAGCGCGCTCAACCCGTTTGGGATCCCGAGTTCGCGTAGGGCGGAATTGCAGCACGTACCACAAACATCGTCCGCCGTTGTCTTCGATCGCCGGTCTGCGCGCATAATGTTTGTGCGACGGGCGACGAACAAAGGCATAAAATTACCGAATATCAATTTTCGAGCAATTTTGAATCCGCTTTCGATTGCACAGCGACTTTTCCGCGGTGTGTGTTGTGTGATAAAAGCTGCATTCCAGCAAGACGCAGGGGACTGCAAGCGAAGGAAGGGGGGCCTTTCGGAATTTCGCCTAAGTCTGCGACGGAGGAAGCCAAAATAACACGATCGGATTCGGTAAAATATGTTTTTGCCAGCGGAATACCAATTCTGTCCGCCTTGTGCGCAGCTTTTAATCCACAATCGGTACCTGTCGTCCCACCGTCGGATTCGCAACTGTGTGTAGTTCTGAAGAAATTTGTGAAACCCTTCGAGGCGTTCCAACCCCATACCCTCGCCACATTTTAGACTCATGTGTCGATATCATTGTTATTTTAATGACACAAATAAATTCATACCAGCCAGCAGCTCGTGCGACCGGTTTTCGCTGTTTTCGGTCTCTCTAATCGAAATCACGATACCGACGTAAAATAATGACTTTTGCTTGTGCGACAATGTCTTGGATCCCCCCCTCAAATGTTCGTCCACCCGCCGACGAATCTGCTATCGAAAAACAAAAAGGGAAAATAATAATGCGGCTGGGTTTGCAAAGGACGACGCGACGACATCGTCATCGGTCGAAGGAAGACGCAAGAAGGGCTACTCGATTCCGCGTAAAATTGCCGAAAACACGCGAAATATTAATAAAAACAATGCCGCGGTGATCGGGTCGTCGGGAGTCGGGACGCCGAGTGATGACAGGTTCCCGTCGCGTCGCGTCGTCGGTTGCTCTGCGAGCAGACACGAATGGCATTCCAACAATAGAAAGAGGGACGGCGCGGATCGGTCCTGCTCAAAGCACAATCGATTCGTTATGGGATCTGCTGCGAGAACAAAATCAAACGAGTTCCGTTCCTGACAATTCACGATTACTCTCATCATTGGGAAATCAATTGGAAAGATGAATTAGTGAGATCTTGCGTGTTTTTGGCATTATAATTTTTACAAAACCCAATAACACGCATTCCTTGATTATTTGAAACAGACACAATCAAATAAATATGTGTACAGATCCTACGATTGAAGGTTAATCTGAAAAACTTGACACTACGAAAATTGATAACCAAACAAATTCGAAAAAGAAAAACAAAAAAAGAATTTATAAGTGAGTGAGAGAACAAAATATTATCATTTCCGTAGATTAATCTTAACTTAGCTTAGACTGATTGTTCATATCAACTCAGTGATTGACCATAATCAGTGAAATTGTAGAATGAATCAGCTGATCATCTGACTGGGATTAGTCAGTCTCTACCACTGTGTAAGTTTCACTGACCCAATAAATACAAATATCAATAACAACGCCGTGCATGTCCTTACAGACAGTTAGGAAAAGGAATAAGTATTAGTACGTGATTTTGGCTATATGTTAATATCAAAGGAAGAAACATTTGTTGATGGGTACGTGTCGTTGGGGCTGGAATCGCAATCACCAGAGCTAATATGAATAGTAATGAACACGATCAATCGCGCACTCACAATCGAGCGCGTATAATCAAATGTTCCGTTGATCACGCGATTGTTGTGCGTCCAAAAGGAGACGGAAGGAAGCCTTTCGATCATATGTGAAGATCGGCGGATCATCTGGACCATGACCATAAGACCATATCGAAGAAACCTGGAGAAAACCTTTAGGGATAATGAAGGAATCCTCCAGGAAACCTCTCGAGCACTTGGTTAAAAATTTCCAGAGCAACTGAAGGAAACTTGCAGAGTACCAGGAGGAAAATTTTACAGCATCTTGAGGACCTTCAGAATATCTGAAGAGAACTTCCAGACCATGTGGAGAAAACTTCGGAAGCACACCTGGAGGGAACTTTCGAAGCATCTGGAGAAAACTCCAAGAACATCCACAGAAAACCTGAAGCGAAACTATAGAGCATCGGAAGGAAGCCTCCAGAGCACCTAAAAGAAATCTAAAATAATCATCAGAATAACGAAAAGAAATATTTCAGATTTCTTATATTAGGTACCCGTATATATTTAAATTTCAAAAAGAAATTCTTCGAATTTTGAAAAAATTCTTCAAATTTCGAAAAAAAATCTTCGTTTTTTTAATTGAAATTCTTCGAAATTCGAACAAAAATCCTTGGTTTTTAACAGTAATTCTTCAAATTTCAAATAGAAGATCTTCAAATTTTGAGCATGGGCATGATGACCGTGCATTTTGTAGTTGCTAGTCCGTGATTGACCAGAACAATCGCAATTGCACAGGGAACCAATGGGATTTGCACTCGCCACGAGTTCATTCGGAATTTTATTGGCATCGGTAGTTAGGTTCTCTAGCAGAGGTTCGTCTTGGTTAACGGGTCGCCAATGTGCTAATGATGAAATTGGCTGGTAATTCTAATTGGATGCCGAAACGAGCTTTTTTTCGAATTCTAACAATTATCTGCTAGACCTAATCAAATTAATAAATAATCAATAAACTCCATTTCCAGTTCTAGCGTTTGCGAGAACATGATAAAGGCTACTTTACACCTTGGAAAAAAAAATTCCGCCGGATTTTGGTCCCCGTGTATTTTAAATGGCGCAGGGATTTTCATTTTCCGTTTAAAATCTTCAAATTTTGAATTCAAATTTCGAACACATTTCGAACAAAAATTCTTATTTCAAACAGAAATTTGCTGAAATTCGAAAAGGAATTCTACGAAATTTAAAAATAAATTCTTGGAATTTCGAGAAAAAAATTTTTCAACTTCGAACAAAAAACTATTCGAATTTCTGTGAATTTTGAAATAAATTAGTTTCGAACAAATTCTTCGAAATTAGAACTTTCATTCTTCGAATTAAATAAATTCTTCGAGTTTAGAACAGGAATTTTACCAAATTTCGAAAATGTTCGAGTGTCCACAGAAATTCTTCGAATTTCGAACAAAAATTCCTCAAATTTGTAAACGAAATACTTAACATTTAAAAAAAAAATCTTCAAATTTTGAACATTTATTCTTCAAATTGCGAAAAGAAATTGATCTTGGAACTCAAACAAAAATTCATCGAATTTTGAACAGTAAGTGTTCATATGCCAAACATAAATTTTTCAAATTTCGAAGAGAAAATTTTCGAATTTCGAACAAAAATTTGGCAATGCTGAGGGTTGGAAATTATCTCGACTTCCCTGGGCATAAAAGTATCATCGTGTTGGCCTCATGGGTTGAAGGACAAAAGGTCGAAGGATAAAAGGTCGAAGATCAAAAGGTCAAAAAGACAAAAGGTCGGAGGGTCAAAAGGTCGAAGGGACAAAAGGTCGAAACAAAAAACTGCGTCAAAAGGTCGAAAGGACGAAAAGTCTTTTTTTCTTCCTTCTTTCTTATTTCTTCTATTCTCTTTATTCTTCCCTTTTTCTTCTTACTTCATATGTTTCCTTTCTTCAATTCTATTTCCTCCTTTCTTCTTTCTTTTCCTTTTTCTTCCTTCCATATTTCTAACTTCTTTTTTTTCCTTTTTCCTTCCTTCTTTCCTTCATCTTTCTTCCTTCTTTCCACCTTTTTTCTTCTTTTATTTCTTCCTTCTTTTTCCTTCTTTATTCCTACTTGCTTTCTTCTTTCTATTTTCTTTTTTCTTCTTTCTTACTCTTTTCTTCCTACCTTCTTTCTTATTTCTTCTCTCTTTCTTCTCTCCTTCTTTTTGCTTTCTTTCTTTTTTTCTTCTTTACTCTTTCTTTTTTGCTTCCTTTTTTCTTTTTTCTTCCCTCTTTCATCCTCCTTTCTTCCTTTCTTCCGTTTTTCTTCTATCTCTTTTTCCTTCTTTTTTTCTTCCTTCCTTCCTTATTTCTGTCTTCTTTCGTTCTTCCTTTCTTCTTTCTTTCTTCCGTCTTTATTCTTTCTTTCCACCTTCTTGATTCCTCTTGTTTTGTTTTTTCTTTCTTTCATAAAAGTATCATCGTGTTAGCCTCATGGATTGTAGGACAAAAGGTCGAAGGATAAAAGGTCGAAGGATAAAAGGTCGAAGATCAAAAGGTCAAAAAGACAAAAGGTCGGAGGGTCAAAAGGTCGAAGGGACAAAAGGTCGAAACAAAAAACTGCGTCAAAAGGTCGAAAGGTCCAGTTTTTCTTCCTTCTTTCTTATTTATTCTTCCTTGTTTATCCAATTCTCTTCCTTCTTCTTTTTTCCTTCTTACTTCATATGTTTCCTTTCTTCAATTCTTTTTCCTCCTTTCTTCTTTCTTTTCCTTTTTCTTCCTTCCATATTTCTACCTTTTTTTTCCTTTTTCCTTCCTTCTTTCCCTTATCTTTCTTCCTTCTTTCCACCTTTTTTCTTCTCTTATTTCTTCCTTCTTTTTCCTTCTTCATTCCTACTTGCTTTCTTATGTTCTCTTTTTTTCTTCTTTACTCTTTCTTTTTTGTTTCCTTTTTTTCTTTTTTCTTCCCTCTTTCATCCTCCTTTCTTCCTTTTTTCCGTTTTTCTTCTATCTTTTTTACCTTCTTTTTTTTCTTCCTTCTTTCTTTCTTTCTTTCTTCGTTCTTCCTTTCTTCTTTCTTTCTTCCTTCTTTATTCTTTCTTTCCACCTTCTTTCTTCCTCTTGTTTTCCTTCTTTTTTCTTTCTTTCTTCCTACTTTCTTTTTTCTGTCTTTCTTCCTACTTTATTTCTTCTTTTTTCCTCCTTTCTTCCTACTTTCTTCTCTTTTCCTTCTCTCTTTCTTCCTCCTTTTCCCTTCCTTCTTTCTTCTTCCTTCTTGTTTCTTTTTCTTCTTCCTACTTGCTTTTTTTTCGTCCTTCTTTTCTTCCTTCTTTCTTCCTCCTTCCGTTCTTCCTTCTTTCTTCCTTATTTCTCTTGTCTTTGTTTCTTATTCCTTCCACCTTTCTTCTTTATTACTTCTTTCTTCCTTAGTTTTCTTCTTTCTTCCTTATTTTTCTTCTCTTTGTTCCTCATTCCTTTCATCTTTCTTCTTTCTCTTTTCCTGTTACTTGCTTCCTTATTTTTTCTTTTGTTTTACTTCATTGTGTCTTCTCTCCTTCTTCTTCCTTCATTCTTTCTTCCTTCTTCTGTTTTACTTTTTCCTTCCTTCTTTCTTTCTTTCTTCTTCCATCTTCCATCTTCTTTCTTTCTTTGTTCTTTTTTCCTCTCCTGTTCTTTTTGTTTCTTCCTTTCTCTTTCTTACTATATATGTTTTCTCCTTTCTTCTTTCTTACTTCTTACTTTTTCTTACTTCTTATTCACATCTCACTTCTTACTTCTCCGTTCCTCACATCTCACATCGCATTTCCCACTTGTCACTTGTTACTTTCTATTTCTTCCTTTCCACTTCTCACTTTCTCACTTTTCTCTTCTCACTTCTCATCTATCTATGCTCACTACTTTCATCTTGCATCTCACTTGTCACTAATCACAACTCCCATCTCATTTGTTGTCTTTTTGTTCTTTCGACCTTTTGTCCTCCGACCTTTTGACCTTCGACGTTATGACACAGATTCGACCTTTTGACCCTTCAACATTTTGTCCATTCAAGACAAAATTTTCAAAACGACTTATCTGCTTTTGTAAACAAAGATTCAAACGTCGATTTGACGAATCTGATAGCTCTCCCACGCAAACCAACACTATCAACAGGTAGTGGAGTCGTTCACCTACCTATTGATGTTGTTGGTTTGCGTGGGAGAGCTATCAGATTCGTCAACTCGTCGTTTGAATCTTTGTTTACAAAAGCAGATAAGTCGTTTTGAAAATTTTGTGTTGCATTCGACCTTTTGACCTTTCAACCTTTGGCCCTTCGACCTTTTGTCCTTTCGACCTTTTGACCTTCGACCTTCCACGGCGAGGCGCCTGTGGGGGGTGTAATGCCAATGAAGAGAGAGAACAAAAATTCTTCAAATTTTTAAAAAGTACTTCTTCCAATTGCGTACAGAAATTCTTCAAATCTCGAATAGAAGTTTTTCGATTTTTTTTCGAAATTTGGAAATTCTTCCAATTTTAAATAATATTTTTTTCCAAATTGAAAAAAAAATAGAAATTTTTTGTTTGTATTTTCAATAGTAATTCTTCGAGATTCGTACAAAAATTCTTCGAACTTCGAATAGAAATTCCTATCCTCGTAATTCGAAAAGAAATTGTTCGAAATTCAAACAAAAACTCTTCGAATTTCGAACAGGAATTCTTCAAATTTTGAACATAAATTTTAGTATTTTGAACTGAAATTCTTAGAATTTCAAACAGAATACTACGAATTTCGAAAAGATGTTTTTCAATTTCGAATAGAGAATATTCGAATAACAATAAATGCTTCGAATTGCGAACAGAAGTTCTTCGAAATTCGTGAAGAAATTCTTGGAATTTTAAACAGAAGTTCTTCGAAATTCGTGAAGAAATTCTTGGAATTTCTACGAATTCTGAAAAGAAATTCTTGGAATTTCTCCGAATTGCGAACAAAAGTTCTTCAAATTTAGAACAGAATCTCTTCGAACTTCGAAATGAAATTCTTTGAATTTCAAAAAAAAAATCCTTCTAGTTTCGAACAAATATTGTTCAACTTTCAAAATTTTTGGAGTCTCGAACAGAATTTTTCAAATTTCGATATTTTTCGTGTGAACAGAAATTCTTCAAATTTCGAACAAAAATAGTTCAAATTTCGAACATATTTTTTTTTAATTTCAAACAAAATTTTATCGAATTTCGAAAAGACATTCACCGAGTTTCGAACACAAATTCTTCGAATTTTGAAAAAATCTACACTGAGAAAATTTTTCATTTGAATATACATTTTAGCACACATATTTTATGCAATTTGGGGACATAAATATATTCAATATGAATCCACACATAAATTCAATAACTGCATATAAGAGACCACACATAAATTGTTCATAGATTCTATTTGTACTTCGCGTGGAAAGTCATCAGTTAAATTAATAGAATTTTGGCAATAAAAATTTGAGGATTTTTTGCATGGTACGAATTACGAAAAATAAACGAAGAAATCGAATTTAAAACAGGATTCTTCTAATTTTGAATAGATATTTTTTTGATTAGTCGAAAAGAAATTCTACGAATCAGGGTGGCCACTGAAAGTCGATTTTCAAATTCCCGGTTTTTTCCCGCTTTTCCCGGTAATTTTTGGCAAATTTTCCCGGTTTTAATTTAACTTTAAAAAATCAGGGTAAGAGTTTTTTTTTTACCTTTATACTTAAATTATTAATTAACTAATTTGAACAAAGATTTAACCCGAAGACAATCTTCGTTTCCGACCAAAATAATTTTTCAGTTTTCTAAAAAAGATTTAAACACATTTTAGGCAATCAAAACATGCGATTCGTCATTTATTCTATTTTACTTTTTTGAATTCTAGAAGTAATATCTAGAAAGTAAATCTTGGATTTTTTTATTGGAACATTTGAACGTTCCCAGTGACTACCGCTTCGTCTTATAAGCAGGTGGTCGTAGGTTCAATTCCAGTCTCGTCCCTTTCCTACTTTGTATTTCTATCATAGTTATTTCTGTGTTTTACGTTCTACCAAAACGATTCCTACTGTTAAATCCTTCCACACTAGCAATTCTATGAGAGGTCGTAGAGTTCTCTGCATCTTTCTTAAGTAGGTCTCTTTTTTTCATTAATAAAGATTAAAAAATAAAATAAAAAAAGGTCTTTTTTAATCGTTATTTAAGTGATTTTTTAAATTTTAAAATTAAGTTCATCACTGGTAGGTGTCCAACTAGCCATCCTTCCCCTCAGCATTCACAAGGACGTGGCTAGGACAGATCTCGTGTATTGGAGAGTACATTGCTTCCATCTAAGAGATGGTGATTAGTCCCAAATCAATGTCAGTGGTAACGGATGAAAGTGATGCTACTCTCATACAGTAGTCTTGGCTTGTACCAACTACGAATTTGTGCGAATTGCTCAATGCTAATTCTAATGCTATTTGCAAAAAAAACTAAACTAAAGATATTTTACTTTTTAGAATATTTCCCGGCCAACCATTCGTCAAACTTCTTCGAAGCTATTTATCTAAAATTAAATAATTTTGCTGGTATTTCTTTACACTACATTATTCACAAAATCTTAATGAATCGATATCATAGTTCATATAAAGTATGATATCAACGCAATGATATACTTTGACAAAGTATTTGAAAGATGAACATCGCTACATCTTTACCATCAAATTAATCACAATAACGATATGAATATTCATGAAACGTTATCAGATTTCTGATAAAGTACGATCTCATCTCTATGATATATTTTGACAACGAATTTTACTGTCGAACATCGCTGCACCTTCATTACGTTTTAGTCCATCGATTCATATCGTTGGATACCAAAACACCGATGGATATTTTGCGGTTTGTTTACATCTCAAAAATTATGATTCAGAAATTTTCTAAAAATGAACGGATGTTGAATGAAACGACACTCGGATTTCAGTTCTAAAAGCCGTAATATAGTTCCAATTTACGAACCAATTAACAGCAGCTGTCATTTTATGTACGTATTGAAGTAAGATGAATGTGAGAATGGTGTTAAGTGGGAAATAATCCCCCTATATGCAAGTAATATGCGAATGAAAATTTCAAGTCTTAGCATGTTGATGCAACTTAGCTGCTTACAATCATCACTTCATTGTGGGCTAGTGGTTAAGTTCTCTGGGCAAATTTATAACATCATCACTTCTTCAGGTTTGATTCCCGATTAAGCAAATAAATAAACAAAAATGTAAAAGCAAACTTCTGAAGAATCAATTTTTTGTTTTTGTTGGAATTTTGACAGGTCGGTAAAGTAGAAATGTAAAAATAAATAACTGTTTGGTGGTATCAATTGATATCGATATTTTGGAAAAGATCGATAAAAATTTTCCGTGTTTTAACTTTTGATTAATTTAAAATTCTTCATGAAATGGCATCGATCGCTATCGACGGTTGATATGAAAACCTTTAACGATCTATATGAAGAATTTTAAAGAAAATTGAAGAAATGGTTGGTCGGGTATAGACATATTCACGAAGTATTAAAAAATTACCATTTTCAATGATTTGTAGAATTTTCAAATATAATTCTTGAACATGTGTTAAAATATATATTATTTACCATATTCATTTTTGTTCGAATTCTGTGCAATTGGAAATTATATACAAATAACAGATGTACATACAAAGGCAAACAACTTAAAGATAAAAACATTCATTTGAAAAAATGAATATTTCGATATTCGATTCTATACTTTCATGTCTTATAATATTTATTATTTATGGCCGGGGTAAATTACTCATAGTTTTGCCCAAGTTTTTGTTTAACAGATTTAATTAATCACAAATCGTTTAGGTCCTATACTAAAGGATATTCCTCAACCCCATAACTGAGGATATCCTACAACAAATGTACGCATACGTACGAAATATCGCAAGTCAGTCAAAAAGCCGATTACTCGAAATTGGAATCAAAATGATCTAGAGGCAAATGAATCTGAAAAAAAAACTACTTATTTTTTATACCTTACACATTATGTACTAAAATCAAATAACTCAGTTAGAATGCGATTGAATAATGAAAATTAAAGAGTAAATATTTCCCTTTATATCAACTTCATTAAACACTTTGAAGAATTTTGAACGTAAGTTGTCCAAAATTTATTTTTTCCCGGTTCATGTTCTGAATTCCCGGTTTTTCCCGCTTTTTTTCCCGGTGACTTCAATTTCCCGTCTTTTTCCCGCTTTTCCCGTTTTTCCCGATTCGGTGGCCACCCTGTACGAATTTAAAAAAATCTTGATTTTTCGAATTCCGAACAGAAATTCTTCAAATGTATACGAAATGTCTCGAATTGAAGTTATTCGAATTATAAACGTAATTCTTCGAATTTCGAAAAGAAATTTTTAGAATTTCGAACAAAAATTCTTTGAAACTCAAACAGAAATTCTTTCAATTCCGTACAGATTTTTTTTTAATTTCGACCAAAATTTCTTCATAATTCAAACAGAAATTCTTCAAATTTCGAACAGAAATTTTTCAAATTACGACCCAAATTCTTCAAATTTCAAATAGAAGTTTTTCCAATTTCGAAAACAAAATTCTTTGAATTTTGAACCGCAATTTTTCGAATTTTGAATATAAATACTTCGACGAAGAGAAATTTCTCAAACTTCGAACAGAAAAGCTTTGGAATTCCGAACAAAAACTCTTTGTATTTTTGTATTTTGAATAGAAATTCTCCCACTTAAAAAAACTAATTTCGAATAAAAATTCTTCGTATTTAAAACAGAAATTCTTGGAATTTGGAATGTAAATTCTGCGAATTTGGAATCGAATTTCGAATACAAATTCTTCACTGTTTGAAAAAAAAATTTCGGATTTCAAAAAGATAATTCTTCGAAATTCGAATAAAAATTCTTCAAATTTCGAACATAAATTACTTGGATTTTATACCAAAATTCTTCGACTTTCAATTATGATTCTTCGAATTTCGATTTTTTTTTCGAGTATCGAATAGAATTCTTCGAATTAGAAAATTTCTTCGAACTTCGAACAGAAAATCTTCAAATTTCGAACAGAAATTCTTCGAATTTCAAACAGGAATCCTTCTAATATCAAACTTAAATTACTTGAATTGTGAACCGAAGTTCTTCGAATTTCAAACAGGATTCTTCTAATTTTGAATAGATATTTTTTGATTCGTCGAAAAGAAATTCTACGAGTTAAAAAATTCTTCAAATGTCTACGAAATTCGAATTGAAGTTATTCGAATTATAAACGTAATTCTTCGAATTTCGAAAAGAAATTTTTAGAATTTCGAACAAAAATTCTTTGAAACTCAAACAGAAATTCTTCCAATTTCGAACAGATTTTTTTAAAATTTCGAACAAAAATTCTTTATATTTCGAACAGAAATTTTTCAAATTACGAACCCAAATTCTTTAAATTTCGAATAGAAATTCTTCCAATTTCGAAAAAAAAATCTTTGAATTGGAACCGAAATTTTTCAAATTTTGAATAGAAATACTTCGACGAAGAGAAATTTCTCAAATTTCGAACAGAAAAGCTTTGGAATTCCGAACAATAATTCTTTGTATTTCGAATAGAAATCGAATTTCGAATAAAAATTCTTCGTATTTAAAATAAAAATTCTTCGGAATTCGAATAGAAATTCTACGAAATTGGAATCGAATTTTTTCGAATTTCGAATACAAATTCTTCACTTTTCGAACATAAATTACTTGGATTTTATACCAAAATTCTTCGAATTTGAATTATGATTCTTCGAATTTCGAATATTTTTTTTCGAGTATCGAATAGAATTCTTTGAATTAGAAACAGAAATTCTTAGAATTTTAAACAGAAATTTTCAAAACGAAATTCCATGAATTTAAAAAAAAATATCTTGGAATTTCTTCGAACTTCGAACAGAAAATCTTCAAATTTCGAACAGAGATTTTTTGAATTTCGAATAGAAGTTCTTCGAATTTCGAACAGGAAATCTTCGTATTTCGAATAGAAATTCTTATAATTCATGCTTCGAGTTTCGAACAATAATTCTTCGTCACCGGTTTTTTTTAACATCTACGATAATTTTTCTGAGAAAGTTTCTAGATGTCATTGGAAAGTTGGGCCCTCCTTAGTCGTGCGGTAAGACGCGCGGCTACAAAGCAAGACCATGCTGAGGGTGGCTGGGTTCGATTCCCGTCTAGGTCTAGGCAATTTTCGGATTGGAAATTGTCTCGACTTCCCTGGGCATAAAAGTATCATCGTGCTAGCCTCATGATATACGAATGCAAAAATGGTAACTTGGCTTAGAAACCTCGCAGTTAATAACTGTGGAAGTGCTTAATGAACACTAAGCTGCGAGGCGGCTCTGTCCCAGTGTGGGGATGTAATGCCAATAAGAAGAAGAAGGAAAGTTGTTTCAAATTTAGTAAAGGAATTAATTAAAATTGTCGTTCCTATCAAACATTTCGCTGTGTTTTCCCTTATCAGTTGGAAGGAATTAGATTTCATTGTGACTGTCGCAATCACATGAATGAAGAACCATCAATCATATTGTTTCGAACTAAATCACAAACATTCGGCTTACAATGTTGCTGGTTGCAACCGGAGAAATTTCGCTTTGTTTTGCATCTTTTCCGCCATTCATCCTCCGCGTTCCCTTCATTCGACTCATCAACACCAATCAGTTTACAAACGGCATGCAATGCGCAAACCGAAGGGAAAGCCCTTGAGAAATTCCTAGAAATCGCCCCGTCTGTTGACACACGAAGTTCTCGCCGGGGACCGCCCAGGGTCTTGTTGTGTCGTCGCGGTCCGGAACGCTCTGTTAAGTGTTGTTGTTCTTTCCCGAGAACGGAGCCGTTCGTCAATTTCATGCTTTCGCACCTTCTTCCTTCGCACGTCCTTTGCTGCGCAATGTCTCGTCGTTTTGAGGAGCCGTTTCTGTGCGTGTTTGCCAACCATCAGCAGTTGGCAAGAAGGATCTCACTCGATTATACTCTCGGACTGTGTTCGAGTTGTGCATGTGCAAACAACACCAAATCCCATCATCATCATCCAACGACGAAACGGCGATCGGATGAACGATGACAAACCCTTGGAAAGCACTCAACACCAGTCGAGGAGACTCAGGACGCACACAATGTGTGTGTTGACTACACATAACACATAAACAAACCCCGGAACGAATCGCCGGTTCCCACATTCCGGACGTGGGATGGACTCCGAAGTGCTGCATCAGAGGAAGGATTCATTCATGATTTTCCCAAACGTCATGTCGTCAAACCGATCGCAGCAGATGATCGTCGCGCACTAGATGTCACATTTTAATGTGATGCAACCCGTCAGAGAGCCGCGCAGACTGTTTTCTTTTGTTTACGTCTGTGTTTACACGCGTCCGATCGGGATGCACCGATTACTGCAGACACTCGCTGGCTGGATGATCTCATTCAGTCAAGACTACAGGGAGTTGTCTACAAGCAACAATTTAATTTGTTTTAACAACATCATAATTAACCGATTTGCTCTTCGGTTATCCCCTGAAGGAGCTTTCCTCTTCGGGCGTGTCTGTCTGTCATCTGCCGTAGGGCAGTCGTTGTTGTTGTCTGCATTGCGCCGTTGTTAACGTTTAGCCTGTGGCTGCGATGAGAACGCCCTCCCGACAACCGATGACCCGATGACAACTTTAATTATCGACAGCCCTATTCGGTTGTTAAGGTTGATGAGTCATCAGAAAATTTGGGGTGATTTTTAGTCAATTTTGACTACTTTTATCTCAATTACTTTAATGACCCCTTTTTGTTTTGCAAATGAGTCAAAACAATTTTTCGAAATACCGAACGAAAAATCCGGAAAAACTCTTCAAATTCCATTCATGAAATTGGTTTTGACTTTTACGGGCAATTAAAACAAACAAAAAATATGCGTACCACAAGTTGGGCTTCCCTTTAAATTGAGCTATAAAAAATAAGACGAAACCCGGTAAACGACGCAAGTACGCGTCCGTCGTTGTCTGAAGAGACCGCCGCCGTCGATCGTTTCCCTTCGGCCGCTGTCAATGTCAAGGTGGAAAGATCGTGCGTTTCGAAATTTTACTGAATCACTCCTTGATCCCGCGCGGCAGCCGTACATGTAGTAGGCAAGAGCTCTTTTGATAGGCCTGCTTCCAAATTGAAGATGATTAATGACTGGTACCGTGTAATTATATTAAAAGGGTTTCACGGCTAGTTGTGAAGCAACGTTTTAATTTTGCAGTGGTTGGCGTTTTCTTCCAAATCGAAATCCAATCCATTCGAAAATCAATCGAAATTTTATTCAAAAAGTGCAATCAAAACACAAATAATTTAAAAAGAAGTTTAATCCAGTCCCATTGTACATCTAATAACAATGCTTCTCAAATCAAACCGAAAGCAAATCTAAATTCCAATACCATGTAAATCATTCTAAATTCAACTCAAATTCCTTAACGATTTCGCCCATTCCCGGATAAAAAGGGATAAGGCCCTGGAAGACATCAGTTTAACTAATAGCACAATAAAATCAAAAACACGACGCTGCAAAAAACATTCGGCAGCGGTCAGCGTAAATAACAAAGCGTTGGGATAAGTTGCGGAAAATTCGTGAGGCATGTAACGAAGATGTCACACCCTTCCACATTTGTCAAGGCGGGAAACCTTGAGTCCAGAGCGAGGCAAGGGTTGGCGTTGGCGACGAGCAATGGTGATGGCGTCAAAATTTCCGTACGAAGTTCGGACAATTTCTGTTTAACATTAGAAGAATTTCTCATTGAGTTTCGAAGTGTTTTATTTTGAAACAAAAAAAATCTATTCGAAATTCGAAGATTTTCTGTTCGAAATTCGAAGATTTTCGGTTCGAAATTCGAAGATTTTCTGTTCGAAATTCGAAGATTTTCTGTTCGAAATTCGAAGATTTTCTGTTCGAAATTCGAAGATTTTCTGTTCGAAATTCGAAGAATTTCTGCTCGAAATTCGAAGAATTTCTATTCGAAATTCGAAGAATTTCTGTTCGAAATTCGAAGAATTTCTGTTCGAAATTCGAAGAACTTCTGTTCGATATTCGAAGAAATTCTGTTCGAGATTCGAAGAAATTGTGTTCGAAATTCGAAAAATTCCAATTCGAAATTCAAAGAATTTCTGTTCGAAATTCAAAGAACTTCTGTTCGAAGTTCGAAGAATTTTTGTTCGAAATTCGAAGAATTTCTGTTCGAAATTCGAAGAATTTCTGTTCGAAATTCGAAGAATTTCTGTTCGAAATTCGAAGAATTTCTGTTCGAAATTCGAAGAATTTCTGTTCGAAATTCGAAGAATTTCTGTTCGAAATTCAAAGAATTTCTGTTCGAAATTCGAAGAATTTCTGTTCGAAATTCGAAGAATTTCTGTTCGAAATTCGAAGAATTTCCTTTCGAAATTCGAAGAATTTCCGTTCGAAATTCGAAGAATTTCTTTTCGAAATTCGAAGAATTTTCGTTCGAAATTCGAAGAATATCTTTTCGAAATTCGAAGAATTTCTTTTTGAAATTTCAAGAATTTCTTTTCGAAATTCGAATAATTTCTTTTCGAAATTCGAAGAATTTCTTTTCGAAATTCGAAGAATTTCTTTTCAAAATTCGAAGAATTTATTTTTAAAACTCGAAGAATTTCTGTTAGAAAATTCAAAGAATTTCTTTTCGAAATTTATGGAATTTCTGTTAGAAAATTCAAAGAATTTCTTTTCGAAATTCGAGGAGTTTTTTTCGAAATTCGTAGAATTTCTTTTCGAAATTTATGGAATTTCTGTTCGAAATTCGAAGAATTTCTTTTAAAAATTCGATAAAAAATTTCAAAATTCGAAGAATTTCTTTTCGAAATTCAAAGAATTTCGTTTTGAAATTCAAAGAATTTTTTCTCGGAATTCGAAAAATTTCTTTTCGAAGGTCGACGAATTTGTTTTCGCAATTTAAAGAATTGCTTTTCGAAATTCAAAGAATTTCTTTTCGAAATTCGAAGAATTTCTTTTCGAAATTCGAAGAATGTCTTTTCGAAATTCGAAGAATTTCTTTTCGAAATTCGAAGAATTTCTTTTCGAAATTCGAATAATTTCTTCTCGAAATTCGAATAATTTCTTCTCGAAATTCGAATAATTTCTTCTCAAAATTCGAATAATTTCTTCTCGAAATTCGAATAATTTCCGTACGAAATCCAAAGAATTTCTATTCGAAATTCGAAGAATTTCTATTCGAAATTCGAAGAATTTCTATTCGAAATTCAAAGAATTTCTAATAGAAATTGGAAGAATTTCTATTCGAAATTCGAAAAAATTTCTATTCGAAATTCGAAGAATTTCTAATCGAAATTCGAAGAATTTCTTGTTAAAATTCGAAGAATTTCTTGTTGAAATTCAAAGAATTTCTTGTCAAAATTCGAAGAATTTCTTGTTGAGATTCGAAGAGTTTCTTGTCAAAATTCGAAGAATTTCGTGTCGAAATTTGATGAATTTCTTGTCGAAATTCGAAGAAATTTTTAGAATTTCAAAGAATATCTTGTCAAAATTTGAAGAATTTCTTATCGAAGTTCGAAAAATTTCTTGTCGAAATTTGAAAAATTTCTTTTCGAAATTCGAAGCATATCTATTCGAAATTCAAAGAATTTCCGTTCGAAATTCGAAAAATCTCTATTCGAAAATCGAAAAATTTCTATTCAAAACTCTAGGAATTTCTATTCGAAATTCTAGGTATTTCTATTCGAAATTCTAAGAATTTATATTCGAAATTCTAAGAATTTTTATTTGAAATTCTAAGAATTTCCATTCGAAATTCTAAGAATTTCAATTCCAAATTCGAAGAATTTCTATTCGAAATATGAAGAATTTCTATTCGAAATATGGAGAATTTCTATTCGAAATTCGGAGAATTTCTATTCGAAATTCGTAGAATTTCTATTCGAAATACGTAGAATTTCTATTTGAAATTCGTAGAATTTCTATTCGAAATTCGTAGAATTTCTATTCGAAATTCAGAGAATTTCTATTCGAAATTCGGAGAATTTCTTTCCGAACTTTCAAGATTTTCTATTCGAAATCCGAATAATTTCTATTCGAAATTCGAAGAATTTCTTTTCGACATTCGATGAATTTCTATTCGATATTCTAAGAATTTATATTCGAAATTCTAAGAATTTTTATTTGAAATTCTAAGAATTTCCATTCGAAATTCTAAGAATTTCCATTCGAAATTCGAAGAATTTCTATTCAAAATATGAAGAATTTCTATTCGAAATTCGAAGAATTTCTATTCGAAAGTCGAAGAATTTCTATTCAAAATTCGAAGAATTTCTATTCGAAACTCGAAGAATTTCTATTCGAAATTCGAAGAATTTCTATTCAAAATTCGAAGAATTCCTATTCGAAATTTGAAGAATTTCTATTCGAAATTTAAAGAATTTTCATTTCGAAATTTAAGAATTTCCATTCGAAATTCGAAGAATTTCTATTCAAAATTCGAAGAATTTCTATTCGAAATTTTAAGAATTTCTATTCGAAATTCTAAGAATTTCTATTCGAAATTCTAAGAATTTCTATTCGAAATTCGAAGAATTTCTATTCGAAATTCGAAGAATTTCTATTCGAAATTCTAAGAATTTCTATTCGAAATTCGAAGAATTTCTATTCGAAATTCGAAGAATTTCTATTCGAAATTCGAAGAATTTCTATTCGAAATTCGAAGAATTTCTATTCGAAATTCGAAGAATTTCTATCCGAAATTCGAAGAATTTCTATTCGAAATTCGAAGAATTTCTATTCGAAATTCGAAGAATTTCTATTCGAAAATCGAAGAATTTCTTTTCAAAATTCGAAGAATTTCTTTTCGAAATTCGAAGAATTTCTATTCGTAATTCGAAGAATTTCTATTCGAAATTCGAAGAATTTCTATTCGAAATTCGAAGAATTTCTATTCGAAATTCGAAGAATTTCTATTCGAAATTCGAAGAATTTCTATTCGAAATTCGAAGAATTTCTATTCGAAATTCGAAGAATTTCTATTCGAAATTCGAAGAATTTCTATTCGAAATTCGAAGAATTTCTATTCGAAATTCGAAGAATTTCTATTCGAAATTCGAAGAATTTCTATTCGAAATTCGAAGAATTTCTATTCGAAATTCGAAGAATTTCTATTCGAAATTCGAAGAATTTCTATTCGAAATTCGAAGAATTTCTATTCGAAATTCAAAGAATTTCTATTCGAAATTCGAAGAATTTCTATTTGAAATTCGAAGAATTTCTATTCGAAATTCGAAGAATTTCTATTCGAAATTCGAAGAATTTCTATTCGAAATTCGAAGAATTTCTATTCGAAATTCAAAGAATTTCTATTCGAAATTCGGAGAACTTCTATTCGAAATTCGAAGAATTTCTATTCGAAATTCGAAGAATTTCTATTCGAAATTCGAAGAATTTCTATTCGAAATTCGAAGAATTTCTATTCGAAATTCGAAGAATTTCTTTTTGAAATACGAAGAATTTATTTTAGAGATTCGAAGAATTTCTTTTCGAAATACGAAGAACTTCTTTTCAAAATTCAAAGAATTTCTTTTCAAAATTCGAAGAATTTATTTTCGAAACTCGAAGAATTTCTTTTTAAGAATATCTGTTCGAAATTCAAAGAACTTCTGTTCGAAGTTCGAAGAATTTTTGTTCGAAATTCGAAGAATTTCTTTTTCGAAATTCGAAAATGAAAACGAAAAAAATGATCGAAATTTGAAGAATTTCTGTTCGAAATTCGAAGAAATTCTGTTCGAAATTCGAAGAATTTCTTTTCGAAATTTCTGTTCGAAATTCGAAGAATTTCTGTTCGTAATTCGAAGAATCTCTTTTCGAAATTCGAAGAATTTCTTTTCGAAGTTCGAAAAATTTCTATTCGAAATTCGAAGAATTCTTATTCAAAACTCGAAGAATTTCTTTTTAAAATTCGAAGAATTTTTGTTCGAAATTCGAAGAATTTCTATTCGAAACTTGAAGAATTTCTATTCGAAATTCGAAGAATTTCTGTTTGAAGTTTGAAGAATTTCTGTTCGAAATTCGAAGAATTTCTGTTCAAAATTAGAAGAACTTCTGTTCGAAATTCGAAGAATTTCTTTTTCGAAATTAGAAGAATTTCTGTTCGAAATTCGAAGAATTTCTGTTTGAAGTTTGAAGAATTTCTGTTCGAAATTCGAAGAATTTCTGTTCAAAATTAGAAGAACTTCTGTTCGAAATTCGAAGAATTTCTTTTTCGAAATTCGAAAAAAATGATCGAAATTTGAAGAATTTCTGTTCGAAATTCGAAGAAATTCTGTTCGAAATTCGAAGAATTTCTTTTCGAAATTTCTGTTCGTAATTCGAAGAATCTCTTTTCGAAATTCGAAGAATTTCTTTTCGAAGTTCGAAAAATTCCTATTCGAAATTCGAAAAATTTCTTTTCGAAATTCGAAGAATTTCTATTCGAAGTTCGAAAAATTTCTATTCGAAATTCGAAGAATTCCTATTCAAAACTCGAAGAATTTCTATTCGAAATTCGAAGAATTTCTATTCGAAATTCGAAGCATTTCTATTCGAAATTCGAAGAATTTCTATTCGAAATTCGAAGAATTTCTGTTCGAAATTCGAAGAATTTCTGTTCGAAATTCGAAGAATTTCGAAATTCGAAGTATTTCTGATCGAAATTCGAAGTATTTCTGTTCCGATATTCGAAGAAAGTCTGTTCAAAACTCGAAGAAATTCTTTTCAAAACTCGAAAAAATTCTGTTCGTAAATCGAAGAATTTCTGTTCATAATGTGAAGAATTTCTTTTAGAAATTCGAAGAATTTCTTTCCGAAATTCGAAGAAGTTTTTTTCGCAATTGAAGAATTTCTTTTCGAAATTCGAAGAATTTCTTTTCGAAATTCGAAGAATTTCTTTTCGAAATTTGAAGAATTTCTAATCGAAGTTCGAAAAATTTCTATTCGAAGTTCGAAAAATTTCTTTTTGAAATACGAAGAATTTATTTTAGAGATTCGAAGAATTTCTTTTCGAAATTCGTAGAACTTCGTTTCGAAATTCAAAGAATTTCTTTTCAAAATTCGAAGAACTTCTTTTAGAAATTCGAAGAATTTCTTTTTAAAATTCGAAGAATTTTTGTTCGAAATTCGAAGAATTTTTATTCTGAATTTAAAACAAAATTGATCGAAGTAGAAAAAATCCTGTTCGAAAAAAGAAAGATTTCTGTTTTTCTGGATTTCTGGAGTTTCGAAGAATATCCGCTCGAATTTCGATAAATTTCCGTTCGAAATTCAAATAAATTCTTTTCGAAATTCGAAGAAATTCTGCTCGAAATTTAAAAAAAGTCAAAATTTGAATAAACTTGTTTAGAAAAATTTCTGTTTGAAATTCGAACAGTTTTTGTTCGAATTTAGGAGAATTTTTTTTCGACGTTCGATGAAATTATTTTCGAAACATTTTGGATCGAATTTCGAAGAATTTGTATTCAAAACTAGCGAAAGGAACCCAGCTTTGCCCGGGTGCTGCAAATGTCACAATCAACTATAGGGCACTGCACGGAACAATCTCTTTCTTTATCGTTCTTCATAAATTTCGACATTTACTGGCCTTGTTATTTTCTAATTTCTTTGCAGCGAGAAAGAGACCGTGCAGTGCCCTATTTGCAACGCCGCACTTTAGATCAATTTCCGTGCATTTGTTTTGTTTTGCCTAACAGCTAACCCAAAACTGTATTCTAATGATTTTTTACATTTCCCCGTTAAGTTCACCAGCCTTTTGTATATACAAACCTTGCGGATCCCAAAACGAATCGATAAGGGAAAAAATCATGCAAATCGATCAACACGTTTGCGAGTTCAATCGCCAGACAGGAAATCTCAACTCATTTTTATTATATAGATCTGGAGAACTTTTGATCGGAATTTGAAGAAATGTTGTACAAAACTTGGAATATTTCCTTTCGAATGTAATTGAAATTCTATCGAGGTTCGGTGAATTACTGTACGAATTTGTAAAAAAAAATCTGAACGATTTTCTGTTCGAAATTTGAAGAGTTTCTGTTCGAAGCTCTGATAATTTCTGTTCGAAATTCGGAAATTTTTCATTTCTATGTTCAGTTTAACGATCGGCGACTCAAAATTTTAAGAACTGCTGTTTGAAATTCGGAGAAGAAATTTTGAAGAATTTCTGATTGAAAGTCGGAAAATTACTGTTCTAAATTAGATAAATTTCTGCTCGCATTTTGGACAGTTCTGGTCGAATTTCAGACTACTTCTGTCCGATATTCTTAAATAATTTTTTTAACAATTATCGTAATTTTATACAATTCAAATATTAGTGCATCAAATTTGAAGAATTTAGTTACACAAATGTCTTGGAGAAAATTTGGAGAACGATTTTCGAGTTTCTGCTAAAAATTCTGAGAATTTCAGGTAAAAATTTGCAGAACTTCTGCTCGAGATTTTATAGAAATTCTGACCGAAATTTGAAGCATTCCTTTTCAAAAACTTTTTTTCTAAAACTTCTTATGAAAAACAAATTTTGACTAATTTTTTTCCAAAAAAAACAAAAAGAACCCGCAGAATTTCTATCGTTTTAAGTTCTTTCGAAACTTATTTTTTAGAACCAATAAAAAAAATCGAATCTTATTGGAATTTTTCCAAGATATCATTCAGATCAAATCAGGATTATATCTAAAATGTGTGATGATCGGAAGGATGATCTTCCATTGAAACTGCGAACAGTTTTGTTGACGAAATAATCGAAAGATTCCCATCATAAGCTCCAAATGTCTTTCGTTAGAAGTCGCCGCTGTTTTCCGTGCCATTATGCATCGCGAGTGTCTTTCGTGGAAGCCGTAGAAGGTTCCTGTTACTGTACTATGAAGGGAGAGATTGCACCCCACTGGAGGTCGCTGGTGGGTGTTAAAGGCGCTAAGAATCTTAACACACCTTCGCCCTCATTTGAGTGTGTTTCTGTTGCAAAATACATTTACCAACAGAAAGGAAAGAACGCGTAGAACCTTGCCTTCTGTGCTCCAAATTTCAATTTCAAGCAATCATATAAAATGTGTTCCCAAGCAACTCTCCATTAAGTCAAAAACAGTATGGAATATCCCTTTTCAACCATAAATCATCTCGTGAAACTCGTGACATAACCCTTAAAAATGTACGCTGCACCAACTCTTGAGAACACGGCTATCAGGACAGGACCCCCGATAACGACGCGCAGTTTCTCCGGCGCAGAAAAAAAATGCGATAAGCTCACTCTTCCACGCCTTATCAGCAGCATTATTTACTGCTCGTGGCGATTAGGAATAAAACATATTCATAAAAACAGCTGATTGGCGCCGCCTTCAGCTAGTCGCATCCGTTCTTTGGACGCAACCGGGCGGGCGGGCGTTGTGGGATTCGACTGCATGCAAATTAAACCTTTGACCTCGCGCTGCCTGTCTTTGCAATTCATTCATCATTCGAATGATCGACCGTCGTCGTCGTCGTCATCGAAAGGGACTTCGGATCGGAATTAATCAATTTGGGATTGGATCTTCCGAGAATCCGAACGTCGCTCTGATCGACTGTCATCGCGGTTGAAGGCCTTCAATTAAACCCTCGGACGCGGACTCCCGGCATGATGGTCGCCGCTCCGGTCAAGGTCATGCCACCACGCCTCGATTAACCGCGCCAAGGCAGGCCGTTGTTGCTTGGGTGGTAATTGGCCAAGTCTGGATCAGGTCTGATGCTTAAAAGAGAGGCCTTTAATTGTGCGCAAAATTCCTTAACGGGAATGGGGAAGGGAAAGGCGGGGGCAAGGGCGAGTGCACCCGCGAAGGGAAACATGCTGCTGACATTCGTGGGAATGCGAGGACCTTGTTTTGCGCCCCAGAGAGATTAAGGAGCCGGTTTTGCGCCATCCGAAATTTGGCCGACCGTGCGCGGCGGGGTGGTCAATGCAAATTCGGATAAAACGATAGGGTTACCAGCGAATGATAAGTTTTGAAAATCATTTCAAGCAAATTGATGGAGATGGTAGGAGGAGATGGTAACCCTAATCGCAATGTGTACTCCGAGATTCGGCAAAAACTGAACAACTTCTGCGGAGGAGAATTCCGTTCTGCCGTACACCACCCCACGATCAGATTCGGTTTCCTCCATCCTCGCGTGGTTCGTCCTTTCCGATTTTGTTTTCCATTTCGGCGCTGATAACAAACGGTGTTCGGACGATCCCTTTAAACACGGGTCTTCTCCGGTAACCGAGAAAATAATATATGGATGTTTCGCTAACCGCTTCCTCCTCTCTTCCCGCACTCCTTTCCATCCCGTTCAGAATCCTTTTCGGACCCGACCGAAGGATGAAAAAAGCCACGGTTTAAAGTTTCATCCAATCAACGAACAACCTTCATTCGTCGGTCGGTCGGCCGACGGCATTTGAATGTTTTTGTTCGTCCGAGTGCGGTCGTCGCAGTTGGCGGTGGTGGGGCCGCGCAGCCGACCGAGCAAGGTCCGAATCCTTTTATCTTGACGCGCGTGACACGAACCACAGCTCCGACGATGGACGACGAGAGACGAGAGCCGACCCGTTCGACGAACGAGGTGAAAGAATGCAAAACAAAGATTCGCGATAAACTTCGAAAATTTCGATTCCCGGAATTTTTGCCGGCCACCACAGCCAGCGACGAAATTCGAGAGATTTTGGCAAGGGCAAGGGATGCTGTCGGTGATCAGACGCGGACCCCAAAGCCGATGTCTGAATGCGAACGAATGCGCTCGCCAGGAATAATATTGTTACCCTCGAGATCACCGGTGGGTCACGAAGTTGCATAATTAAGTGAGGTGAAACCTTTTGGGTATTCTTCTCACTTCGTTCTTTGTTTTGGTTGAAAGAAAAAACATTAGAAAAGATTCCTCGAAACCCGATACAGATGATGAAGCCCTTCCCCTTGGCTGAAACGAAACCGCCGGCACCGTTCGGCACTTTCATTCATAAAAGTGAGAGTCACTTAGAAAAACGGCCAACTAGATTGGACTTTTATGACTGACACTGACAACCATTCTCACAGTTCAGCTGGCCTGCTCTGTTTGCACTGCTGTTTAGAGTGCTCATCCAATTTCTATGAGATGCGAAGGAATGCGATCTGGGATCGATTCTTGGAAGGTCCCGTCTCTAGCAGAAGCCCACCGAAGCGATGAATCGGTCATTTCTCTGAGGATCATCACCTGAATCAATTCAATCGTAGCGCCGATTTCGTCGGAAAAACAGATCCTGTATGTAACGATTTCTGTGGAATTTTGCGCAAAGGAGTTCTCCGTCTGACCTTTCTCCACCGGCCAAAAAGAGGAGCGTCAAAAAGTGCAATCTTATCTGCCAGCTCTAATCTTGGTCCATGACTTCACCATTTTTGGTCGCTCTCGCGCGAGCAAATGCGACCGGGCTCGCTTCCCATTCTCATTCGGCGTGTTGATAAATTACCGTAATAAAAATTATATTTTTTTCGGTTTACGTTGATATTATTTATTTAGCACCGCCGCGACACTCACACGATCCTGTGAGCGATGGAAGGGAGAATCGCAGGAGAACACCCTCAGGAGATTAGATCCGGCATTTTTTTTCTTTTCAAACGAAAACTTGAAATTGAGACCCCCTAAAACATATTCGGCAAGGTCGTAAAACATTTGAACCCGAGCAGCGGAATAAGAACTTGACAAACGGGTGTTTAGTGATTGATTGACTCTGATTAGATGACCGCGCGCGCAAGATGGAAGGCCGAAGGATCATCATCGGAAAGTTGTGTGTTTCTGAAGATCGAAAAGCTCACACGCCGAATGAAGTAATGAAAATGCGGGCTATCCCAAACGCTTGTTCTCACCTTCCACCGGCACCGCACCGGACGGTGGTGCTGCGTTGGAAGGGTCAGAGGAACAATCAATCAAAGAAGGCGCTGAAATTCAAACGTCAGATCGGACTGGGCACCTTCTTGGTATTTGGGTGTTTTAGGAGCATCAATGGCTGTCGAGTATTTTGCCGATTTTTTTTCTATTTAAAAATGGAATCACCGTCTTCGACCAGAGGTTGCACAGACTGAACACTTAAGTCATATAGAATGAGACAATGGACAGGACATGTTAGACAACAACTAGTGGACCAGTAGAGAATATTTCGCTTTACGAAAAGTTTTCTCCTTACCTGTGATGGAATCGAATCCACACTCTATAGCACATGCATCTAGACTACTGACGTCGCTAACCGCACGGCCGCGAAGCCCACAGTTAGCGATCATGTTCAAAATGATCAGAAGCTTTTTCATTTAAATGTTAAACGAGTCTACTTTAATGTCAAATCTCAAACTCTTGCAAAAGAAATTTTCGTAGTTTTTTATTTTGCTCATGCAGCGAAACCTCCCTTACTGGATAATGAAGGGACCATCGAGATAGGAAGGTATCGAGATAGGGAACACATTTATTTTTGGCCAAATACCGTTTGGCCAAGTAGTTACAATTTGTTTCCTTATCAAGTGAAGTGAGAAATGAAGTGTTCGAAGTGAAGTGAACAGCGAGAACTGAGAAATGAGAAATGAGATGTTCAAAATAAGTACAGAGTAGAGAGAAGCGAGCACTAAAAAACGGTAGTGAGTATTGAGTGGTGAGATGTGTGCAGTAACATGTGAGCAGTGGAAAGTGAGAAGTCAGTGGCGGGATGTGAATGAAGAAAAGTAAGAAGCAATAGTTACGGAATAAGAAAATGGATGTGAGTAGCGACATAAACAGAAGCAATGAGTGAGAAATGAGATATGGTAATTGGGAAGTGAGAAGCGAGATTTCGAGCAGTGAGAAGTGTGTGGAGAAATATAATACAGAAAGAAGGAAGAAGAATAAAGATGGAAGAAGAATAAAGAAGAAAGAAAGAAGAAGAAAAAAGAAAGAAGGAAAGAGAAAGAATATCGTTTCTTACTTCTCGTTCTCCAGTCCTCACTTCTCACTTTTCCTACTCCCTTCTCACAACTCACTTCTCACTCCTCATTTCTCACTTCTCACTACGTATTTCGTACTTCTGTCTTTGCACATCTCGCTTCTTACCTCCCACTTCCCACTCCTTTTCTCACTATTCATTTCTCACTTCGCACAACTCACTTCTCAATTTGTACTTCTCATTTTTCCCTTTCAACTTATAACTTCTTATATCACACTTCTGACTTTTCATTTCTCACTTATCACTTCTTTTCGAATTTCTCATTTCTAACTTCTCACCTCTAATTTCTCACTACCCACTACACACTTCTCACTTTCAACTTTTCACTTCTCTCTATTTATTTCTCACTTCTCATTTTTAACTTTTCACTTCTCACCTATAACTTTTTATATCTCGCTTCTGATTTCTCATTTCTCACTTATCACTTTTCACTTCTCACTACTACTTCGCCTATCGAATTTCTCACTTCTAAATGCTCACTTCTCTCTTCTCACTTCTCATTTCTCACTTCCCGCTACTTTCATCGCATTTTTCTCTTCTCATTTTTCACTTGTCACTTCTCACTTATCATTTCTCACTTTTAAATTTTCACTTCTCACTTCTCTCTATTTATTTCTAACTTCTCATTTTTCACTTTTCACTTCTCAATTCTCACTTATTTATATCTTACTTGTGACTTCTCATTTCTCACTTCCCACTACTCACTTTTCACTTTACTTTACACTTCTCACTACCTATATCTTACTTTTCCCTACTCACTTATAACTTCTTATATCTCACTTCTGACTTCTCATTTTTCACTCATCACTACTCACTACTCATTTCTTACTTGGCACTTCTAACTTCTCATTCCTCACTTCTTCCATTTCACTTCTCACTTGGAACATGTCAATTCTCACTACTAACTTTTCAATTCTCACTTCTCGCTTATCACCATTCATTTATAACTTTTCCCTTTTTTCACACTTTTCACTTATTTCTGACAACATCGAGTTAGTGAGGGGAAATACATTGAAAAATTACTTCGACTTACTTACTTGGAAAATTACTTAGAATATTGTGTAAGGGAGGTATCGACTGGCGTGTTCCCAGTATGCTAGATTCAAAGGACTTTGACATCGAGTTAGTAAGAGTTCACTGTGTGTGAAACAACGTGAAAACGATATGACCATCGGCGCTAATGAAAGTATTCTAAAGAAGCAAAATTACCATTTTTGGATCCACAAACTGTAAATACGTCACTTCTGAACCATTTCGTTCTGGCCACCATCTCACGTTAGAGAATAAGGACCATAAATTATTTCTAATTGACACAGGCTCTTCGTATGGAGGTTTGTTGATGCAGCTCTGCCGTCTCGTCGTTCCTCGTGGAATCCCAATCGGTAGAAGACTGTCAGAACAAAAGGGCGAATCGTTCCCCCGCAAAAAAAAACAAACGAAAAAGAACATCTGATAAAAATGTCCACTGCATCCGCGATCGCCATCAGACGACGGAACGAATTCAGTTCACTTCGATTCGACCGGACTACGTCCAGACCGGCAACAACTAAAACAACAGAATGGTCGATTCAACGGAATACATTCTGAGGGAAAAAATGACCAATGGAAAGTCGAGCTTTTTACAAGGACGAATACCTTAGTCGATCGTTGAAGTTAAATAGAATGACGGCCATTCCTTTTATCTCTTCTATCACACTTGAAATTCAAAATTTTGAATTTCAATTATTTTACGAGAATCCAAAAGTCGAAATCTCGATAATACTTACAAAACTGGGTAAAAGAATTTCCGTGATTTTGATGCACTTTACCGAGTCATCGATAATTGCTAACAAGATAACGGTAAAATACTGACGAAATTTCGGTAAAATGTTCTACCCAGAACTCAGCTGTTGAATTCTTGCGCAAAGAGAATCTGCTAGCACTGATTCTGGAAGATGTTCATGTTAATATTTTGGGAACACCATACTTTATCATATTCTTGTTAATTAATTGAAATCTAAATACTTAATGATAAAATTCTGCGCCTGCCCAGAGGTATAACAGATCTTTATCAATGTCTACGATACTCCAAACCGTCCTTGAATTCAGATCTTAACATTCAAACCGATCGACAAAAAGATCTACGATGTCCTCGCTATTTTTATGGGTTAGAAAAGCTCCACAGTACCTCGTAACACCATTACAGACACACTACAGAATTCTCTCGACATCTACGACACTCCAAACTGTCCTTGAGCACAGATCTTAATATTCAAAACGATCAACAAGAAGATCTTCGATGTCTCAACTATTTTTATGAATTGGAATAGCTTCATGGGACTTCGTTACACTATTACAGACAAACTACAGAATTTGTTCACCATAAACTACACTCCAAAATGTCCTGGAGCTCAGAACTTAGCATTCAAACCGATCAACATGAAGATCTTCGATGTCTCAACTATTTTTATGAGTTGGAATAGCTCCACGGGACTTCGTTACACCATTATAGACACATTACAGAATTCGTTGAACTTCTACGACACTCCAAACTGTCTTTGAGCTCAGATCCTAATATTCAAATCGATCTGAACTCAAGAATGGCTTGGAGTACCTTAGCTATTCTGGGAATGTTGAATTTTTAAATACTGATGTAATGATGTCTCACAGGGTTTCTACAACTAACACACAAGCTCAGGACCCTATGAATCACACTGTTGGTGTTGTAGACATTCAATATCTGAACTCAAGAATGTTTTGGAGTACTGTTGGTTTTCTAGTAACACTGCGATTTGATAAAAATAGTTCAATTATGTCTCAAGTACCATGGCCAACTTCGTATTAAGAATGAGGCCTCGTAAAACGCTATGTTGTTTATATAGATCATCATGATCTGAACTCATAGACGGTTTGGAAGCCCTAAAAGATCCCAAAAAAAATATTTTCCCCTATATTGCTAGTTTTTAATGGTTTGCATCCGCTTTTGAAGCAGTATGTCCAAAATTTATGTCGAAACAGGACGAAAAAAAAAAATCCGTGTTGAATAAGGCACAAAAGTCTCTTCTGCTGCTCCGCGATTCATGTAGCATGTAAGCATGTTAGATTTGTTGACGATGGTTCCGTTTCTTTGCACACCGTCGGACCATTACTGCTTGAAATAATCGATTGAGGACTTAATAAAGGAATTTATGAAGGACTTCCCTACGGAGTTTATGGAGGTCATCCTGAATGACGAAAGAAATTCCCAAAGCAATTCTTAGGGGACTTCCTTGAGAAATTTCTGGCGGACTTCTTGCAAGAATTTATGACGGAGCGCCCGACAAAAAAAAAATTGAGGATCACCAAGACATATTCAAAAATCGAAGCATTTCTGTTCGAAAATCAAAGAATTTAAATTTCAAGAATTTTTATTCTAAATTCGCAAAAATTTTGTTTAAAATTCGAAGGAATTTGAAGAAATTCTGTTGTTAATACCAAAATATTCTTTTCAATTTAAAACAACTTCTATTCGAATTGCGAAGAATTTCTGTTTGAAATTCGGTTTAATCTTGTTCAACATTCGTAGTTTCTGTTCGAAATTTGCAGCAATTCTCTTCAAAATTCGAAAAATTTCTAATCGAAATTTGAATAAATCCTGTTCGAAATTCAAATTATTTCTGTTTGTAATTCCGAAAATTACTTTTCGGAATTCGAAGCATATCTATTTGTTCGCGCACGGGCAGGACTTCTCTTCCTACGTTGTGTTCAATTAGATTTGAAAGACGAATAAAATATATTATCATGTCGCCATGGCGAAAGCTGAGTCTAAACAGATTTGTTTTCTTCACATTTGTAAAAACAAGTACAGTACGGGCATCTAGGTGTGACAATATATATTACTTTTGCGCAAACACTACTTAATATTCAAAGAATTTCCGTTCAAAATTGATAAAAATTTGGCTCAATATTCAATATTCGAAGAATTTCTGTTAAATTTTGGGAAATTTCTGTTCGAAATTTAAAGAATTTCAGATCGCAATTCAAAGAGAGTCTGTTCCAATTTCGAAGAATTTCTGTTCGAAATTCGCTCAAAGTTTGTTAAAAATTCGCAGAAGAAATTCTATTTGAAATTCCAAGAATATTTATAAGAAATGATTCTTGTCATTCTGTTTGAAATTCGATGAATATGAGTTCGAAACTCAAGAAATTTCTGTTCGAAATTAGAAAAATTTCTGTTCGAATGTCAAAGAATTTCTATTCGAAATTCAAAAGCTTAGCTTGATTGACTGAACACATCGATGTTGCTAGTCGTGATTGGCCGAGAAACAACAAATAGGCACAGTAGGGTGCCACTGAAAATCGACTTTCCGAATTTCAGAAACCCTGATTAATCTACCTAGCGGTGTTGGTGCCTCTCCCGAGCAAAAAATTACAAAAAAATATATATATATATATAAATTAGTCTTTTTTAGCGTGTTTAGGGCAAAAAAATTGTATTTTGACCATAAGTTTTGATCCCATAGTACGATCTGGCCAATTTTCAATATCAAACAATGGAACAGGACTCCCCGTCCTGAAACCTGTAATTATTTCGCATTTTTAACCTGCAAGTAATTCGGACAAGTTTCAAAAAGTGTGTCTACAAAATTTATACACATACACACATACATACGCACATGCAGACATCACCTCAGTTCGTCGAGCTGAGTCGATTGGTATACAACACTATGGGTCTCCGGGGATCCTATCAAAAATTCAATTTTGGAGTGATCATATAGCCTTTCGGTACAACTTTGTTGTATGAGAAAGTCAAAACGGGTAGTGCTCAAAAGTTTCATCTCCTCTTAAAAAAGATCCTATGCTAAATTTCAGCACAATCGGACTTCGTTAAGTGTTTGACTAAAGTGATCAAAGTTTGACTTTTTTTAAACAAAAATAAAAATTCGTGTCGTTACGTGTCTTCTCTCCTCTTGGAAAATTTTCGCATTTCAAAAAAGTCAAACTTAGAACGCTTTTTGACCAAAGCATGACCTTAACAAAGTCCGATTGAGCTGAAATTTTGCATGCGGACTTTTTTTGAGGAGATGAAACTTTTGAGCACTACCCGTTGTTGAAATTCGATGGTCAAATTTTTTCCCATACATTCCATTGGCACATTCCATAATGCACAGCTTATCAATCGAATAGTCCTCTTAGAATAAGAAAGCTATTATCACTGTACATGATTTGAAGTTCCATTATTCGAGAAACCAATAACTATGTCGGCCTTGTCCTCACAGTCAATTTAGGATTCGGCGTGTTTGACACTCATTGCTGCAAGAGACTGAGGATTCCTCTGCATCTCCATGAGCGCCACGGGAAAGGAATACGGAATGTTTAGTTGTGAAGGTAATTCATGGGAAGTCACCTTGGTAAGCGACTAAATACTTATTGTGAGCGTAGTTATTCTAAAGACACGAAGACGAAAGCCGTTTTCAGAATCAATTCCACGCGAATTCAATGCGCTACGTTTAATAAGCTTCTACAGCACGATCAAACCCGCTATAATTATTTGTCTGCACTTCGATGCAAAAATATTTCTTTTCATTTCGTGTACTGACTCTATTCGGAGAACGTCTATTCGAAATTCGAGGAATTTTTGTTCGAAATTTGAGGAATTTCTCTTCAATATTCGAAGAATTTCTGATCAAAATTTGGAGAATAGAAATTCGTTTGAAGAATTCTGAACGAAATTCAAAAAATTTCAGTTTGAAACTTGTACAATTTTGGACAAATTCTGTTCGAGTGTCAAAGAGTTGGATATTCGAAATATCTGTTAAAAACACGGAGACTTTCTGTTCAAAATTCGGAAGTACAAAATACGGAGAATTTTTGTTCGAAATTCGATCAATTTCTGTTAAAAATTCTAAGAATTTTTTTTCGATATTTAGCATATTTCTGTTCAAAATTCGGAGGGATTCGAATAGCTTTTCGAAATTTAAAAGGTTTCTGCTGGAAATTCTAAGCATTTCTGTTCGAAATTCAAAGAATTTTTATTCGATAATTTGTTTTTTTTCTTGTTGTTTGGTTTGGTTTGGTTCTTTATTATAGACCTTTGAACCGTATTGGTTATTCGGGTCCGTTAAAAACAAAAGAAAAAGGAATAGGATTACAGAGTTATTAATTCATTTTATCACTGTTACTGATTTCTTCATCTGCTTCTTGGTTTTGTTCATCATGGTGGTGTAGGGTTGTATCTCAACGATGATATTATTAAGCATGATTCGTTAAAGCTGGTGTGTACTTCTTATATGAAAGAATTTCTATTCGAAATTCGAAGAATTTCTGTTTCGAATTTAGTGAATTTCTGTCCAAAAATCGGAGAACATCTTTTCAAAAAATCGGGGATTTTTTGTTCGAACAGTCGAGGAATTGCTGTTCAAAATTTAATAAAACTCTGTTCGATACTCAAAGAATTCTGTTCACAATTAAAAAAAAATCTGTTCGAAATTCGGAGAATAGCTAGATTTTCGAAATTCGGAAGGTTTGTGTTCGAAAATTTAAGCATTGCTGCAGAAATTCGAAAATAGAAATTCTGTTCAAATTTTGAAGTTTTTATGAAGTTCGATTAACTTCTGTTTGAAATTCAGAATAAAAATTGTCAAAAAAAAAAAGTTGTACGATATTCGAAAAAAATCTGTATAAAAATCATAGACTTTTTGTTCAACAATGGGAGAATTTCTGACAGAAATTCTCTAATTTTTGTTCAAAATTCAGAGAACTCTTTTCGCAGCAGGGACTATGTCCAAGGGCTTGACGACCCCTCCCCATGGCCACTGCGAGTTAGGGGCCTGCCTAGGATGTGGTGGGGTTTGACAGTGGGCTCTGTTAAACCTCTACAAAAAGCTGCATAAGCTGTCCATAAGCAGGCCCTATCAAACCCAGTCAACACATGAACGTATATGGTGTCGTGTAGGATGCTGAAGTGCAGGCGATGGAAATACTTTTCTACACAACATGTATGTATATCGTCTCCAATTTAGCATCTTGTATTGCACCATGTGCGATTTTATGTAGACTGGGAAGCGACCGTGTGCCGCTCAAAGCGCACAAGCCCAACACGAGTGCCAACCGGCACATCAGGATTAATACCAGTGAGATCCTGATTACGGTATACTGGTCAAGGCAAGTGACAGACACGCGCGCGTGAAAGTAATGCAAAATAAACGACATGTAAAATGAACGTAAAATTACATTCTTACTTAACGTCAAATAGAGATAAAATAAGGGTTGCTGAATAACATTAGCTTTCCGATTACTATCAATTATTTTCAATCTTAATCCCGTTTCTTTTTTACTTTTCTTACGTTAATGAAATGATAACGCGGGCGCCCAATCCGAAATTCAAATGAACTATCGCTCACTTTGAGCGATTGATTGTTTATTCTCGCGAAGAATGAACAATTGAACAAATTAAGGAAATGCTAATACTGCTGTGTAGAAGTTTCATAGGTCACATCACTTTCCATGGTGAATCCCGATCTATGTTACTGATTACCCCACCCAACTAACACTACTTCCTTCCCGTGGTAAATGTGGAGATGCAGAGGTATTCTCGGTCTCTAGTAGCAACAATTACCACACACTCACATTCCCTCCCTTTCCCAACTGACTGTAAGTACTTGGCCGGCGCCGTTATTGATCAATATTTGCGAGCTGCTGAAACGTGCACTTCGAGAATAGTTGGTAAATCCCAACCACTATTTACTTGGATCGTAATGCAATTTGCACCAGTTCTGATCAATCACGGAGTAGCAACCATTGATATGTACAGTCAGTCTAAGCTAAGCTCTGAGCTAAGCTAAGCTAAAATTCAGAGAACTCTTTTCGCAATTCACAGAATGTTTGTTCAACATTCGGAGAATTTTTGTTCGAAATTTGGAGAACCCGTAATTTGGAGCATTCTGTTCAAAATTCAGACAATTTCTGTTTAGAATTCATAAATTTTTGTTAGAAATTCAAAGAATTTCTGTTGTAAATTAGGTCAATTTTAGTTCGGTTATTTTTTCGAAAATTCGAACAATTTCTGTTGAAAATTCATCAATTTTCAACAATTAGTCTTAGTTAGTTCCAAATTCGAGGCAATTTCTGCTCGAAATCCGAACAATTATTTTTCTAAATTAAAACAATTTATGTCTGAAATTATGTTATGTTCGAAATTTAAATTATTGTTCGAAATTTAAAGAATTTCTGTTCGAGGGTCGAAGAGTTTTTGTTCGAAAATCGAAAGATTTCTGTTTGATATTTAAAGAATTACTGTTCAAAATTGGGAGGGATTTGAACTGCTTTTCGAAATTTGGAGGGTTTCTGTTTAAAATTCTTCAGAAATTAAGGCTTCCGAGCCTCTTGAAAGGAGGCTTCCGAGCCTCTTGAAAGGAGGCTTCCGAGCCTCTTAAAAGGAGGCTTCCGAGCCTCTTAAAAGGAGGCTTTCGTGCCTCTTGAAAGGAGGCTTCTGAGCCTCTTGAAAGGAGGCTTCGAGCCTCTTGAAAGGAGGCTTCTGAGCCTCTTGAAAGGAGGCTCTGAGCCTCTTGAAAGGAGGCTCTGAGCCTCTTGAAAGGAGGCTTCCGAGCCTCTTGAAAGGAGGCTTCCGAGCCTCTTGAAAGGAGGCTTCCGAGCCTCTTGAAAGGAGGCTTCCGAGCCTCTTGAGAGATTTTAAATATTTGTATCGTCCTTATGCTGGAAATTCAGAACAATTTTGTCTGATTTTCGAAAAAATTATAAATTACAGAATTTCTGCTCAACAATGGGAGAATTGCTGATAGAATTTCTCCTGTTTTTGTACAAAACCCAGAGAACTCTTTTCGCAATTCACAGAATGTCTGTTCGAAATTTGGAGCAGTTCTGTCCGAAATTCTAAGAATTTCTGTCTATAATTTGGGCAATCGAGCCTTTTGAAAGGAGGCTTCTGAGCCTGTTGAAAGGAGGCACTGAGCCTCTTGAAAGGAGGCTTCTGAGCCTCTTGGAAGGAGGCTTCTGAGCCTCTTGGAAGGAGGCTTCTGAGCCTCTTGGAAGGAGGCTCTGAGCCTCTTGGAAGGAGGCTTCTGAGCCTCTTGGAAGGAGGCTTCTGAGCCTCTTGGAAGGAGGCTCTGAGCCTCTTGGAAGGAGGCTCTGAGCCTCTTGGAAGGAGGCTTCTGAGCCTCTTGGAAGGAGGCCTGAGCCTCTTGGAAGGAGGCTTCTGAGCCTCTTGGAAGGAGGCTTCTGAGCCTCTTGGAAGGAGGCTCTGAGCCTCTTGAAAGGAGGCTTCTGAGCCTCTTGAAAGGAGGCTTCCTGAGCCTCTTGAAAGGAGGCCTGAGCCTCTTGAAAGGAGGCTTCTGAGCCTCTTGAAAGGAGGCTCTGAGCCTCTTGAAAGGAGGCTCTGAGCCTCTTGAAAGGAGGCCTGAGTCTCTTGAAAGGAGGCTTCTGAGTCTCTTGAAAGGAGGCTCTGAGTCTCTTGAAAGGAGGCTTCTTAGTCTCTTGAAAGGAGGCTTCTGAGTCTCTTGAAAGGAGGCTTCTGAGTCTCTTGAAAGGAGGCTTCTGAGCCTCTTGAAAGGAGGCTTGAGCCTCTCGAAAGGAGGCTCTGAGCCTCTCGAAAGGAGGCCTGAGCCTCTCGAAAGGAGGCTTCTGAGCCTCTCGAAAGGAGGCTTCTGAGCCTCTTGAAAGGAGGCTCTGAGCCTCTTGAAAGGAGGCTGAGCCTCTTGAAAGGAGGCTTCTGAGCCTCTTGAAAGGAGGCTTGAGCCTCTTGAAAGGAGGCTTCTGAGCCTCTTGAAAGGAGGCTCTGAGCCTCTTGAAAGGAGGCTCTGAGCCTCTTGAAAGGAGGCTCTGAGCCTCTTGAAAGGAGGCCTGAGCCTCTTGAAAGGAGGCTCTGAGTCTCTTGAAAGGAGGCTTCTGAGTCTCTTGAAAGGAGGCTTCTGAGCCTCTTGAAAGGAGGCTTCTGAGCCTCTTGAAAGGAGGCTTCTGAGCCTCTTGAAAGGAGGCTTCTGAGCCTCTTGAAAGGAGGCCTGAGCCTCTTGAAAGGAGGCTTCTGAGCCTCTTGAAAGGAGGCTCTGAGCCTCTTGAAAGGAGGCTTCTGAGCCTCTTGAAAGGAGGCCTGAGCCTCTTGAAAGGAGGCTTCTGAGCCTCTTGAAAGGAGGCTTCTGAGCCTCTTGAAAGGAGGCCTGAGCCTCTTGAAAGGAGGCTTCTGAGCCTCTTGAAAGGAGGCTGAGCCTCTTGAAAGGAGGCTTCTGAGCCTCTTGAAAGGAGGCTTCTGAGCCTCTTGAAAGGAGGCTCTGAGCCTCTTGAAAGGAGGCTTCTGAGCCTCTTGAAAGGAGGCTTCTGAGCCTCTTGAAAGGAGGCCTGAGCCTCTTGAAAGGAGGCTGAGCCTCTTGAAAGGAGGCTCTGAGCCTCTTGAAAGGAGGCTCTGAGCCTCTTGAAAGGAGGCTTCTGAGCCTCTTGAAAGGAGGCTTCCGAGCCTCTTGAAAGGAGGCTTCCGAGCCTCTTGAAAGGAGGCTTCCGAGCCTCTTGAAAGGAGGCTTCCGAGCCTCTTGAAAGGAGGCTTCCGAGCCTCTTGAAAGGAGGCTTCCGAGCCTCTTGAAAGGAGGCTTCCGAGCCTCTTGAGAGATTTTAAATATTTGTATCGTCCTTATGCTGGAAATTCAGAACAATTTTGTCTGATTTTCGAAAAAATTATAAATTACAGAATTTCTGCTCAACAATGGGAGAATTGCTGATAGAATTTCTCCTGTTTTTGTACAAAACCCAGAGAACTCTTTTCGCAATTCACAGAATGTCTGTTCGAAATTTGGAGAAGTTCTGTCCGAAATTCTAAGAATTTCTGACTATAATTTGGGCAATTTCGAGCCTTTTGAAAGGAGGCTTCCGAGCCTCTTGAAAGGAGGCTTCCGAGCCTCTTGAAAGGAGGCTTCCGAGCCTCTTGAAAGGAGGCTTCCGAGCCTCTTGAAAGGAGGCTTCCGAGCCTCTTGAAAGGAGGCTTCTGAGCCTCTTGGAAGGAGGCTTCTGAGCCTCTTGGAAGGAGGCTTCTGAGCCTCTTGGAAGGAGGCTTCTGAGCCTCTTGGAAGGAGGCTTGAGCCTCTTGGAAGGAGGCTTCTGAGCCTCTTGGAAGGAGGCCTGAGCCTCTTGGAAGGAGGCTTCTGAGCCTCTTGGAAGGAGGCCTGAGCCTCTTGGAAGGAGGCTCTGAGCCTCTTGAAAGGAGGCTTCTGAGCCTCTTGAAAGGAGGCTTCTGAGCCTCTTGAAAGGAGGCCTGAGCCTCTTGAAAGGAGGCTCTGAGGCCTCTTGAAAGGAGGCCTGAGGCCTCTTGAAAGGAGGCTCTGAGCCTCTTGAAAGGAGGCCTGAGTCTCTTGAAAGGAGGCTTCTGAGTCTCTTGAAAGGAGGCTCTGAGTCTCTTGAAAGGAGTCTTCGAGCCTCTTGAAAGGAGGCTCTGAGCCTCTTGAAAGGAGGCTTCTGAGCCTCTTGAAAGGAGGCTCTGAGCCTCTCGAAAGGAGGCTCTGAGCCTCTTGAAAGGAGGCTTCTGAGCCTCTTGAAAGGAGGCTTCTGAGCCTCTTGAAAGGAGGCTTCTGAGCCTCTTGAAAGGAGGCTCTGAGCCTCTTGAAAGGAGGCTTCTGAGCCTCTTGAAAGGAGGCTTCTGAGCCTCTTGAAAGGAGGCTTCTGAGCCTCTTGAAAGGAGGCTTCTGAGCCTCTTGAAAGGAGGCTTCTGAGCCTCTTGAAAGGAGGCCTGAGCCTCTTGAAAGGAGGCTTCTGAGCCTCTTGAAAGGAGGCCTGAGCCTCTTGAAAGGAGGCTCTGAGCCTCTTGAAAGGAGGCTCTGAGCCTCTTGAAAGGAGGCTCTGAGCCTCTTGAAAGGAGGCTTCCAGGCCTCTTGAAAGGAGGCTTGAGCCTCTTGAAAGGAGGCCTGAGCCTCTTGAAAGGAGGCTTCTGAGCCTCTTGAAAGGAGGCTTCTGAGCCTCTTGAAAGGAGGCCTGAGCCTCTTGAAAGGAGGGCTGAGCCTCTTGAAAGGAGGCTTCTGAGCCTCTTGAAAGGAGGCTCTGAGCCTCTTGAAAGGAGGCCTGAGCCTCTTGAAAGGAGGCTTCTGAGCCTCTTGAAAGGAGGCCTGAGCCTCTTGAAAGGAGGCTCTCTGAGCCTCTTGAAAGGAGGCTTCTGAGCCTCTTGAAAGGAGGCTGGAGCCTCTTGAAAGGAGGCTTCCAGGCCTCTTGAAGGAGGCTCTGAGGCCTCTTGAAAGGAGGCTCTGAGGCCTCTTGAAAGGAGGCTCTGAGCCTCTTGAAAGGAGGCTTCGAGCCTCTTGAAAGGAGGCTTCCAGGCCTCCCGAAAGGAGGCTTCCAGGCCTCTTGAAAGGAGGCTTCCAGGCCTCTAGAAAGGAGGCTTCCTGAGCCTCTTGAAAGGAGGCTTGAGCATCTTGAAAGGAGGCTTCTGAGCCTCTTGAAAGGAGGCTTCTGAGCCTCTTGAAAGGAGGCTTCTGAGCTCTTGAAAGGAGGCTTCTGAGCCTCTTGAAAGGAGGCCTGAGCCTCTTGAAAGGAGGCCTGAGCTCTTGAAAGGAGGCTTCTGAGCCTCTTGAAAGGAGGCTTGAGCCTCTTGAAAGGAGGCTTCTGAGCCTCTTGAAAGGAGGCCTGAGCCTCTTGAAAGGAGGCTTCTGAGCCTCTTGAAAGGAGGCTTCTGAGCCTCTTGAAAGGAGGCCTGAGCCTCTTGAAAGGAGGCTCTGAGCCTCTTGAAAGGAGGCTTCTGAGCCTCTTGAAAGGAGGCTTCTGAGCCTCTTGAAAGGAGGCCTGAGCCTCTTGAAAGGAGGCTTCTGAGCCTCTTGAAAGGAGGCTTCTGAGCCTCTTGAAAGGAGGCTTCTGAGCCTCTTGAAAGGAGGCTTCTGAGCCTCTTGAAAGGAGGCCTGAGCCTCTTGAAAGGAGGCTTCTGAGCCTCTTTAAAGGAGGCTTCTGAGCCTCTTGAAAGGAGGCCTGAGCCTCTTGAAAGGAGGCTTCCTGAGCCTCTTGAAAGGAGGCTCTGAGCCTCTTGAAAGGAGGCTTGAGCCTCTTGAAAGGAGGCTCTGAGCCTCTTGAAAGGAGGCTTCCAGGCCTCTTGAAAGGAGGCTCTGAGCCTCTTGAAAGGAGGCTCTGATCCTCTTGAAAGGAGGCTTCCAGGCCTCTTGAAAGGAGGCTTCTGAGCCTCTTGAAAGGAGGCTTGAGCCTCTTGAAAGGAGGCCTGAGCCTCTTGAAAGGAGACTCTGAGCCTCTTGAAAGGAGGCCTGAGCCTCTTGAAAGGATGCTTCCTGAGCCTCTTGAAAGGATGCTTCCTGAGCCTCTTGAAAGAAGGCTTTCGAGCCTCTTGAAAGGAGGCTTCCGAGCCTCTTGAAAGGAGGCCTCCGAGCCTCTTGAAAGGAGGCTTCCGAGCCTCTTGAAAGGACGCTTCCGAGCCTCTTGAAAGGAGGCTTTCGATCCTATCCACAATACCACGGAAAGGAAGTTTTGTTTATTGGGTAGGGTATATAAACTGAAGCATAGATCGAGAATTCACTAGGGAAAGTGATGAAGTCCATGCCACATTTTTTATTATTTGAAACGAGCCTGGGATAAAACACACGACTTCCTGCTTGTGAGACTGGAGCGGTAGTCACTAGACCACCGAGCTCTGCATCACCATTAGCAATGAGCAATTTGCACAAATTCGTAGGTGGTACAGGCCTGGACTATTGTATGAGCGTATCAACACTTTACCACAGATATTGATTTGTGGTCAATCACTGTCTCTTAGATGGAAGCAATGCGCAAAAAAATATGTTCGAAAAATTTCTTTTCAAAATTCAGAGAAACTCTGTTCGAAATGTTTTTTAATTAGGAGAATTTTTATTTATAATTAGAAAAGTTTCGTTCGAAATTTGGAAAGTTTTTGTTCGAAATTCTAAATTTTTTGGAAAATTTTTGTTCCAAATTGAGAATTTCTGTTCGAAAGTCGAAAATTTTTTATTCGAAATTGAAGATACGGAAATTTCTAAACGAAATTCGAAGAATTTCTGGTCGAACTTTTGAAAACTTTATTCGAAATCCTGAGACTTTCTGTTAAAAATATGAAAAATTTCCGTCTGAAAATCGAGAAATTTTTGTTCAAAATTCAAAGAATCTCTGTTCGAAATTTGATTTTTATTGGAAAATTTCTATCTAAAATTAAGATTTTTTTTTCAAAATTGTGTGAGGTTTTGTTCGAAATTAAAAAAAAAATCTGTTCGAAATTGATAATTTATTTCTGTTCGAAATTGAAAATACGGAAATTTCTATACGAAATTCAAAGTATTTCTGATTTGAGACTTTCTGCTCGAAATTCGGAGATTTCCTGCACGAAGTTCGGGAAGGTTTCTATTCAAAAATCTAACAAATTCTGGTTACGAAATTCGAAGAAAAAATCTCTTTTCAAATTTTGAAATCTCCGGATAAATTCTTAGGGAAATATTCGATCTATATTTCAAAAATATTTTTACAATCAAGTGGTGGAATTAAATGTGAGAGTACGAACTCGTCTTATGAAGAATGAAGGCGTTTCACTAAAAGCTCCAAATTATTTTCAAATTTAAATTGTCCGTTTATCCGAACATTTAACAGTAATATAAAACAAATGAAAACCATTGAATAATTGTCTAAATAATAAAAATAGTAGAAAAAAGCAATCCATACTCACAATAAGATCCTTTTTGGTGATACTGTGATCGGTGTAGAATACGAGCAGCTCCACCGGCAGTGCCTTGTAGTTGGGCTCGCGCAGTTTAGATGCCAGCAGCAGGCAGGCGGTGGCCAGGATCTGTAGGTGTGTCTTGCGGATCGGTATCAGGCTGAGAAACCGATCCATGTAGCTGAGTGCGAGCAGGCAGACCTCTTCCTGGCAGTTTTGTTCTTCGCATACCTGGAAAAAAAAATGGAAATGGAAAAATACAGACGGTTGGGATGAGCGAAAGTTAGTTAGCATCGCATCGGTGTTGTTTGCCCAACAATGAACTTATTAATATTCAATCAACTGTTGCGGGCCGTAGAGGTAAAGGCGAACTCTCGAGCGCTGGCTGGGTCGGCGGACCACTCGGCAAAATGTTCAAATATTGACACGCACAAGCGCAACATTGTGGTTACAGAGTTTTAAAAACTCTGCGCGCTTGACAGGCGAGTCGACGGAACCTTATCACATCCAGCGTTCATCTTCATCGCCGTCGCAACGCGGCAAGCAATGGAACAAGTCACAGGACCCCGAGAAGACAGCTGTTGGGACAGCGTGTTTCTCACGTCCTTTAAATGCTTCGGCAAATATTTGCCAAACTGTTCGTACCGATCGGTCGTTGTCGCGTTTCGCAGATAAAAAAAAACGATGGAAGTTGTAGTAGGCGAGCAAATGGATGTTGGAGCAGTGTTCCAGCTCAGAGTTTGAAAGAATTTCACCGCCAGCGAACTACGCCGATGCAATGGCGGAAGCGGTTATCTCGAAAAAACCGTTTCATCCAAACTAAACATTCACGTAGGCAGGGGGGTGCCATGCAGCAGAACTCAAATAGTCGATCAATGCGCGAATAAGCGGTGGAATGCGGTGAGGCAGATGGCGCTAAAGGCCGGCGTAGGAATGACATTTACCAAGCCGAGTTGGCACAGCTGGTTTGGGTCGATCGGGATGCGGGTCGGCAAAAGTCGAAGGCAATATTGCGCAAATTTGCATTGCCGCCGTGCGGTATTGCATGGATTAGTGCACAAATTAGCAACAGGTAGAGAGTGCGCTATCAATGCAACTGCCGTTAGGTTCAGGCGAGGTCGCTGACACTTCCGCGATGTCTGGACTGGATGCGATCATGCATGGGTTTGAAGTTTGGCATTGCGGTGTGTGGCTGTTTGAACAAGTGCGAAAATCGATCGACTCTGCGGAACGCTCAATGCTGAGTCGATTGACACGGTGATCATTAAGCGATCATAAAACTGATACTCAGCTGGCAAATTATGGATAGGGAAGCTTCAGCGTACTAAATCTTGGCAATCATTCCCTCGTTAAGGTCTCTTCTGTTTTGTTAAAAAATGACGATTTTTTTTCCAAAATTTGAATTCCATTACAACGAAATAAAAGTTGAAACGGGCGCACAGATGTTCCACCGAGAGTCATTATTCAGTCATCCTTCGCCTCGCAAAGAAAGTTAAAGCAAAAAATTGAAACCACTTCCATCGTTGCACGATTTCGCCCCAAGAAATGAAAAATGACCAAATTTTTGTCATCGTTTGCTCACCGCCCCATTTGTTACAATCAGTCCCGCTGCACATTGCCAATGCATAAATTAAAGTGCTGATAATAGGCCATTAAACAATTTCTGCCCACTTTGGTACCGCTTCTTTTGGAGGAAAATGCACCAAAGGGTATTTTTTTTAATGTTTTCTGTTAGATGAGTTTAAGACAATTTTTAAAGAATTGTAATTTTTGTACATTTTTTTTTCATTGTTTACTTTAATTCGCATTTAAATCGTTTGAATCTTCGTACCAGAAATGGTAGTTCTTCAAATAGAAAACATCAAAGGTAGGAACGATAAAGAAATTAGTTTCGCCTTTCAATATTCACACTCATCGCTCTGTCATTGTCATTTCGACAAGCTCATCATGCTGGCTCCTCGCTGCCTTTCCTTCTCCGTCCGAACCTCACAACGGGCGTCCCTTTGATCTTCTCACTTCGCTTCGCAAGCAACTGCCTCGCCTCGTCCGACTTCTTCTGCAGTTCCAAACCCTTCGTCGTTTGGGCACATGTTTGGAGAAAATAATTATCGATCATTTATTATTGCACAATTACACGATTTATTGTGTGATTTAATTCGCTTCGTTTTACCCTTCCAAGTGGCGTGACTCTTCTGTTCCGCTCCGTTTCCAACTTGGGTCCCGTCTGCTACCACCTTTTTTATCGCACTTCTCCGTGGTCTCCTGGTCGCGCCTGCTTTTCAACAAACGCGATTCGAACCGGTTCCTCGCCCAATTTCCCTCCTGCGGAAAATATCTCCCAAATCGATCGTTCGAGGCTGATCGATCGATCGATGGACCGCCGGTACGCGGATCGAGTGGCCATCCAATGATACGAGCAAAAATTTCAAACACGCAGCCCATTATCGAAGGTCTCCCCACGGTTCTCTCGCTCTCACACGGTAGTGTGCTCCGGTTCTCCGCCTAATGTTCCACTGTCGGAATCTCTCAAAGCCCGACAATGGCAATCGATCGGATGGGGAGACGCAGGTACGTAAAACAGGAGGGGGGTCGCGTCTCACTTGATAATAATAAGCTGGACATGATCAAGATCGTGGCCGTCATAATTTTGGCTAATGGGTCCAGAGATGTGCGAAGACGCGACGAGCAACGACGATTCACGATTTATGGCGGTGATGCAACAAAGTAAGGACGGTCTAAAGGTGCCTCACCGCGGGAGAGATGTGGGAGATTGTTCGGGGATTTTGAAATACGAAGGTTGTAAGGACTGAAAATTCGTTGCGGAATTTCCACTAAAGGTCTTCCTGAAATTTTCTTCGAAGTTTGGCGAATTTCTCTTCGTAAATCGAAGGGAATCTCTCTGAAATTCGGAGAGTTTCTTTTCGACATTTGGGGAGTTTCTTTTCAACATTTGGAAAATTTATCTTGAAAAATCGGAGAATTTTTCATCAAATTTGGAGCAAATCTCTTTGAAATTCGGAAACTTCGAAACTCGAAGAATTTCTCTTCGAAATTCGAAAATTTCTTTTCAAAATACGAAGCGTTTCTCTCCAAAAGCGTTTCTCGCGGAAAATTTCTTTTTGAAACTTGGATAATTTTGGAAAATTTTCGCTTCAAAATTCGGAGAGTTTCTCTTTAAAATTCAATTTCTACAAAATATGGAGAATCTTCGCGATATTCGGAAAATTTCTGTTTGGAAAAGAATCCCTTCAAAATTCGAAGAATTTCTCTTTGACATTTGGAGAATTTTTCTTCGAAATTCGGAGAAATTCTCTTCGAAATTTGGAAAAAATTCCATCTATTTGAATATTGGAGAAATTGATCCTTTTGAAATATGGAGAATCTCTTCAAAATTCGGAGAATTTCTTTTAGAAATTGGAAAATTTGTGTTCAATATCCGGAGAATATCTCTCCGACATTTGGAGAGTTTCTTTTCAACATTTGAAAAAATTCTCTCGGAGAATTTCTCATCGAATTTGGAGCAATTCTCTTTGAAATTCGGAAAAAAAATTCATCGACACTCATAGAATTTGTCTTCGAAACTGGAAGAATTTCTCATCGAAATTCGAAGCATTATTCTTTGAAATTTCGAGAAATTCTCTTCGATATTCGAAAAATTTCTCTTCGAAACAGAAAAACTCTTTTCAAAATACGAAGCGTTTCTCTCCAAAATTGCGGAATTTTTTTTTTGAAACTTGGATTATTTCGGAAAAATTTTCCCTTCAAAATTCAAAGAGTTTCTTTTTGAAATTCAATCTCTACAAAATATGGAAAATCTTTGCCAAATTCGGAGAATTTCTTTTCGGAAAAAAAAACTCTTCAAAATTCGAAGAATTTCTCTTTGACATTTCTTTGACATTTGGAGAATTTTTCTTCGAAATTCGGAGAAATTTTCTTCAAAATTCGGAGATTTTCGCTTTGAAATTTGGAAAAATCCCATCTATTTGAAATTTGGAGGGATTCGTTCCCTTTGAAATATGGCGAATGTCTTCGAAATTCGGAGAATTTCCCTTCGACATTTGGTGAGTTTCTTTTCAACATTTGAAAGATTTTTCTTCTAAAATCTGAGAATTTCTCTTCAAATTCGGAGCAATTCTCTTTGGAATTCGAATAAATAATTTATCGACATTCGGAAAATTTGTCTTCGAAACTCGAAGAATTTCTCATCGAAATTCGAAGCATTATGCTTTGAAATTTAAAGAAATTCTATTCGAAATTCGAAAAATTTCTCTTTCAAACAGAAAAAAAACAGAAGCGTTTCTATACAAAATTGCGGAAATTCCTCTACAAAATTCGGAAAGTTTCTCCTCAAAATACGAATAATTTTCCATCAAAATTCGGAGAATTTCTCTTCTAAATTCGGAGAGATTCTCTTTAAAATACGATCTATTCGAAATATGGAGAATCTTTTCGAAATTCGGAGAATTTTTCTTCAAAGTTTTCGACATTTGGGGAATTTCTCTTCGAAATTAGGAAAAAAAAAATCGTTCGCTTAAAAATATATCTCTTCGAAATTCGGATAATTCCTCTCTGAATTCGAAGAATTTCTTTTCGAAATTCGGATAATATCTTTGAGAAACTCGAAAAATTTTCTTCGAAATTTTGAGGAATTCTCTTCAAAATTTTGAGAAATTCTATTCGAAATTTAAAAATTACTCTTCGAAATTCAGAGAATTTTTCTTCAAAATTTAATCTCTACGAGAATCTTTATGAAATTCGGAGAATTTTTCTCTTTGACGTTTGGAGATTTTTTTTTCTAAATTCATAGACATTCCCTCCAAAATTCGGAGAATTCTTCTTCGAAATCTGAAGAAATTCCATCTATTCGAAATTTGGAGAAATTCGTTCCCTTCGAAATATGGAGAATTTCTCTTCGAAATCGGAGAATTTCTCTCCGGAATTTGGAAAATTTCTTCAAATTTTGTAAATTTCCATTCGAAATTAAAAATTACTCTTCAAAATTCGGAGAAATTCTCTTCTAAATTCGGAGAATTTGTCTCCAAAATTCTAAAATTTTCGCTTTGACATTTGGAGAATTATTCTTCGAAATTCGGAGAAATTCCCTCTAAAATTCAGAGAATTTCTTTTCGAAATTTGAAGAAATTCCATCTAGGGTAGAGAACCATTTGGGCAGCACCCCCTATTCCCGTCCACAACGTTCATTACTCTATCGCATTACAATCGAATTACTTGTTTTTTTCGTACATGGTTAGTTTTTGTCGATATCTAGTGATGTACAAAAAATCAGGCCATTTGGTTGGAACGCGGTCGAGTTATTAACGTCGAGGACGGGAATAGGGGGTGCTGCCCAAATGGACCCGCTCCCTATTCTCCGGAATTTGGAAAATTCAACAAATTTTTGGAGAATTTCTATTCGAAATTCAAAAATTACTCTTCGAAATTCGGAGAATGTCTCTTTAAAATTCGATCTCTACGAAATATGGAGAATCTTTGAGAAATTCGGAGAATTTCTTTTTGATATTCAGAGAATTTTTCTTCAAATTTCGAAAAATTTCTCTTTGACATTTGGAGTATTTTTCTTCGAAATTCGGAGACATTCCCTCCAAAATGCAGAGAATTTCTCTTCAAATTGGGAAAAATTTCCATCTATTCGAAATTTGGGGAAATTCGTTCCCTTCGAAATCCGGAGAACTTCTTTTAGAACTTGGAGTATTTGGAAAATTTATTTTCGAAATTCGGAGAACTTCTCTGCAAAATTCGAAAAAAAAATTCATCAAAACTCGGAGAATTTCTCTTCGAAATATGGAGAATCTTTTAAAAATTCGGAGAATTTCTCTTCGAAGTTCGGGAAATTTCTTTTCGACATTTGGAGAATTTTTCTTCTCAATTAGGAAAAAAAATCGTTCGCTTCAAAATGTATCTCTTCAAAATTCGGCTAATTCCTCTTTGAATTCGGAGAATTTCTTTTCGAAATTCACATTCGAAGAACTTCTCTTAGAAATTTTAAGGATTTCTCTTCAAAATTTTGAGAATTTCTATTCGAAATACAAAAATTACTATTCGAAATTCAGAGAAATTCTCTTCAATATTCGGAGATTTTCTCTTTGAAATTCAATCTCTACGAAAAATGGAAAATTTTTGAGAAATTCGGAGAATCTGTGAGAATCTTTTTGATATTCGGAGAATTTCTCTTCAAAATTCGATGAATTTATTTTTGACATTTGGAGAATTTTTCTTCGAAATTCGGAGACATTCCCTCCAAAATTCGAAGAATTTCTCTCCAGAATTTGAAAAAATTATTTTCTATTCGAAATTCGAAATAAATCCTTTGGAATTTCAGAAAATTTCTCTTCGAAATGCTGGGAATTTCTTCAAAAAATTTCTCTTTAATATTTGGAAAATTTCTCATCGACTTTCGGAGAATTTCTATTTGAAACATGGAGAATTTCTCTTTGAAATTCGGAGAATTTTTCATCGAAATTAGAAGATTATGTTTTCATAAATACGATAAATTTCTCTTCGAAACACAGGAAGTTTCTTTTCAGTGAACTGTCCCTTACTCGATATTGAAGGGACCATCGATTTAGGACGGTATTGAAAAATACATTTGAATTTGGTCGAATGCCGTTTGGCCGGATAGATAAAATTCGTTTCCTTATTAAGTGAAGTGAGAAGTCAGAAGTGAGAAGTTCGAAATGAACAGTGAACAGCGAGAGTTGAGAAGTGAGAAATGATCACAGAGTAAGGAAAAGAGAGTACTAAAAACGGGAGTGAGTGTTGAGTAGTGAGATGTGTGCAGTAACATGTAAGTAGTAGAAAGTAAGAAATGAGAAGTAAGAAGTAAGTTGTAAAAAGTGAGATGTGATATTTCGCAGTGAGAAGTAGTGAAATAAACAATAAGAAGAAGTGAGAGATGATAATTGGGAAGTAAGGAGCGAGATGTTGAGCAGTGAGAAGTGAGTGGAGAGATATAAAACAAAGAGAAGAAGGAAGACAGAAAGAAAGATAATGAATCTCGTCTCTTACTTTCCGTCTCTTGGTCCTCACTTCTCAATCATCATTTCTCACCTTGGCACCAACATTTCCAAATGACGACACTACTTTTGTAAACAAGAGCTTCTCACGTTACTGGTGGGCTAATTTGAGCCCACGCACGCAATCCAACATCACTGGTGGAAGCAGCGAATCCTCTTCTTTCAATAAATGGCGCTGGAGTGCGTGGGTGAGCTCAGTTTAGCCCACCAGCAACGTGAGAAGCTCTTGTTTACAAAAGCATTTTCACCCTTTTTTAATGTTGGTGCTGAGTACTTTTTTTTTCTTTGAGTATTTTAATAACTGCGACCATTTGTTAGATCTATTGTGATATATGCCCTATTTGGTCTAACTTTGTCAAGTTGACGCATTATTACTATTTAGAGCAATTGCATTACCTTGACAACCAACGCTATCCCAATGCGGTTGTGGAGATGAACCAAGTCTGGCCAGCATATCAGTTCATATTGTTCATTGCCTTCAATGCCACAATGACCAGGAACCCAATACAGGTTCACTTTGTTACGAGTTCCCAAGGTTTGGAGTGACTGAACACATTCCCAAACGAGTTTAGATCTGCATGTTGCTGATTTCAAAGCATTCAATGCTGCTTGACTATCAGACATTATGGAAATATTTGAATGCCTATGATTTCTGCGTAAGCATAATTTAGAGCATTCAAGAAGAGCCTGAACATCAGCTTAGAAAACAGTTGACCATTTGCCCATGGGAATCGAGATATTCGTTATCCTAGGGCCAGTCACGCCTGCTCCAACTTGATTGTTCAGCTTTGAACCATCGGTGTAAAACACAATTGATCCTACACAGGCTTCGGAATTCTCACTCATATGAATAAAAACCCGCGATTAATCCATTTAGCGGATCATGGTCCCCCTGTGAGGAAGTATTCTCACACAACATTTTTATCCGAATAGAATGGCGGGTGATAAATTCGTGAGCGTCGGATCTAGAGATGGGCAAAACAGCTCATTGCAGTGAGCGGATCTGATCCGTTCAGCTCATTGAAAAGAGTCAGCTCCTTGGATCAGCTCTTCAGTTCTTTAATGCTACATATATTAAAACATAATTGATAATATTATTATTTTAATTATTGTTCAAAATTTTAAAAATTTATGTCGTTCATTAATTTATTCATTCATTCATCATTCATCTATTTACCTCACTTTGAAATCTTTAAAATCACCTGTCATAAGACGAGTTTGAACAATCCCATTGAATTCCACCACTTAATTGTATCTGACAGATACGTATTTCGACCTCAACAGTAAGGCCGTCTTCAGTGTCTTGTACTTGACTCGACTTACAAGACACTGAAGACGGCCTTACTGTTGAGGTCGAAATACGTATCTGTCAGGATACAATTAAGTGGTGGAATTCAATGGGATTGTTCAAACTCGTTTTATGACAGGTGAAAACATTCCACTAAAAAGCTCAAAATAATTTTCTTATCTTTAAAATGTTAAGCAACAGTGAGGTAATAATTTCTATTGAAAAACCGACAATTTTAAACTAATAACATTTATTACGCTTTTTCTAACCGTCTAGTTTTGAAGTCTAAGAATTCATTTAGAACCATCACATTTATTTCTTGAGCTTGAGCTTGAGCTTGATTGACTGCTCGTAGTTGCTACTCCAATATGACCAGATCAGCTGTTCTTGCACAGGGAACCAACAGATGTTTGCTTGGGACTAGCACACATCTTCAATGTACAAGTACTGGTGATCTCATTTGTTAGGTCATACTGGCGCCTGCCACGTCAGAATGCAAGTCAATGTAGGGAAGGGGAGGAAATGATGATGCAATCACTCGCCCACTGCAAGCCGAATATACCTCTGCACTTGCCACGAGTTCATGCGGAATTTGTTGGAATTTATGGGTTAGGTTGGAGAGGCAGAGGTCCGTCTTGGTTAACGAGCTGCCAATGTGATAGATAGGAGAAGGTAACTGATGGAATTTCTAATTGGATGTAGGAAACGAGCTCTATAGTTCATTTCCAATTCTAGCAGATTACTGATAGAATACTCAAGTTGAAGGTATAGGAATAGTAATGGAAACGGTATGGAAGTCCATTTCCAGTTCTAGCGATGGCTAGAACATGAGAAATAAAGAGAAAGATACAAAGTAGTAGAATGGAACGGACCTGGGATTGAACCCACGACCTCCTGCGTATGAGGCAGAAGCAGTAGCCATATGACTACCAAGCCCGCTCATTAGAACCATCACATTTATTTCTATACAAAAACTAACTCAACATTATTTTCTATTCATAATTCTAATTGATAACGTTGATAACGTTTCTCAAATCATTAATTTGAATAATTCAGTCCCTAGTCTCTGATATGTATAATATTGTATAACATTGTATATGAACCATATCACGTGTCATAAGTTTTCTCTTCATACTGGGTGCAGTAAATCAATGCCTTGTTTGCGCGTGCTTCTAACCCTTCTAACCATGCGTAGTTGACATTTTCATACAAGCGAGCCCATTCATCTATATTGGTTCCCGAAATGCGAGAGAAATAAAAACAAGAGAGTAAAAAAATACAGAGCACGGTGCTACAAACAAACCGAGTGCACATGTAGCAGCATGCTGCCGGGAAAACCCGTCGCAAGTAAAAGATACGCTCCGTGCAAGACACAGCTCCCTGTTCGGTTCGTTTGAACCACACGTTCGCTCGCTAGAATCGGTCGCGACTGATCCGGATCGAGATCCGTGTCGCACGGATCTGAGCTGGTGGCGCAGCTCTCGCTTCCATGTCACAGCAATTTCGAGCTGGACGACGACATGAGCGGAACTGAGAGTTGTTCGGATCTTCGGATCTTTTGCTTGGTACGGTTCGTTCGTTACCGCACGACTAGGTATCTTTTGTGTGTCCGTTCGTAGCGCCGAGTATGTGGGTATGGGTTAAGAAATAGACGTCAAGCTAGATTATGTTTGCTTGTGTATTTCTTGTTCCTCTCTGCAGCAGAAATGATTTCTGTCGCTTGGCTTGATGGTGCAAATAATAAACGATCAGCACGTGCGCGGTACTGGACTGGAATGCTCATACAAGCTCGCTTGTGTCGTGTACCGCGAGCGTGGTATTTTCGTTTGTGCTGTACAAAATCCAACAGCGCGCGTACTCGAGTTCGTACGCTCGAGGGAGTTTCTCTAGGCGCGTGTTTGACAATGATTTCATCAATTTAAAGTGAGCTGCTGAGCTGGGTTTCTTTAAAAAAGATCCATGGCTCATCAGCTCAATGTAGGGAAGCGAATCTTTGGAACAGCTCCTGAGCGGAGCGCCCATCTCTAGAAACTACAATAGCGTAAAACCGAAATTTGCTGTAGAGATAATGCAAAATAACGGTATGAAAAGATAGCAACAAAATTGTGTTCTTTTTTGTCTCTGACAAAATTTTTCGCATCTTTGTCAATATTATCTCCGACAAAAACAAAGCTTTGTCGTTGGTTCTCTTTTGTCGCTTGTTTCGCAAGTGCATCCAAGAAAAATTGATTCCCTGCTGCCTACAGATTTACTTCCACCTTTATCAAGTGCCCAGAAAACTTCTTGTATTGAAAAATCGTAATTCATATTTCCGGCAGATGTCGACAAACAAGTGTCCTCATATTCAGTGTCAACGGTAGGATTTTGAACTAGTGATGAGATTGATTCGAAATATTCTGCAAGGAGTTTGGCCACTTGATTTTGGTTTTCAAGTATTTCGTTGTTTGTTTTCAGGGTGATGTTTCTATTGTAGGCTTTTCCACAAAGTGTTCCTACCTTTCTCCACATTTCACTGCTGGATGTATTTGGGTTGATGCTTCCAGCGAATGTATCCCAAGATTGCTTTTTTGGCATTCCGTAAAACTTTTCTGAATTCTTTCCTAGCTATCTGGAATTCTTCCAAGGTTAGCTGCTTGCGTGGATCGCATCAATCCAGTTTATTTTAACTTGCAGAGTTTTTTTTCCTACATAGTCGTATGGCAGTTTTGACGTCTTTGTTCCACCAAGGAACAGATCGTTTGTAGGTGTTTCCATTTGACCTGGGTATACTTTTCTCTCTTTTCTTTCTTTCTTAGGTTGTGGTCACTCGTGTACGTGTCGTTACACATCGCGATGGAGAGGTCTAGGGCTGATGTTTGTCCTGTTCTTGGATAGGTTAGATCCGTGTGTTCGTTTATTTGTATTCAAAAGTACAAGATTGTGTTCTACTATGAATTCTTCAATACCCGATCGCTTGATGTTTTTTTTCTCAGCTCCCCTCATAGGACTGTGAGCATTGAAGTCTCCTAATAGTAAAAACGGTCTTGAAAATGCTGTTACCAGATCATCTAGCTTTTTCCTCAAATCATTCGATGAAGTCGGACAAGTTGTTGCGATTGTGGCTTTAATTATTCTTCACTTTTGCGACTACTACCTGAAGCGAATAATTTAGCTTTTTAGGAATTCATACCCGACACTTTCATGTACTCCCAATCAAACTCCGTAACGATGGGCCAGGGCAAATTGAATTTTTGCAGGATGTCTGGCTTCGCTAATCGCGTTTCATGTAAAGCAATCAAGATTGGTGAACATTTATGTGTTAACTACTACAATTCTGCGTATCTTCCCTGTACATCATTTAGGTTCCACTGCAAGGCAATAGAGCGGCTACGGATATCCATGGTCTTTCCTTCCTGTATCCATGGTACTTGGCTGAGTTTTATTCACCGGATTAACTAGAGGTTGAAAATTATCGAACTGAGAAGTTTTGGTTACTTTTGGTATAAGGGTACTTGCCTGCAAGATAGGCAAGCCCCCCATATTGACTGCCGCCGAAGGCTCATCACTGAGAAGTGAGACTTCTCCGGTCAGGGCCGGTGTGGGGATAGGGTAAAACGACCTATTATGGAGGGGTTAAGCACCGTGTCAAAACAAAATTGACTTCGAAAATTCTTTAAAAATTACCTGTTGGACTTTTTCCACACTGCAGTAGTCGAATAGGTTGCTCGTTAATTATAGATTCGTAAATATTACGTCAATTGTGCTAAACTTATGTTGTTTTGTTTTTATCACAATAAAAACAAACTACCGCAATAATAGGACGCAGTTGCCTATCGTTGCGACATTTTTCCAAGGTCAGTCCTATTGTTGCGGTATTGCATGCAATTCTTATGGAAATCGATACCGCAACAATAGGACCTTGGCACTACCGCAATAATAGGCTCAAAGGATTCAAATTTTTAATGAAAAATGTTGATTTTTCATAATTTTGAACGGAATTTTGTCAAACAAAAGCTGTTCTAGTCGATAATTCGACGAGTTTTAGCGTATCCACAATTGTTTTTAATGCTATTATATCCAGAATGGACTATTTTAACACTACCGCAACATTAGAACATACCACAACGATAGGACGTTTTACCCTATGCCTGAGGTCTACGGTCCTCGCTCTATCAATGGTATGTGGTTGTGGTATGTTTAACTGGTTTGTTTCTTGGTTGAGGGATTGGTGTATGTTGCATGATTCGTTGGGCTTTGAACTCAGCGAACACAAGTAAAAGCTGTTCTTGTGATCAAACCACTACTAGCAACTAGATTAGAAAGCTTCGTCCTTCGTACATATGCCGAAACAAATGGAACCGATACAGCGGCGGTTTAAATGTGCCAAAATTAGTCCTTTATCGTGGTGAAATGCACAATTTCAACCTCGAGCAGATCGATGTTCGGCTCACTATAAATTATGAATATTGATAATTAATAATCCACAACGATTACTGTGCTATCGTTCATATACCTTCGATTACGTACACGCGCGTTGTGTATCAAAGCGAATCGATTCAGAGAATTTCGTTAGAAGTTTCATTAACTCTTAACACCTTTGGTAAACTGTATGAATAGTAAAATGATTGTCGTGCAATAGAACTATAATCAATATTGTTTACCATCTTCCACCTTCAATTCCTAGTCTCGCGCTGAGAATCATAGGGTCGTAACTGTATAAGAGAAAGAGAAGTATCAAAAAAACTTTACTTTCCTAAGAAATAGTTTTATCACAGACAAACAGATAAAATTCCTCGAGATGTAAAATCATTAATTATTGTTTGGCATTTGCCGATTATCCCTGATTTTTGGTATGTGCATATTGTTACGTCTGAATTGCCGTACGGTTGCACATTCGTCATCACTTGGTACGACATCTTCGACTTAAAATGGCAAACTTCACTGCTCGATTGCTCAATCTTCCGCTCAGTGTTCCAATCGTTAGTTGCTTCTTCATTTTTATAACCCCCATTTTTATCCGTAATGTGAAAAAAAAATGCGATTCAAGAAACAAATTCCACCGTCTGCAAACAACGATAATCACGTAAAACGGTCGCGTATTATTCAAAACTATCTCGACGATGGCTACTTGGATCGACGCAGCGGACGACACTCTTCGCGAGGCGAATCGCATCCGATGGCCTCCTGCTGTGCTGCGCTGCGACGAACAGAACAACCCATCTCGCGGTTCGACATCGGTGAAGACGAAGAGATGACGATAGCGGCGGTCGGTGAAGGGCGTCGATCGTGTGCGGCATCCAACCGGCGGCGAGGAGCACTCCCAGTCGCAGTCGGTCGGTGCAGCAAGTTCAAGTTTATGCACTTTGCTTGCAGCAACAGACCTACGCTAGACGATGGCGCGACGATCGACGATGACGGCGACGCACAACGCAATCCGTGGCCGTGTTTTCGGTGTCTAGCGGGTGCATAGACGAGCGTTGACCGGTGCGATAGTTTCGCCGCGAGGCCGGTGGGTGTTTGGGGCGCGGTGCATCTGAACGGAATGTAAACACGAGAGGGATTCCCTCAAGGTTGGAAGCGCTCGGTGGTGTGGGTTGATGATGAATCGATGCAGGTTGGTCGGTAAAATGGTAAAATGCGATTACTGTCGATGGGGTGCAGTTTGTTGATTGGTTGATGATGCAAGTGGGTGTTTGTGGATAGCAAAAAGGATAAACGTTGCAAATAGATGGAACAGTTGATTTTTATCGCGTTCATCAGAATCTGAAAATCAGAACAATTCTTCCCCATTTATTTAACACTAGAAGTAACGAGCCAAGATTTGTAACGTAAAGTACCAAGGTCGCAAAAAAAAACGTGGAACGGCAACTTTGAGCACCCCAGATCTCAGCCGTTTTCAACCAAATCTCTTGATTTTTTCACAGAAACGTTTGGATGAATCATAGTTCAGTCATGACAATCTATGGATTATTTGTGATTTCAAAGAATATGCGGAAACTAGAATTCCGATAAATTCAATCCAGGATCCTTCCAAAACAAAACTTTACAAAACGCGTTTTTAAAAATATGACAATTTTTAGATGTTCAACGCAAAGATCGTGAAGAAGAGAGGCGGCGGTTTGAATATTGACAATTTCTACGTGATATACGTTATTCTTCTTATTCTTTTTTATGTAGCAGAACAGAAAAATGTTTGAATGAGTAAAATATGACAGCAAACAACCGACAAATAAGGTAAAAAAATCTTTTATTATAATTGGAATTGTGGAAAGTAGGTACACAATTAGTTCATCATGCTATTCATGTTTACAAAATCAAAAATCTAATGAATATTGAAAAATAATTGTTTATTCCGGTACCAACATTACGTTGCAAGGTCTTCCTTACCCATGCGGTGAGATACTACAAAGCAAGATGATACTGAGAGTGGCTGGGTTCGATTCCCGGTCCGGTCTTGGAAATTTTCACGACTTCCATGAGCATAAAAGTATCATCGTGAGTAATTCTCGCTGAAACCGGGCCCCAGTGTTGTGCTTAATCATTATCAGACGATCATGATTGCAATTTTCATGTGAAAACTTTTCACGTGAAAACAGTAGGCGAGTTGTCGCCGGCGACAACTTCTCAAATTTTGTACTCAAACGATAATAAACACAGATTTTTCATTCAATCATTAATCTTCACTAATAATAGCTAATTGTCAACAGTCCCGTTATACCTTCTATTTGGCGTTATAGTTTCATGCTAGTAAGAAAAAATAGTTTAAAAGGTAACGGTAAATGCTTCAAATCAAGATACGATTTTCAAACGATTCTTAATCGCTGGCGAGTTTTAATCACTTGATAATTCTAAAGTAAAATCGCGGGTGAGTTTGATCATTCTCGATTTTTCGAAAATTTGATTTTTCCCAACCCTGCGGGCCACTATTTGCACGAGGTTCTTAAAAATATTTAAATTTATATTCTTTCGAAAGCTTTCGGCGAGTATATTAAGGATCCGAGTTAAATTCTTCAGAAAGATGAACCCCTCGTTAGTTATACACGAAATCATTTTAATGGACTCCTCGATTTTTCTCAACTCCAACATTTCTCAACCGATCATAGAGATCAGCATATCGTTGGAAAGAGGAAGAGTGTATCCTCAATTTACAATAATTAAAATATAAGCAGCCATATTGAATTTTACCGCCATCTTGGATTTGGTTTTGAAAATTATTTTTCCGCCAGGTTCGCAACCACAAATTTTGAATATTAATACATCGATGGAAAGCTTAGCTTATATTGTGCATTGTGTCCGAAAATCTCAGGTGTATGTTTTTCCTAACAAAATTTATGTACTATTTACCAATACCGCCTCTGATTTTTTTTTTCAAATATCTTTTTCTTCCTTTCTTCTGTGTATAAAAATGAGTGTACATGAAAAGACATGAATTTTCACGGGGATATTTAAAAAATTAGTAATTTGCAAAAAGTGGTTGAGTTGTGAAGAAATTCAAAACGATTTTACGTAAATCGATCTAGAGTTCGTTGCTGCAATATTTGACATTTACAAAGCACAAGTGTCGATCCCGGGCAACGCAGGGTCCGACCAGGGTCCGATCTGCTAGTTAAGTAGGATAAATGAAAAGTATAAATAGCTTGCATATAAACCACATTACCTCACATTTTCCTCAATAGTTGTTTACTTCGGGCCACAATAGTATACAATAGTTCCTTTCTGGAGGCATCATTTTATGAGCTGAACCAATATTTGTAAAGGATGTCATCGTAACCTTACGTTTAGTAACATTACGCGAATTACGCCAAGTGTAATATGTCATGTCTATGTAGGCACTAGAAACAGAAAGCTGCTGTTGATGATGATGATGATGATGATGATACTACCATCTATTTTAGCAAGGCACCTGCCGATAGCACTGGCCATATCTGACAAACGATTTGATCATGATTATATTATTGTTTGTATTTCATCAAACTCCTGTATGGAGGCCCGAAATGGGTGGAGTGGTTCCATAAGCAGATACACTTATGCGAATCCACGGGATGAATAGATAATATCCATCCAGAAAGAGTTCGTACATAATCTAGCCCTTGTTTCCCGGATTGACCCAATAGATGGGGATACGAGCTCGCCCTTTATCCACCAGACGTTAACAATAGGAAGTTGGCGATTCCACTCTTCCTATCCAAATCGCTTCAATCGAGTGCCCTGATGGTTATTTTTTATATGGTATATAATCATATAGTTTCAAAATAATTTAGCAAATATATGTATATAATGGAATTCTCTCACCAAGGTTCAATTTGCATGTCTTGGATGAGGGAGGACCTTTCTTCAACACCAGCTAGATTTTGATTAATGCTATCTTCAGAGATACCAATCAGGGAATATTCATCCTTCTGGTTCACAGATTGTAAAATACACTTCTTGATTTCTGAAAAGATGAAACAAAAAGAAGGATGGCAGTATCATACATAATAACATGAGCGTTTTGATTAAAATGAATATGTGTCCATATTTTTTCTTGTAATGTCCAAAAAGTAGAAAAAAAACAGAAAGCTGCTGTTACGCACAAAATTTATTGAAAGCTACCAGATAGGGGAACAGACGGCTTTGGCAGGTTTTGATCTATTATTGGCAGAGGGGTTTTTGTCGACCGAATTTTATGAAATTTGGCCACAATATTCTTTGATATGCAAAGAATGTTTGGGCCAAATTTGAGCATAATCAGTCATAAAAAAACTCCCTGCCAATAATAGAACGAAACCTGCCAAAGCCGTCATTACCCCTACCACAATTTGCACATAAATAATCAGTCTGGGATAAATTTGAAGGGTTCTTGTAATTCCACCAAAAACTCAGTGGATTTCCATTAAATTTTTCTTTGAACGGTCCAAAACTCTCTGAAAAACTGAAAACATTAGCAATTTTGAAAAAAAGCTTTTACAAGAATTCTCGGATAATTTCCTCCTGAGATAATTTTTAAAAATCCTTCAGGAGTATCAACATCCTGCATGTAACTTTGAGTAAATTCTAAGGGCCGATATGATCTGGGGGTGTTCCTTTGAAATTATGGAAAATTTATTCTATTGAGATAGGACGAGCTTTCAGTGAAGATCCTAAAGAGTTTTCAGTTGATTTTTTTTGGAAGGATTCCCATTGAAGAAGCTGGATGATTTTCCAGAATTTCTGGGAGATATTCCTGAAGTAATTACCGCAGGAATTCGTTGATAAATACCTGAGAGAATTGCAGGGAAATATATGAGTTACTGCAGAAATTACAAAAGTATTTTCAGGAAGATTTCCATGAAGTTTCTTCAAGAATTCTAGTAGGAATATTTGGAGAAAATTCAAGAATAATCTCTAGTGCAGTTCCAGGAGAAACTCTCAGAGATATTTGAAGTAGAACAGCTGGAGGATTTTCAGGAAGAAGTTCAGGATGAATTTCAGGAGGAGCTTTCGAAGGAATACCAGATTCTTAAATTCTTAAAAAAAAAATCTTTCTGAATTCCAACAGGCGTGAGTTATTCCAAAAATTTCTGGAGTAACTCAAAAATAAGTTTCTGGAGAGACTCGAAGATGAACTTTTGAAGAAACTCCATGAGGAGCTCCACGAGGAATTACTGGATAAAATTCGGGATGAATTGCTGGAGGAACTCCAAAAAGGAACTTTGAGAAGAATTCCCAAAGAACTTCAGGAATTCCTGAAAATCAAAGGAGAAATATTTGGAAGAACTCCAGAAAAAAACTCTGAGAGAAAATCCAAAACTCTACTCTAGGAACTCTACTAAGGAACTCTAGGATTAATTTCTGGAGGAACTCCAAGAAGAATTTTCGGAAGGATTCTCGTAAGGAGTCCAAAAATATATCCTGGCAAAACGTAAACGTCAGGTAGAATTCCTGGAGGAACTTCAAGAAAAATTCCCGACGAAAAGCGATAAAGAATTTCCGAAAAGACGCTTGGAGGAATCCGTGAAAAAATTCCAGAAGGATCTTCAGGAGGAACTCTAGCAGGAATTCCCGGAGGAACTCCAGAAGTAATTTCTGGAGGAACTCTAAGAATAATTTTTGAAGAAACTCCAGGAAGGATTCCTGTAGGATTTCCAAAAAGATATCATGGATGAACCCCATATAGAATCACTGCAGAAACTCCGGGAAAAAATCCTTAGTGAACTCAGGAAGGAAACCTGGAGGAACTCCAGTAAAAATTTCTAGTAGAGCTTCAAGCAGAATTTTTAGAAAAATTTTAAGAAAAAAAACTCAGAATGAATTCCTGGAGGAACTCAGAATGAATTCTTGGAACAATTCAGAATAAATTCCTGGAGGAACTCAGAATGGACTCCTGGAGGAACTCAGATTGGATTCCCGGAGGAACTCAGAATGAATTCCTGGAGGAACTCAGAAAAAAATCCTGGAGGAACTCAAAATGAATTCCTAGAAGAGCTCAGAATGAATTCCTGAAGGAACTCAGAATGAATTCCTGAAGGAACTCAGTATGAATTCCTGGAGGAACTCAGGATGAATTCCTGGAGAAACTCAGAATGAATTGCTGGAAGAACTCAGAATTAATTCCTGGAGATACTCAGAATGAAATCCTGGAGGAGCTCTGAATGAATTCCTGGAGGAACTTAGAATGAATTCCTGGAGGAACTCGGAATGAATTCCTGGAGGAACTCGGAATGAATTCCTGGAGGAACTCAGGATGAATTCCTGGAGAAACTCAGAATGAATTCTTGGAAGAACTCAGAATTAATTCCTGGAGATACTCAGAATGAAATCCTGGAGGAGCTCTGAATGAATTCCTGGAGGAACTTAGAATGAATTCCTGGAGGAACTCGGAATGAATTCCTGGAGGAACTCAGGATGAATTGCTGGAGGAACTCAGAATGAATTCTTGGAGGAACTCAGAATGAATTCCTGGAGGAACTCGGAATGAATTCCTGGAGGAACTCAGAATGAATTCCCGGAGGAACTCAGAATGAATTCCCGGAGGAACTCAGAATGAATTCCTGGAGAAACTAAGAATGAATTCCTAGAGGAACTCAGAATGATTTCCTGGGGGAATTCAGAATGAGTTCTTGGGGGAATTCAGAACGAATTCCTGGGGGAATTCAGATTGAATTCCTTGGGGAATTCAGAATGAATTCCTGGGGAAGTTCAGAATGAATTTCTGGGGAAATCAGAATGAATTCCTGGAGAAATTCTGAATTAATTCTTGGGGTAATTGAGAATGAATTCCTGGGGAAAGTCAGAATGAATTTCCGGGGAAATTTAGAATGAATTCCAGGAAAAATTTAGAATGTATTCCTGGGGAAATTCAGGATGAATATTGGGAATTCTCCTTGAAGCTCCTCCAGGATTCCTTCCTGGAGTCTTTCCAAAAAATATTCTTGAAGCTGTTTCAGAAAGTACTCCTGTAGATCCTTCTGTAGTTTTTCTAAATATTTCTCCTTTGATTTTTCAGGAGCTTTTCAAGGATTTCCTTGTGAAGTTTTTTTCAGGATTTTTTCGCTTTTGTTTATCGATTATCCCTCATTCTTTGAGTAGAACGGATAATAAGTAGGATAAAGCGGATAAGTAAATGCATATAAATCCCTAAATAAATGCTAGATTCCTAAATTCGATATATCGTCATTACTTACCAGTTCAGATTGCTGTTTTCAGCCTAGCCTGGCGCAACCATCGCCGCGAACCAATTTCCTTTCCCCCAGTGACCAGAATCTTATCAACAGCACAAATCATTCAATTTGTAATCCCGTTTTCTCGGTATAAGAAAATTATTTATTTTTCTTGCTCATTTTTCACAAACTGGATTTTTAGAAACACAGATAAAACTAACTATTGATGAAACATAATGTTAATTTTCATTTGGCGTAAAATATTTGATGGTTTCAATTTGAACAGCTTTCATACAAGCAGTGCGGAACGACTTGCAAACAACATATTGCGACTTATAAGTGTTGCAAAAAACGTGGAACGGAATATTCCGGCTGGTTCTCAGCGGCCGATGTACGGATTTACAATCTGTAGTCACTAACGAAATCCTGAAATCCTACAGATTGTAACTGGAAAGAATCGACAATTGGACTGAAAACACCTTAGATATATCGGGGCAAAGTTGCCGTTCCACGCTTTTTGCAGGGGTTGGTACTTGCAGTGTTTCTATTAATTTCTATTAACTCTTGAACTTGGGAACTTCATTTCAATATGATCAGCTTACGCGAGGCAAATGTCAACATCCAAAATCATATTTATTTTGCCTTTCAAGGTAGATTGTATAAACCTTTAAAAAGCGATCTACGTTATTTATTTTTCGACAAGATTGAGCAAATTGACGCGCCACCACAATGGTCAGCATCACTTTAGTGATGCTAGGTACCGTGTTCTGATTAAAATTCTATCCATCCCGCATTCTTGATAGGTCACGGTGTGTTTGTCCGAAGAGGCTTATTTTCAAAAAATCAGTATCTCTCAAACACTCACTACACGAAAGTATAGGTTTTCCTCTTTCACGTAGGTGCATTTTTAAAATGTTCTATCGGGGGTCATTTTTCCATACATTTTTGGGGGTATTAAATCGGTTATTATTTGAGATTTCTATGGAGTTTGCATCAAAAATAGTGAAAAAAACAAAAATTGTTTTAGATCCCCCGATAGAACATTTTAGTTTACCCACTATATGAAAGAGGAGATTATATACTTTCACGTGGTGAGTGTTTCAGAGATACTGATTTTTGAAAAATAATATTTCTCCATAGACACACCGTGAGGAAGGTGTTGATTGTTTTAAGTGACCACCGTAAAACAGAGCATTGCAATCGAAGTACGGCAATTAAATTTTTAAATTTCTCATCACATGACTTAGAAGTCTGGCAGAACAATAAATTGCGACGCCGGTTGCCGTCAATTTCTTGTTCTTTACCCTTCCCTCATATCAAAAATAATCCGTTTCTGCTTTTTTTGGTTTTGCAATTCAATCGGCGACAAATTGATTCCCAATAAATTACTTCCGATGGCAACGCTTCTCTTCTTTTGACGTTTCGCATTGGTCCATCAATCAGTGTTGCCGTAATATCTGATTCGCCATCGCCATCTACTTAGCTTCGTCGGAAGCTGAGAGGAAGTACGAAGGGGTTAATTTCTTGTCTTGTCCAATAAATCATGTCCACCTGGAGGCAAGATCGCGTGCAAGAGCACGCACTCAAAGCATTCCGTCATCGTCATTTGCCATCATCGTCATTTATGCTGCGGGTATGCGGTCCCTAGCGAGCCGTCGGCTGTCAAAAATGTAGTTAGCCGTCTTCGGGTAAAAGAAGAAAAAAAAAAACCCGAAATCAGCGGGTTGGCTTAATTAAAAAGCAAATACAGCGCTTAAAGCAACAGCAAGAACAAGCTGTTAGGCTGCGTTAGGACAACAGTCCGAATAAATTGTGATCGTATAAAACTGCGCAAGATTTTATTTTACTGCGTGGTGCGACTCGAACTGCTCGTCGTCGGCAATCGTTGCTGAAGTCAAGGTCGCGGCTCAATCGTCTCACATCGAAGCATGCTGTGCAAATTTTCAACTTCGCGTACGCACCACCGCACGCAAACGAACGCACCAAATAATCTTTGGCGGCGACCCTCGCTCGGTTCGATTGTTCACGCAGTCACACACATTCGAACAACACACTGTCGGAAAGCGCACGCACTTCGAATGCGGCATTTGGGGGTCCTTCTCTATTCGGCGTTTCGCAAATTACGACACCGCTCGCTCGGAGGTTTTCGATTTCGATGGAGTTTCGGCACCGTCGTCTGGCTCATGTCTGGCCGCGTCGCGATCTTTTCCGGTGGCCCTGAGACCATCAAGGACCGTCGCGGCCTACTGTGATCTATTCAAGCGTGAAGGTGGCGGATCGCTTTGTTTTGGGCGCCATTGCTGCCTGTCCAAGCGAGGGGTTTTCTGTTGCAAGCAAATGACATTTTGAGACACCTTTTCATTATCGAAGCGGGCTGTGTTATCCGTATAGAAAAACCAACGAGCGATGTTGTGTTATGCCGAAGAAGCCCCCAAATTTGCATAATTTTATCATTAGCTCAATATTCCACATGAATAAGCGAATCATACGACGAATGATGCTCGTTTCGGCGTCCTCTTGCCCTATTCAAAAAATAAAAAAAAAATGTACGATCGTCCCCATCGCGGGATCGGACCGTGTCGTAAAATCCGATAAGGTAAACCCCTTGTTGCGCAAAATTTTCAATTCTTCATCTTCTTCGTCTTTCTCGACCGAGGACCATTGTGTGTGAATGACAATCGTCCCCGTGTCCCCATTCCTCGTTCTCGTTCCGCCCGCACCGCGCCGGAATTTTAATCAATCAACATTCATTCATAACGACGCGATCACGCCTCGGCCACCACCATACAGTCTGCCATTGACAAAATCTCGCCTTCCCCGAACAAATTTTGCGCATAGCGCGGAGACAATTCTTGGACCCCCCGCTTGTCGTCCGTTCGGTCACTACACGCGTGCAATTTAATTTGTGATTTCCGGTAGCCCCGTTCTGGCCGCTCGGGCATCACAAACGAACGATTGTTCCGAGCCTTCACCCGAAGAAGCAAAAAAAAGGTCAAAGTATGATAAGCCGATGACACCCAAAAAAAAAAGAACTCGAAAAACGCGAAACAGCTGTGCCAAATGGGTCCCCGGTTTCATTGATAAAGTGATCGCGACTGACTGACTGACTGCGGGACGAGACGGCTTTCTCCGGTGACGCGACGACGACAGTTGGAAACCGCCACCACCGACGAAGAGTGTCAAAATTTGGCACTTCCTTTTCGCCGTCGCCACCATAGACGCAAAACTTTTTCGCTGAGAATCCTTATTTTGCGGAAGGACGCGACCAATTTGGGCCAATTTGTTTCAATTTATGCAGCAGGAGGCTGTCTCGTCAACAAATCATCATTGCCGCCGCGCGGGCTTCAGCGTTCTGACGAAGGGAATCAGCTGAGTCAGAGCTATTTGCGGCGTAAATGGCGAATTGGCGAAATTAGCGCCGAATGGATTCGGAATAGATCTTCTAAGCGGGAAAGTTGCCCAGTTATAAGAAGGTTCGAAGAAATTTCGATCGCTGTTTTAGAAAATGTTGCTCGATGTAGCCATGTGACGTCTTTTCATTCGGTTTTCGAAACAGATAAGAATTTGAGTCGGATTTGGGTTTAAATTTTATTAGATTTGTATCGAATTTGGATTATAACCTGGATTGGATTTCGATCGGATATTTATAACAACTATTTCCTAACAAAAATTTAAATAAATCCTCTGAATTTCGGAAAGAAATTTTTCGAAATTTGGAAAGAAAAGTTTTCCGAATTCCGGAAGCGAGCCAAATTTCGGGAATTAATTCTTCAAATTTCGCAAAGAAAGTAAAGAAATTTTCTAAGTTCCGAGCAGAAAGTCTCCAAATTTCAAATAGAAATTCTCCGAGTTTTTACATAATGACGAGCTTGGTAGTCATATGGATATTGCTACTGCCTCATACGCAGGAGGTCGTGGGTTCAATCCCAGGCTCGCCCCATACCTCCTACTTTGTATATTTCTCATGTTCAAGCAATTGCTAAAACAGGAAATGGACTTCTATAGCGTTTCCATTTCTATCCTATCTGTACCTTCAAATTGACAATTCTAGCAGTAATTTCTAGAATTGGAAATTAACGGAAAAGAAAAAAAATAGAATTCCAGCAATTGCTTTTTCCTATCCCATTGGAAACTCGTTAACCAAGACGAACCTCTGCCCGACAACCGCACCCAAAATTCCAATAAAGTTTCGCATAAATTCGTGGCAAGTGCAGAGGTATATTCGGCTTGCAGTGGACGAGTGATTGCATACATTCATACTTCCTACATTGACTCGCATGCTGACGTGGCAGGCGCCAGTGTGTCCTAACAAATGAAAGACCACCAGCGTTGGTTCTCTGTGCAAGATCAGCTGATCTGTTCATAATGGAGTAGCAAATACAGGCAGTCAACCAAGCTCAATTTCATACAGAATATTAGAAAGAAGTTCTTCGAAGTTCGAAAAAATACTCATATTTCGTGAATAAATTCTCCGAATATTATGTCTTTCTGGTCTCCAAATGGTCAGGAGTAGAGAGGGAGGAGAGGGGAGGATATCAAATATAAATATTAAAATAAAAAAAAATCAAAAAGCTCCTCGGATTTGTTATAGACTGTTTTAAAATCATCGGCATAAGAATAAGAAGAATTTGATAAGAATTTGAAAAAAAAATCGAATTTAGGAAAAAAAAGAAAAAGAGTCTCCACGTTTTTCACAGAAATTTTACAAATTTCGAAGGTAAATTTTCCACATTCTAGAGGGAAATTTTCCTCATTTCGGTCAGATATTCTCCTAATTATGGACAAAAAATTTACGTGTTTCGAACAGAAATATCCCGAAACTTTGAAAGAAGTTGTACAAGTTTCGGACAGAAAATTTATTAATCTCGGACGGAAATTCTGAGAATTTCGGACAAAAAGTTCTCCGAATTTCTAACAAAAAGTTTCAGAATGTCGGACAGAAATTGTCTGAATTTCAGGCAGAAATTTCTAGTTTTTCGGACAGAAATATAATGAACTTCGGGCAGAACTTCTCCAACTTTCGGACAGAAATTGTTCAAATTTTTTGAGCAGACATTTTTCGAATTTCATACAGATTTTTTTTTAAATTTTGGACAATTTTTTTTTTTCAAATTTCAAGCAAAGTTTTTCTGATTGTGGACGAAATTCTCCGAATTTTGAACAGAAAATCTTCGAATATCAGACGGAAATTTTTCGAGCTCTCCGAATTTTCGAAGAGAAATCTCTGAATATCGGAGTGATATTATTCGAATTTCGGAGAGAAATTCTCGAAATTCCAAGAAGAAATTCTTCGTATGACGTTAAGAAATTATCAATTCTCCTGGTTTCTGCTAAAATATTTCTTTGAATCTAAACATCTACGAATCTCGAAGAAAAATTCTCTGAATTTCTTCAAATTCAAAGAGAAACTTTCCGAATTTCGAAGAGAACGAGGAGAACGAATTTCTCCAAATGTCTAAACGAAAATCTTTGAGTTTTGAATAGAAATTCTGTAAATGTAGAAATGTCGTTCTCCAAATTTCGAAGAGAAATCCTCCGAATTTCGTAGAGGTTCTCCATACTTTTAAGTGAAATTCTCAGAATTTTGAAAAGGTTCTCAAATTGTCCAAACTCCATATTTCGGTGAGAACGAATTTCTCCAAATTTTGAAGAAAAAATCTCTGCATATCTAACACAACTTCTCCAAATTTCGAAGAGAAATTATGCAGATGTCGAAGAGAAAAACTTTGAAGATAAATTCTTCGAATTTCAAAGAGATTTTTTTTAAGCGTCTAAAAGAAAATCTCCGATTTTCGAAAAGATTCTCCATATTTCAAAGATATCAAATTTCAAAGAGAATCTCTCCGAATTCCGAAGAGGCATTCTTCGAATATTGGAGGAAAACTGTGCGAATTTCGAAGATAAATTCTCGGTAAGAAGAAGAGAAATTTTCCGAAAAGAGAAGATAATTTCCCCGATTTTCGAAGAGAAATTCTCCAATTTCAAAAAAAGATTCTCAGAGAAATCCTCCGAAACATATTCTCTTTCGAAGAAATTCTCCACACTTAAAAAATAACGATTTTTCCTATCTTTGAAGAAAAAATCTTCAAATTCTTCTTGAATTGAATTTTCCGAAATTCTCCGAGTTTCAAAGAGAAATTTTTCGCAGTTTGAAGAGTAGTTTACCAATCTCAAAGAAAAAATCTTCGAATTTTGAAGAGATTCTCCATATTTCGATGAGAACGATTTTCTCCAAATTTTGAAGAGATAGTCTTCGAATATTGAACAGAGTGAGTAGAAACTTTTCGTATTTTGAAAAGAAATTTCCTTTATGAAATTTTTCGTGAAATGAAAAGTGAAATTTTTCGAATTATTTTCACGGAATTTCAAAAAGAAATTCTTTGAATTTCGTTACACATCTCCTAATTTCAAAAAGAAATTCTTCAACTTTCGAAAAGAAACTTTCCGAAAGTCGGTGAAGCATTTTATGAATTTCGAAGAAAATTTCTCCGAATTTTGAAGAGAATGACTCCGAACGTCTAACAGAAATTCTGCTAATGTCTAAGGGAAATTCTCCAAATTTCAAAGAGAAATTTTTCTAAGAAATTCTCCGAATTGCAAAGAGAAATTCTTCTAGTTTTGAAAAGAATTTCTCCGAATTACGAGGTGAAATTTTCTGAATTAAGAAAGAAATTCTACGAATTTCGAAGAGAAATTCTCCAGATGTTGAAGCTAAGTTCTCCATACTTTGAGAGATATTCTAAAAACTTCGAAGATAAATATTCCGAATTTCTACAAAAAATTATCCGAATTTCAAAGAGAAATTCTCCGAATTTCGATACTTCGAAGCAAACAAATCTCTCCAAATTTCAAAGAGAAATCTTTCGGATTTCGAAAAGAAAGTCTCAAAATTTCGAAGAAAACTCTCCGAATTTCGAAGAGTAGTTCTTCGAATTTTGAATAGAAATTCTCCAAATTTTGAAAAGATATCCTTCGAATTTCGAAGAGATTCTTCATATTTTGAAGTGAATTTCTACGCATTTTGAAAAGATATATCGGAGAAATCGAATTGAAAATCACTCCGAATTTCGAAAAGATTCTCCATATTTCGATGAGATCGAAGAGAAATTATCCGAATTACGAATATAAATTCTCGGAAAAGAGAAGAGAATTTGGAAAGAAAAAAAACACAGAGTTTCGAAAAGATCCTTCATATTTCGGAGAGATCGAATAATAAAGAGACTCTCCGTATTTCGAAGAGAAATTTTCCAAATTTTGAAGGAAAACATCCGATTTCCGAAGATAAATTTTGAAGTGAATTTTCCGAAATTCCCCGAGTTTCAAAAATAAAGTTTTCGCGGTTTGAAAAGTAAAACGCTTCGTACAGTGAACTCTCCCTAACTCGATGTTCTATAACTTGATATTTTCCCTTATTCGATGAAATTCAAAGTCGTTTGAATCTAGCATACTGCGTTCCCTCCGTAGGTCGATATCTTCCTTACTCGATATTCTCTATTTCGAAGTAATTTTCCAATGCATTTTCACCTCGCTAACTCGATGTTGTCAGAAACAGTTACATGCACGATATAGTTAGAAGTTGGATGTGAAAAGTGATAAGCGAGAAGTGAGAAGTGAAGTTAGAAGTGAGAAATGAGAAGTAAGAAGTGAAAAGTTAGAAGTTAGAAGTGAGAAATGAGTAGTGAGAAATGCGAAGTAAGAAGTGAGAATGTGAGTAGTGGGAAGTGAGGAATGGAAACAAGGAAGTAAGAAGTTAGAAATTCGAAGTGCGAAGTGAAAAGCTAGTAGTTACAAGTAAAAAGTGATGAGTGACAAAGAAGAGGTCAGAAGTGAGATATAAGAAGTTATAAGCGAAAAGTGAAAAGTGAATAATGATAAATGAAAAGTGAGAAATGAATAGTGAGTGGTGAGAAGTGTAGAGTTAAAAATGAGAATTGGGAAACTTAAAGTGAGAGGTACAAAGTGAGTAGTGAGAAGTCAGAAATGAGAACTGAGAGTTGCGAAATGAAAATAAGTTATAAGGAAGAAGTGAAGAATGAAGAAGAATGAGAAGTGAGAAATGAGAAATTTCCAGTGAGAAGTGTAAAGTGAGTAGTTTGATGTCAGCAATGAGAAGTGAGAAGTGTGAAGTAAGAAGTGAGAAGTGTGAAGTATGGAGTGATTAGTGAGAAGTAATAAATGAGACATTAGACGTGAGAATTTTGAAGAGCGAAGTAGTAGTGAGAAGCGAAAAATGATAAGTGAGAAATAAGAAATCAGAAATTAGATAAAAAAGTTATAAGTGAGAAATGAAAAATGAGAAGTGACAAGTGTGAAGTGAGAAAGGAGATGTGCGAAGTGAGAAGTGATAAATAATAGTGAGAAGAGAGAAGTGAGTAGGGGGAAGACAGAGGTGAGAAGCGAGGTGTGCGAAGAGAAAAGTAAGAAGAGGGAAGTAAGTAGTCGGCATTTTTATCGTTGTTTTGATATAGGATCAGGGTTCGGATTTCTCACTCACTCACGCGACAACAGATCACTCCACTATGCATTTTATCCGGATAAATTACAGTGCGATAAACTCCGGCACAAGCGATGGTGCGAAAAATTGTTATCCTTCTTCCCATGTTTCGCGAAAATCAAATGCTGCTTACTTTGCCGCTCCAAGCTGAATGAATCTGACGATGCACCACGATAAGCAAAAGAATCAATACAGCAGTTTTTCCCTTCGCTTTCAATCAATTCATGTGGTGGCGTGGTTTTAGTGGGCGCTCTGAACATTTTAAAATTGTTTTGGGTTCGAATCCCGTTGAGGTTCTAAATTTTGTAAATATGCTTGTAAAATTTATTTGATGAGGCGACGAGAAGGAAAATTTGTGGATTAAAATTAAATTATCCGGCGATCCGACTAGAGATGGGCGCTCCGCTCAGGAGCTGTTCCAAAGATTCGCTTCCCTACATTGAGCTGATGAGCCATGGATCTTTTTTAAAGAAACCCAGCTCAGCAGCTCACTTTAAATTGATGAAATCATTGTCAAACACGCGCTTAGAGAAACTCCCTCGAGCGTACGAACTCGAGTACGCGCGCTGTTGGATTTTGTACAGCACAAACGAAAATACCACGCTCGCGGTACACGACACAAGCGAGCTTGTATGAGCATTCCAGTCCAGTACCGCGCACGTGCTGATCGTTTATTATTTGCACCATCAAGCCAAGCGACAGAAATCATTTCTGCTGCAGAGAGGAACAAGAAATACACAAGCAAACATAATCTAGCTTGACGTCTATTTCTTAACCCATACCCACATACTCGGCGCTACGAACGGACACACAAAAGATACCTAGTCGTGCGGTAACGAACGAACCGTACCAAGCAAAAGATCCGAAGATCCGAACAACTCTCAGTTCCGCTCATGTCGTCGTCCAGCTCGAAATTGCTGTGACATGGAAGCGAGAGCTGCGCCACCAGCTCAGATCCGTGCGACACGGATCTCGATCCGGATCAGTCGCGACCGATTCTAGCGAGCGAACCGTGTGGTTCAAACGAACCGAACTGGGAGCTGTGTCTTGCACGGAGCGGATCTTTTACTTGCGACGGGTTTTCCCGCCAGCATACTGCTACATGTGCACTCGGTTTGTTTGTAGCACCGTGCTCTGTATTTTTTTACTCTCTTGTTTTTATTTCTCTCGCATTTCGGGAACCAATATAGATGAATGGGCTCGCTTGAATGAAAATGTCAACTACGCATGGTTAGAAGGGTTAGAAGCACGCGCAAACAAGGCATTGATTTACTGCACCCAGTATGAAGAGAAAACTTATGACACGTGATATGGTTCATATACAATGTTATACAATATTATACATATCAGAGACTAGGGACTGAATTATTCAAATTAATGATTTGAGAAACGTTATCAACGTTATCAATTAGAATTATGAATAGAAAATAATGTTGAGTTTTTGTATAGAAATAAATGTGATGGTTCTAAAACGGGCTTGGGAGTCATATGGCTACTGCTTCTGCCTCATACGCAGGGGGTCGTGGGTTCAATCCCAGGTCCGTTCCATTCTCCTACTTTGTATCTTTCTCTTTATTTCTCATGTTCTAGCCATCGCTAGAACTGGAAATGGACTTCCATACCGTTTCCATTACTATTCCTATACCTTCAACTTGAGTATTCTATCAGTAATCTGCTAGAATTGGAAATGAACTATAGAGCTCGTTTCCTACATCCAATTAGAAATTCCATCAGTTACCTTCTCCTATCTATCACATTGGCAGCTCGTTAACCAAGACGGACCTCTGCCTCTCCAACCTAACCCATAAATTCCAACAAATTCCGCATGAACTCGTGGCAAGTGCAGAGGTATATTCGGCTTGCAGTGGGCGAGTGATTGCATCATCATTTCCTCCCTTCCCTACATTGACTTGCATTCTGACGTGGCAGGCGCCAGTATGACCTAACAAATGAGATCACCAGTACTTGTACATTGAAGATGTGTGCTAGTCCCAAGCAAACATCTGTTGGTTCCCTGTGCAAGAACAGCTGATCTGGTCATATTGGAGTAGCAACTACGAGCAGTCAATCAAGCTCAAGCTCAAGCTCAAGAAATAAATGTGATGGTTCTAAATGAATTCTTAGACTTCAAAACTAGACGGTTAAAAAAAGCGTAATAAATGTTATTAGTTTAAAATTGTCGGTTTTTCAATAGAAATTATTACCTCACTGTTGCTTAACATTTTAAAGATAAGAAAATTATTTTGAGCTTTTTAGTGGAATGTTTTCACCTGTCATAAAACGAGTTTGAACAATCCCATTGAATTCCACCACTTAATTGTATCCTGACAGATACGTATTTCGACCTCAACAGTAAGGCCGTCTTCAGTGTCTTGTAAGTCGAGTCAAGTACAAGACACTGAAGACGGCCTTACTGTTGAGGTCGAAATACGTATCTGTCAGGATACAATTAAGTGGTGGAATTCAATGGGATTGTTCAAACTCGTCTTATGACAGGTGATTTTAAAGATTTCAAAGTGAGGTAAATAGATGAATGATGAATGAATGAATAAATTAATGAACGACATAAATTTTTAAAATTTTTGAACAATAATTAAAATAATAATATTATCAATTATGTTTTAATATATGTAGCATTAAAGAACTGAAGAGCTGATCCAAGGAGCTGACTCTTTTCAATGAGCTGAACGGATCAGATCCGCTCACTGCAATGAGCTGTTTTGCCCATCTCTAGTAGTTTCTGCTTTTAGAATCTAACTCTGATTACGAAAATAGCACCGTATTCTCGGAAATATCAGAGCATGCATATTGGGTTCGGGTTCTGATAAAGGCTTGTTGCGAGGTGCGTTTGTCAGTAACAAATTCTGTTGATAACAAAGGGTATATTGTTAGGCGTTGCTCGAATATTGATTCCCTGGTAGGCAGTAATAACATTAGATACCCTATGCTAAACCGTCTTCCCTTTAGAATAAAAATAAAACCATAAACAAAGTATGGCGAACTGGAAATATTCCAACAACTTGGAAAGAAGGATTCGTGATTCCCATACCTAAAACTTGTTAAGGACGCAAAGGTAATGGGAAATCAACGCCAAACAAAGTCGAACGAATGGCAAACAGAAGGTTGGTGGAAGCTCTGGAAAATCGCAATTCAAGAATTCAATTCCGAAACGAGAATAATGGAAATTGGATAAATTATTTTCAAAATTCTGATATTTGTTCTCCAAAACTCGATAAGCACCTTTCCAAAATTCGGTGAATATCTTTCCACAGTTGAGTGAATTTCTTCCTAAAAATCATATGAGAGATACATAAGAATCTAGCCTTTTCGCATATGCCTGGTTTTTGGTATGTTCTTATACAGAATTGTTAGAAAATCTAACAATCACCGGTTGGGTGTAGAGGTTTTCTCCAAATACAAAACAAAATTGTAATATCTCTTTGAATTCGTGAATTTCTGTTGGAAACTTAAAGAATATCTTCCCGCCATTTGATGAATTTCTTTACAAAATTCGATGAATTACAGTCCAAAATTTTATAAACTTTTGTCCCAAAGTCGGAGAGGTTCTACCGAAATTCGCAAAATGAATTCTTCCGCCATTCGAAGAATTGCTTCCTAAATTCGATGAATATCCTCCGAAATTCGAAGTATTTGTTGCAGAGGCGTCGCGTGATCAATTCTTTAACCTGTGCACTATTTTATTATTTCGAGAAAAACACATAAAAGGTACCTGAAATGATAAACGAGTTATTTTCCAGCGCATTTCTCAATAAGTTTTGCTAATTTTGTTGCATCTAACTGGTTCTTAAATACTTCTTATTTTCTGAATTCACTCAAACTAAACTAAGCTTAAAAGTGATAGTTCGTAAAATTAAAAATTACTATCACCAGAATCGTTTTCAATGTGACAAACAAGACATACATTTATTCGGAAATTATTGAGCTGGCGCTTTCAAATCTAATTTGAGTTATTACATAAAATAAGACAAAGTTTTAAATAGAGAAAAGGAAGTTGGACTACATCAATCATGCGAAGTTACTAATAATAACTTGAATTAGCATGTCACATCAGAAAAATAAAGTCTATACAATAAACAATGAAGTTCATAGCCTTAATTCTTCTCAATTAATAATTATTCTATTTACAATTTATTTCTTTGATCAATATTCTGGACTGGATAGATGTCGAATAATTTTCCGTCCATCAGCATGGACATTTCCTCATAATTTTTTTCTTAAATTTGTGTGGACCATTGACATCTGACGTACCCCCCTCCCTAACTAAATATATTGGATTTCTCGAAAAAAAAACCTTCAGAAATAATTTCCTTTGAAAATGTTGACCCGTTTCATTTTCGGTAATTTTGATTTTCATCAGAAGATGAAATGTCTTACATTATGTTAATATTGTTGGATACTTCAATGTCGAATATAATAAGCGTATTTGTAAACAGGCTTTACTGCAAACGCTTGTTAGAGATGAAAATTTCTGTTTCAATTGAGCTAATGTCGCGCTAGTATTACCGGACAGTGCATTGTCGCCAGGATTAGTGGATATGTAAACTGGCCATCGCATTCAATATCAAATATCAAAAGCGCTTTTGCTTCGCGGTGCTTATTAAACGCGGAACTTTCGTCATGGAACGCTTTGAAGGAGCAGAATTGCGCGCGCTTTACTCTTCTCTTTCGATTTTGTTCCGATCGCGCTCTCTTCACCGAGTCGCGCATGCGCTGTTTACCGGTTCTCGATAGGCACCAAACCGTGCACTGCCAGCGAAGAACGCTTTGACTACCTATACATCGCCGATTGCGGTTACAGCAGATGATCCACACATACAAAATAATGCGTGTATGATGCATGACAAAGCGTTTTCGGCTGGAAGTTCCGTGTTGAATCAACATGTGGTGTCGGTGGGTCGGTTCGGTATCGTAAAGAAAAATATAACGCGTCCCCATCGCAGCATTTGGTTGCCTCACATTACATGCCGTCTATAAAAAAGGATGCATATTTTCCGTTTATGTAACTAATAGTCAAATTTGCATGAAACATCTATCAAATGCACATAATTCAAATATATGTTTGGATTAGAAAGACAAGAAATCTATCGAGAGTTTAAATGTTGGGGATAGAATTGCCACATGTGCAGTGCACAGGTTGCACATGCGGACGCGACGCCTCTGATTTGTTGGTTTGTTAGTTTGTTCGAAGTATTTCCTCCGGAATTCGGAAAACTTCTCTCCAAATTCGGAGAATTTCTTCCGTAATTCAAAGGTTTTCGTTTGATATTTGAAGACTTTTTTTAAATTTAGAGTAATTCTTTTTTCGAATTTCAAGTTAAGGAGAATTTAATTCTAAAATACGGAGAATTTCTTTCTACAATTCGATGGACTCTTTACAAAATTCGATGAATTGTAGTCCAAAAATCGGTAAATTTCAGTCCGAAATCCGGAGAATTTCTACCGAAATTCGAAGATTTTTTCCGAAATTCAAGGAACTTCCTCCGAAATTCGAAGTATTACCATGGGTTGGTATGATTTTTTTTCCGAAATCCGGGAAATATCTTCCATAATACTTTCTGAAATCTGAAATTCGGAAGGGTTCTACCGAAATTCGAAGATATTTCAAGAATTTCCAATGAAATTCGAAGAATGTCCTCCGGAATTCGAAAAAACATCTTCCAAAATTCGGGGAAACCCTTTCAAAATCGGAAATTTGAAGAGACCAAAGAGACCAAAATTCGAAGGAGAGATTTGGAGATTTTTATTCCGAAATTCACACTTCATCTCATAGCTCCCATTTTCATCCCATCAAAAATTCAGCAATGAAAAGCAATTTGATTTGTTGCTTATTTTTGTGATTTTTTTCAGCAGTGAGCAGGTATGTTAGCAAAAAGAAGCGACGAGATCGGTGCTGTATTTCTTTGTTTTGCGATGAGATGAATATATGTTCAGTGAGATGGAAAACGGAGCAGTTCCCCTATTTCCAAAACAAAGAAAACATCTTCCAAAAATCAAAGAATTTCTATCCGAAAATTATTATTTTTTTTTCTAAATATTAAGATTTTTATTTCGAAATTCTAAAAATTGCATTCCAAAAATAAGACATTCTCTATACAGTTCACAGAATTATTTCCCGAATGTCGGAGAATTTCGTTCCAAAAATCGGAAAATTTCGATCCGAAAATCGCCGAATTTCTGTACGAAATTCGGAGTTTTTATCCCGAAACCCCAAAAAGGTTGTTTGGCCGAATAGTTGAAACTTATTACCTTAGATGAGTAGTGAAGAGTGAGAAATGCGAAGTGAGTAGTGTGCAAAGGGAAGACAGAAGTGTGAAATGGGAAGTGAGTAGTGAGAGGTAAGAAGCGAAAATTTTATTTTAATCTTCTTCGTTCTTCCTTCTATTGTCTTCTATCTTGCTTTTTTTCTTTTTCTTACTATTTCGTTTCTTCGTACTTTTTCATTCTATCTTCTTCCATCTTCTTCTTTCTTCTTCCTGCATCCTTCTTTCTTCTTACATCTTCCTTATTTCTGTTTCTCCTACTTCGTTTTTCTTCTTTCTTCTTCGCTTTTACTTTTTCCTCTTCCTTCGTTTTTTCTTGTTTCAACTTTTTTCTCTCTTTGTTTATTTTTCATTTCCTCCCTCTCACTTATCACCTGTTATTAACTATTTTTACCTATCGTATCTTACTTCTCAGGTCCCACCAATAACTTCGCGCTACTCATTTCTCATTTCTCATTTCTCACCTGTCACTCTTGACTTCTCACTTCTCACTACTTACTTCGAAAATCTCATTTTTCACTACTCACTCCTAAACTTTCGCTACTCACTTTTCACTTCACACACTTTATAAGGTTGCAACTTTTCGGCCAAATGACTCTTTCGGCTAAATGGCATTCGGCCAAATTCTTTCCCATTTCTAGATTTCCCATTTCTAGATTCGGAAAATTTCTTCCCAAAATTCTTAAATTTTCTTCCAAAGTCCGGAGAATTTCTGTCCGAAATTTGAATAATTTCTGCTCGTAAATCGCAGAACTTTTTTTTCAAAATTCGAAAAATTTCTTCTTTCAATATTTGGGGATTTTCTGTTACAAAATTCAAAGACGTTCTGCCTAACAAAATTCGAGTCAAAAATTCGGAAAATTTCTATCCAGAAGTCGAAAAATTTCTGTCCGAAATGTAAAAAAATCATTCCAAAGTTCGCAGAATTTCTTTCCAAAAATCGAAGAACTTTTTATTTTCGACTTGGAATATTTTCTTTCAGAAATTCGGAAGATTTCTGATTAAAATTCGAAAAGAAGACACTATGGAGGAATACTTTTCCCAAAATTCATAGAAGTAACTTTTCGAAATTTGTTTTTTTTTAATCGGAGAATTTCTGTCCAAAATTCGAAGAACTTATTTCCGAAAATCGTAAATTTTTTGTCTTGAATTCAATTTTTTCGAAATTCAAAGCATTGTTTGAGATTTGTGTCCGATAATCGGAGAACTTTCTTCCGAATATCAGAGAATTTCTTTTCGAAAATCGAAAACTTAGAAATGGTTATTTGGTTATTTGGGGAAATTTGGAGTGGATTTCTTCTGGGATTTGGAAATAATTTCTCTCAAAAGGAGGAATTCTTCCGATATTCGAAGCGGATTTTTCTTCTCAGAAATTAGGAGATGGAAATCTGCCGAAATTCAGAAAGGTTTTTTTTTTTCATAAATTCGAAAGAGACTCCGAAATTCGGAGAGGGTTTGTTCTGAAATTGGAAGAGGATTTTTATCAAAATTAGGAGCGGATTATTCCTCTCAAAAGCTGGGAGATAATTTGCCGAAGTTTTGACAGAATTTTTCTATAAATTCGATAGAGACTTTTTCCTAAATTCAGAGAGGATTTCTTCCTAAATTGGGAGGCGTTTTTTTTTCGAAATTCAAAGTCTCTCCCAAAATTAGGAGAGGATTTTTCTTTGAAATGTGGAAAAGATTTCCCTTGTAAGTCGAAAGTTTTTAAGAGATTTGGAGAGGAACAAAATCGGAAAAGGATTTCTTCCGGAATTCACGGCGACGCCCCGGCACAATGGCAATCTGTCTGAATTTTTGTTTTGTAGACATGGCATTCGGCCAAATGACACTAAACCGTTTCTTCCGTAGATTTGGAAATTTTGTTTGAATTCCACTAGTTACGGAGTTATAGCTATAGTTTCAGTAACTTAGACTAAATGATAACAAAATTCCAATCATTTAGTTTAAGTTACTACAACTAGCGCTCTAACTCCGTTATTAGTTGAATTCTTATAACGAACCATTAGGCAAAGTTGTAGAAAAACCTTTGCACTAGAAGTCCACCACACAACATATTTTGAAATTCAGCTTCTGGACTGTGTTATTGACAAACTACTAAATGATTGAACGCAAATTACTGAATGATCGTTTACATCCTTGGTTTCTTCCAAAGTTCGGAGAATTTCTGTCCGAAATTTGAATAATTTCTGCTCGTAAATCGCAGATCTTTTTTTCAAAATTCGAAAAATTTCTGTCGAAAATTCAAAGCATTGTTTTCCGAAATTAGAGGATTTTCTTTCCGAAATTTGGAGGATTCCTGTCCGAATCCAGTAGAATTTATTTTCGAAATTCGGAGAATATCTTCCCGAAATTCGGAGAATTCCTTTCCGAAATTGAGAGAAATTCTCAACGAAATTCGGAGATTTTTTTCCTGGATACGGAGAACATTTTTCCGAAATCAGGATTCCTTCTTTCAATATTTGGGGATTTTCTGTTACAAAATTCAAAGACGTTCTGCCTAACAAAATTCGAGTCAAAAATTCGGAAAATTTCTATCCAGAAGTCGAAAAATTTCTGTCCGAAATGTAAAAAAATCTTTCCAAAGTTCGCAGAATTTCTTTCCAAAAATCGAAGAACTTTTTATTTTCGACTTGGAATATTTTCTTTCAGAAATTCGGAAGATTCCTGACCAAAATTTGAAAAGACGACACTATGGACTTTTCCCAAAATTCATAGAATTTACTTTTCGGAATATGTTTTTTTTTATCGGAGAATTTCTGTCCGAAATTCGAAGAACTTATTTCCGAAAATCGTAAATGTTTTGTCTTGAACTCAATTTTTCCGAAATTCAAAGCATTGTTTTCCCGAGATTCGGAGAATTTCTTTCCGGAATTTGGGAGATTTGTGTCCGATAGTCGGAGAACTTCCTTCCGAATATCAGAGAATTTCTATTCGAAAATCGAAAACATTCTTCCGCAATTGGGAGAATTTCATTCCAAAAAGATTGGAAGATTTCTGTCCGAAAACCGAAATTTTTTTCCACAATTCATGAAATTTGAAAATTTATTTTGAATTTCGGAGCTCTTTTCAATTTGAAATTCAAGGAATTTTTTTCTGGTATTCGGAGAATTTCTTTGCTTAAAACGATTGATGTCTGTCCGAATGTTCACAGATAACTGTTCTTTATTCCAAAATTCGAAAAATTTCTGTCTGAAATTCGAAGATTTCGTTCTCGAAATTCGGAGAATTTCTTTGCGAATATCACAGAATTTCTGTTTGCAATTCTTCCGAAACTCTCTGAAATTCTGAGAGGATCACTCTCAAAATTCGAAGAGGATCGGAACGATTCCTGCCGAACCTAAGAGAGGATTTCTCAAGAAATAGAGAAAAGATTTCTCCTGAAATTCGGAGAGAATATTTCTTGAAGATTTCTCCATAAACTTGGAGAGGGTTATTCTTGAAATTTGGAGTGGATTTCTTCTGGGATTTGGAAATAATTTCTCTCAAAAGGAGGAATTCTTCCGATATTCGAAGCGGATTTTTTTTCTCAGAGAATAGGAGATGGAAATCTGCCGAAATTCAGAAAGGTTTTTTTTTTTCATAAATTCGGAAGAGACTCCGAAACTCGGAGAGGATTTGTTCCGAAATTGGAAGAGGATTTTTATCCGAATTGGGAGCGGATTTTCCTTCTTCGAAATTAGAAGATGGAAATCTGCCGATGTTTGGAGAGTATTTTTCCATAAAGACTTCTTCTGAAATTCGGAGTGGATTTCTTCCCAAATTCAGATAGGATCTCTCCCAAAATTAGGAGGATTTTTTCAGAGACTTGGAGAGATCCAAAATCGGAGAGGATTTCTCCCGGAAGTTGGGAGAGGACTTCTTCCGAAATTCGGGGAGGGTTTCTCTTGAAATTCGGTGAGGATTTCTGAAAAGATGTCTTCCGAAATTTCGAGAGGATTCTTTACGTAATTTGGAGAGGAATTTCTCCGATACTCGAAGAGGTTTTCTCCCGAAATATGTGGAGAAGATTTTTCCTGCAAGTCAAAAGTGTTTTAGAGATTTGGAGAGAACCAAAATCGGAGAGGACTTCTTCTGAAATTTTCTCGAAATTCTAAGAGGATTTCTTTCACACGTTAAATGTCATTTACATATCGCTCTAATAATTTCCGCACTTTCCGGCGACGCCACGACACAATCTCAATCTGTCCGAAAATTTTGTGTAAGGCATACACAGTCGCAGTGTAATACTTTAAATACTGAGATAAGAGAAACTTAGGAGAAACTGTTAGAAACTGTCAGAGTCCAGTCCACAGAGTCACCAAGATGGCGAACGCGTCCAGCAAAAACTACTTTTTCGGAGGATTTCTGATGGCGGAACATTAAAAATGTGCGACCGGTTACACTGAGGATGTGTAGTTCTAGCAATAGCCCGTTTTGTGTGAACGGAACGCAAACTTGTGTTTGTCATTCTATGCGAGAGTGTGTGGGAGAGGATTTTTTCCGAGATTTGGTGAGAGTTTCTCTCGAAATTCGCACGCCTAAAATCAATAACACAGAAATATGTTTGCTTCGCACAAAACGGACCTAATGCAGAACAACACCTAGATGAGCGACAGATATACAGGCACAAAAATGCCTCGTAGGTCGTGATAACGGTCCTTTTTAACATGTAAACGTTTGTACAGATTCCTTGTTTCATAAGGAACCAAATATTGCTGTTCCAGAGAAAATTTTCCTTTTTCCGGTTCAATTTTCAAACTACCGCGGCTGTCACTTTATACTTTTTCTCTGCTATTTGGCAAGGCATTCAACGATGGCAGCGCCAATTACACTAGTCAACAGTGTTTTACTCCCTTCAACCATTCTCAGTGTACTTGAAAGATTTTTCTTCGCTGAATTCAGTCATGTATTCAGGCACCTTTTTTGTAACACGTCCAGTTTTTGAGAAAAACGGGTTTAAATTCACAAAACTACGTATTCTTATGGGAATTTGGTTTATCTGTTCTGTAAAGCTGGTTTTCGGTTTATAACTTTGAGAAACAGGTTTGAATTATATAGAAGAAATCGTACAAGATCTAGGTAAGTTGTTGAATCTTATTTGACACGTTCATTTGTTGTGAAAAACGGAATTTATTTCACAAAAGTACGTATTTTCAAAGAAATTTGGTTTCTCTCCTCTGCAAAGCTGAATTTCGGCTCCTTTCTTTTAGAATGAAGTTTGAATTTGGTGAAATGGGTCTTGTAGAATGCATGTGAGTTGTTGGATTTCATTCGGCACGTTCAATTGTTGTGAAAAACGGAATTAAATTCACAAAAGTACGTCTTTTCATAGAAATTGGGTTCTCCCCTCTGCAAAACTGAATTTCGGCTCCTCAATTTCAGAATAAAGCTTGAATTTTGTAGAATGGGCCTTGTAGAATGCATGTGGGTTGTTGGATTTCATTTGGCACGTTCATTTGTTGTGAAAAACGGAATTTCATTCACAAAAGTACGTATTTTCATAGAAATTTGGTATCTCTCCTCTGCAAAACGGAATTTCGGTTCCTCACTTTCAGAATAAAGATTGAATTTTGTAGAATGGGCCTTGTAGAATACATGTGGATTGTTGGATTTCATTTGGCACGTTCATTTGTTGTGAAAAACGGAATAAAATTCACAAAAGTACGTCTTTTCATAGAAATTTGGTTTCTCTCCTCTGCAAAACGGAATTTCGGCTCCTCACTTTCAGAATAAAGCTTGAATTTTGTAGAATGGGCTCTGTAGAATACATGTGGGTTGTTGGATTTCATTTGGCACGTTCAATTATTGTGAAAAACGGAATTGAATTCACAAAAGTACGTCTTTTCATAGGAATTTGGTATCTCTCCTATGCAAAGTTGAATTTCGGCTCCTCACTTTTAGAATAAAGTTTGAATTTTGTAGAATGGGCCTTGTAGAATGCATGTGGGTTGTTGGATTTCATTTGGCACGTTCATTTGTTGTGAAAAACGGAATTTCATTCACAAAAGTACGTATTTTCATAGAAATTTGGTTTCTCTCCTCTGCAAAACGGAATTTCGGCTCCTCACTTTCAGAATAAAGCTTGAATTTTGTAGAATGGGCCTTGTTGAATACATGTGGGTTGTTGGATTTCATTTGGCACGTTCAATTAGTGTGAAAAACGGAATTGAATTCACAAAAGTACGTCTTTTCATAGAAATTTGTTTTCTCTCCTCTACAAAGCTGAATTTCGGCTCCTCACTTTTAGAATAAAGTTTGAATTTTGTAAAATGGGCCTTGTAGAATGCATGTTGGTTGCTGAATTTCATTTGACACGTTCATTTGTTGTGAAAAACGGGATTTCATTCACAAAAGTACGTCTTTTCATATAAATTTGGTATCTCTCCTATGCAAAGTTGAATTTCGGCTCCTCACTTTCAGAATAAAGCTTGAATTTTGTAGAATGGGCTTTGTAGAATACATGTGGGTTGTTGGATTTCATTTGGCACGTTCAATTATTGTGAAAAACGGAATTTCATTCACAAAGTTGAATTTCGGCTCCTCACTTTTAGAATAAAATTTGAATTTTGTAGAATGGGCCTTGTAGAATGCATGTGGGTTGTTGGATTTCATTTGGCACGTTCAATTTTTGTGAAAAACCGGAATTTAATTCACAAAAGTACGTATTTTCATTGAAATTCGGCTTCTCAATGCGCCAAATGTCATCCAACCAACCATATGCATTCTGCAAGGCCTATTCTACAAAATTCAAACTTTATTCCCAAAGCGAGGAGCCGAAATTCAGCTTTGCAGAGCACAGAATCCAAATTTCATTGAAAATACGTATATTTGTGAATTAAATTCCGTTTTTCACAACAAATGTACGTCCCAAATAAAATCCAACAACCCACATGTATTCTACAAGGCCCATTCTACAAAATTCAAACTTTATTCTAAAAGTGAGGAGTCGAAATTCAGCTTTGCAGAGGAGAGAAACCAAATTTATATGAAAAGACGTACTTTTGTGAATGAAATTCCCTTTTTCACAACAAATGTACGTGCCAAATGAAAGCCAACAACCCACATACATTCTACAAGGCACATTCTACAAAATTCAAACTTTATTTTTAAAATGAGGAGCCGAAATTCAGTTTTTAAAGCACAGAAATCAAATTTCATTGGAAATACGTACTTTTGTGAATGAAATTCCGTTTTTAACAACAAATGTACATGCCAAATGAAATCCAACAACCCAAATCCTACAAAATTCAAACTTTATTTTTGAAATGAGGAGCCGAAATTCAACTTTGTAAAGCACAGAATCCAAATTTCATTGGAAATACGTACTTTTGTGAATGAAATTCCGTTTTTAACAACAAATGTACGTGTCAAATAAAATCCAACAACACACATGTATTCTACAAGGCCCATTCTACAAAATTTAAGCTTTATTCTGAAAGTAAGGAGCCAAATTCCGTTTTGCAGAGGAGAGGAAGCAAATTTCTATGAAAAGACGTACTTTTGTGAATGAAATTCCGTTTTTCGCAACAAATGTGCGTACCAAATGAAATCCAACAACCCACATGCATTCTACAAGGCCCATTGTACAAAATTCAAACTTCATTCTAAAAGTGAGGAGCCGAAATTCAGCTTTGCAGAGGAGAGGAACCAAATTTCTATGAAAAGACGTACTTTTGTGAATGAAAGTCCGTTTTTCACAACAAATGTACGTGCCAAATGAAATCCAACAACCCGCATGCATTCTACAAAGCCCATTATACAAAATTCAAACTTTATTCTAAAAGTGAGGAGCCAAAATTCAGCTTTGCAGGGGAGAGAAACCAAATTTCTATGAAAATACGTACTTTCGTGAATTAAAATGCGTTTTTCTCAAAAACTGGACGTGTTACAGAAAATCTGAATACGTACCTGAATTCAGCGTAAAAAAATCTGTTGAGTACATTAAAAATGGTTGAAGGGAGCGAAAAAAAGCTCAATTTTGTTGGATAGTGTTACCAGGGTTTTGTTTCAGTGTATTGAAGATTTGCAGGCTGGCGGTAGAACTTTGACAGCTGCGGTAGAACTTTGCGGAATCCGCAAAATGGAAAATTTTGAAAAGATCCGCAATACTATTGAAAATACTGAAATCCAAGCTTCAATAAAACCACACGAGCTATTTTTGTGGCTGTGTAACTGTCGCTCATCTAGGTGTTGTTCTGCATTAGGTCCGTTTTGTGTGAAGCAAACATATCTCTGTGTTATTGATTTTGAGCGTGTAAGTAGAAAGTTTTTCAGAGATTTGAAGAGGACCAAAATCAGAGAGTATTTCTCCCGGAAGTTGGGAGAAAACTTCTTCCAAAATTCTTGAAATTCGGTGAGGATTTCTGAAAAGATGTCTTCCGAAATTTCGAGAGGATTCTTTACGTGATTTAAAGAGGAATTCTTCCGATACTCGAACAGAATTTCTTCTGAAATTCGGAGAGGGTTTTTATCAAAATTTGGAGAGGATTTTTCTTCTCAGTAATAAGGTGATAGAAATCTGCCGAAGTTTAGAGAGATTTTTTCCATAAATTCGTAGGGACTTCTTCCGAAATTCGGAGAGAGTTTTTCCCAATATTGGAGGCGGATTTCTTCCAAATCAGATAGGATCTCTCCCAAAATTAGGAGGATTTTTTTTTTTTTTAAATGAGAAGACTATTTCTCCTGTAAGTCGAAAGTTTTTCAGAGATTTGGAGACCAAAATCGGAGAGGATTTCCCCCGGAATTCGGGGAATGAAATTCGGAGATGATTTCTCTCGCGCGCTAGATGTCATCTACACATCGCCAGAATAATTTTCGCACATCACGGCGACACCATGGCGTAATCTCAATCTGTCTGAAAATTTTGTGTAGACATGGCATTCGGTCAAATGACCCTAAACCGTTTATTTCGTAGATTCGGGAAAATTCTTTCCGAAATTATGGGAATCCACTCTTTGAAATTGGGAAATTCTATCCCGAAGTTCTTAAATTTTCTTCCAAAATTCGGAGAATTTTCGTCCGAAATTTGAATTTCTACCCGTAAGTCGCAGAACTTTTTTTTTCGAAGTTCGAAGAATTTCTATCTGCATTATTTTACGAAATTCGGAAATTTTCTTCCCGTAATTTGTAAAATTTCAGTTCGAGTCCTGAAAAATTTCTTTCCGGAATTCGTAGAATTTCTTTACGAAATTTGGACATTTTTTTCGGGAATTCGGAGAATTTATCGTTTGGGGTTTTTCTGTTACAAAATTCAAAGAAGTTCTGCTTGACAAAATTCATGTCCAAAATTCACAGAAAACCGAAGCATAATTCTTTTTTATTATCAGAATTTCTTTTATAAATTTGGAGGATTCCTGTCCAAAATCCGATAAAAATTTGTTCGCAATTCAAAACATTTCTATTCGTAATTTCAAAATTTGTAGAATTTCTGTCTAAAATTCTAAGAATTTCGGTCGGAAATTCTTCCGAAACTAGGAGACATTCATCTGAAATTCTGAGAGGATTTCTTCTAAAATTAGGAGAAGATGGGAGTCGATTTCTCCCGAAATTTGAAAGAGTTTCTTTCAAAATTTTGTGAGGATTTCTTCCAAAATTTCGAAAAGATGTCTTCCAAAATTTCGAGAGGATTCTATAAGTAATATAGAAAGGATTTCTTCCGACACTCGAAAATCGTTTCTCCCGAAATTCGAAGAGGATTTCTTTTGAATTTGGAAGATGATATGCTTCTGATTTTCTAAGACGATCTCTCCCAAAATTCGGAGAGGATTGGAGATGATTTCTCTCGAGGTCAAGACATATTGGGAGAGAATTTCTTCTAAAATTGATAAGATTTCTCCCGAAGCTCGTATGGGGTATCTCTCAAAGTTAGGAAAAGATTTCTCCCGAGACTTGGAGAGGATTATTCTCAAAATTTGGAGAGGATTTCTTCCGAGATATGGAAGGGATTTCTCTCGAAATTCTGTGAGGAATTCTGAAATTTTGAGTCGTTACATAATTTGAAGAAGAATTCATCTGATTCTCCAGAAATTCAGACAGGATTTCTTCCGAATTTAGAAGAGGATTTTTCATCAAGAGGATTTTTTCCAGAAATTAGAAGATGGAAATCTGACGAAGTGTGGAGAAATTTTTTCCGAAATCCGAAATTCGTAGCGAATTTCTTTCAAAATTGGTAGAGGATTAGTTCCGAAACAAAGAGAGGATCTCTCCCAAAACTCGGAGAGGATTTTTTTCGAAATGAGGAGAAGATGTCTCTCCAGAGGTTTGATGACGAATTCTCCAGAGATTTTGAGAGGATTTCTCTCGAAATCGGGAGAAAATTTCTTCCGGAATTCGGGAGAAGACTTCTCGCTTAACTTTTCAAAAGGACCTAAGTAACATTTTTTTCATGAATTAATTTGAGTACTGCAATCAAAAGCTTTCATGTTGTTCTGTTGATTGCGCTATTCAAATTAATTCATGAAAAAAATGTTACTTAGGACCTTTTCAAAAGTTAAGCGAGACTTCTTCCTAAATTCGGAGAAGGTTTCTCTAACACGTTAAATGTCATTTACACATCGTTTGAATAATTTCCGCACATCACGGTGACACGACACAATCTGTCAATCTGTCTGAAAATTTTGTGTAAGACATGCACAGTCACAGTGTAATACCTTGAATGCTTAGATATGTGGGAAAGATTTTGCCTCGAACTGTCAAATAATTTGAATTATTGCATTCTGATCGTAAAGATGGCGAACACTTCCAGCAAGAACTACTTTTTCGTAGGATTCTCGAAGGCGGAACAGTAAAAATATGCGACTATAATCGTCGTACTTTGTTCCGTTCCTCAAAACATTTGGGAAAATCTTCGGAATAAATATGAAAACATGTGATAATATTCATTTTTACATTAAAAAGTGTTATTGTGGTTAGATTCGATTTCCGACTGCTCTATCACTGTGTGAAATGAACTCAACGAAGATCGTGCAGATCGGTTACGCTAAAATGAGTAATGCGGTGATTTCACATAACGTGTGTTGTTCCAGGAAAGGTCTATTTTGAGTGAAAGGATCATTAAATTGTGTTTATAATTGAACCGGTGCCAACGAAAGTGGTACATAAACCATTTTTGTCAATTTTAAGTTTTTACACCAACGGCTTCTATTTGCAAAGAATTAGTGAGGTAATAACGAAAAAGTGATTGTTGGCAACTAAATCTGGAGATATGCACATTTTATTTTCTGGTATATATCACAATGGCCATTTCGTTGCCAGAAAAAGTGGTACATGTACAGTTCCACCCACTAAAATCAGCTTATTTAAAAGAAAATTCAGTAACATGACTGTTTTCACAACAGATTTTAATCCTATTTTGAATTTGAAGATAGTTTACTGCTGTTTAGAATGATTTAAAAAATGTACATGTACCACTTTTACTGTCAACGTTTTTTGGTTTCTGTTTCCTTTTGTTCCCATTAATAGTGGTACAATTTGTACTTTGTACAATTTGTACAAATGTACAATTTGTTCTAATAAACTTGAAATTTGTTATAAAATTTGCTTATTTTTCACTACTATCTTCAGGCACATCAGTCATAACATGTTGGTACAGTTTAGTTGCAAAAAATTGCAAATATGAATTTATTATTCGATGTTTTTGGGAAAATGCGTCTCCTGAAAAATTTACTCAATGTAACATGTACCACTTTCGCTGGCACCGGTTCAATTTTAAATGTGTGTAAGTGGAAGAGGAGTCCTCCCGATATTCGGTGAAAAATTCTTCAAAACATCGGAGGGGATTTCCTCCGAAATTTGATGAGGATTTTTCTTCTCTCGAAATTTGAGTGAGATTTCTACTGAAATTCGGATAGGATTTCTTGCGTAACTATTAATTTATAGATAGATTTTTTCTTTAAAATCGAAAATATACGGCCTGTTAATTATGCGATTCTATTCTGTCAATTGAGAAAAAAAAGTCATTCGATTGGCAGGCGTTCCGAAAAAAAAGGAAAATTGCAGGGAAAACGTGTTTCTTGTTTCTAATTTAAAATGAATTATTGATGTAGAACTGATGTTATTGTGTCATTTGCAGAACGACCCTTAATAATGTGTCCGATTTTTCCGCTAAATTTTAAGAAAAACACATTAATAAAGTTTATAAAAAAAGCTACATTTTAAGCATCTTAATTAAGCATCACAAATTATTTAAATTCTGATTTTTGACTAGAACATCAGGCTTCTCACTTTTCGTTTCGATGAGTCAAGAGAGTATCTTTTTTCGTTGTTTCATAATTTTTAATAAGTGAGAAATTATTTTAGAATTATAGCGGAACAATTATTATATAAATTTTATGGCCGTAGCGCGACTCAAACCCAGAACATTAACAATAATACCGCAGTGATGCACTCACTTTAGCCACACTATCTTATGAGTGGAACTTCTTCACAGAAGACGGGCTTACTGTTGAGATTGAAATACGTATATGTGAAGTAACAATCAAATGGTGGAGTTAAATCGGATAAATTTTACTACTAGTTTTCTCACCATTCACTTGATCGCAATTGCCTTCATAAATCATTCAGCCAATCTAACCCTTCAAGAACTTTAATTATTTTCAGTTACATTTATGCTCCCAATGATCCGGATGGTTAACCCCGTCGAACAACATCGTAAACAGCGACATTCCGAACAAACAATGCTGCCCATTTCCGCCAGCCGGACTCCGCGATCCATCCACATATTGAGATTACGATTACGCTTTTATGCGATCGACGGCCCTGCGATGGTGGCGTCTTCAATCAGCCGAAACACGTTTAATGAATTCCCTTCCCAGCTCCTCACTGACGGAGAAGATAAATCATCTCACGGCAGCACAGCACTGGCTTAGGAAGATTCCGAGTTTGGGACACCACACAATCAGGATCGCGATCACGCCGAAATCAACATCCTGCTAGCTGCGGCGCGGCGGCGGATAATCAGCTAACCTTCGATTCCGCACAAAGCCTCTCCACCATCGGTCGGTCGGTAGCACGGCTTAATTCGATATTTTTGGGGTTGCCTCTACTTAGAAGGGGCTCCACTGATTTGGACACCCACCGGTTCGCTTCCACACTGACTGACTGATACGATTACTATCATGCGAAGGTGCGCAGCTTTTAATTAAGCCACCACGCCACCACCACCGCGCGCCGAAGGACCGTGGTGATGGCCCGGATTAGACACGCGCAATCTAATTAGAGAGGGGTCACTCAGGTTCGCCCCGTTTGCGTTTGGGCCCGCGCAGACGAAGAAGGGTCGACATATTCAATTTTCAAGGAAAAGGGGGCTGTCCCAAAAGTTTGCCTTGCTAAATGGGTTCAATTTACACATGGTTTGGTTTATTTTTCCTCTTTATGGTTGATTACAGAGCCTCCACCACGCATGATCGACTTGGTTGGTCCTAGAATTGAGCGATTTGTTACAAATGGGGGATTTCAAATTGTATTGTACGACATTGTAAAATGTCGTTCGAGAGTGTTAGAAACAGTCAAATCAACGAAAAAATCATTGTTCCTAGAACTCAGATCGCCCAATTCTGCAACTCTTTTTTGATTGTTGATTTATGGGAGGGTTCACGTCTAGTCTCCTTTTTTATGTGTCCGTCGTCATCTTAGGCACGGATAGACGGTCAAGTCTAGTGTCGCGCTGGGGATCGCCAATAACGTTTCCGAGAATGTCGCTACGCAGCCGCTGCCGCTGCGGCGGCCGCTTTGTTTGAAGTGACAAGTACAAGCCGTCGGTAATTAGCGGTCGCAAATGAAGTCACTTGAGGAGACTCCTCCGAAATTTAACATAATTAGGAATGCCGGCAGGTTCCTTCCGTGAAGCCATTGGGGAATGGGAAAAAAATAATCTATAGCAGCAGGTGAGTGAAACACATTTTTCGAATGGCACATTCGGAACAGAGAAGCGGAGCCACGAGCACGTTTTTTTTTTATTTCGGTCTGGCTAATCACTACAGTATGCAAGATACGTAATCAAACATGTGTTCAACAGTGTGGATGTGCCGATGCGGCACTTGGAAAGGTTTCGAAACTCAAAAATAAGTGGATTAAATGATTGACGGATTGAACGATTCAGTCCTGAGTTGGAACAAACTGAATAAATGATTAAACAAAAGTCAATGATAGAAACGAATCATTGATTGGAGTCGGGAAAAATCACAATTTTTAAAAAATCCTATGTTGTCGAAAAGATTGTCCCGAATTTTGGAAGATTCCGAATAAATCGATGAAAAAAATGCAAGTAGCTCTGCGAAATTCAGAAAAGCCTTCCAAATTTCGGACGACATTCTTCTAACTTTGAAAGAAATGCTCCCACTATTGAAGGAAATACTTCCAATTTTATAAGACATGAACCCAGTGTTGAAAAAATACTTACAATTTCAGAAGAAATCCTCCGAATTTCAGAGAAAAGATCCGATTTTTAGAAAGAACTCTACGAATAACAGAAAGAAATTCTTCAAATTTCTTCGAACTTCAAACTTCGAAGGGATATTCTCCAATTTTCAATTAGACATTCTCCAAATCCGAAAAGAAATTCTCAAAATATTGAAAAAAAAACTCTCCTGTAATCTGACAGGAATTTTTTAAATTACAAACATAAAAACTACAAGTTCGGACCAAAAATCTCAAAAATACTGAAAGAAAATTTCCAAACCTCAGACAGAAATTCTCCAAATTTTGGATGAAAATTATTAAAATTTCGGACAGAAACTCTCCGAGTCCTGAACAAAATCTCCAAATTTTTGACAGAAATTCTTCAAGTTTTGAACGGAAGCTCTCCAAAATCCGAACCAAAAAAATTTCTAATTTCTGACGGAAATTATTCAAATTTCAAAAAGAAATTCGCCAAATCTCGAGGAGAAATTCAAAAAAAGTTAGAACAGAAATTCCCTAAACTAATAAGGGGACTCTGAAAGGACAAAAATTATCCAAAATGCGGATAGGAATTTTCAGAAAAATATATTAAGCTCTTTTAGTGGAATGTATTAAACCGTCTAAGACGAATTAAGTACTGTCCATTTAATTCCACCCGTTAATAATTAACTGGTGGAATAGAATGGACAGTACTTAATTCGTCTTAAACGGTGCGGATAGGAATGTTTCTAATTACAGAAAAAAATGTTTTGACAAAAATTCTCCAAATATTGGACAGAAATTCCAATAAGACGCGTTCGTACTATATCATTCAATTACACAACTTGATTGTATCTATAAAAGATACTTATTATGACCTCAACAGTAAGACGGAATCGAATAGGAAATCCTAAAATATCCGAGGAAAAAAATCTCTTAATTTCTGACGGAAATTATTTAATTTTCGGAAAAAGTTTCGTCAAATCTCGAACAGAAATTCTAAAAAAAATAACAAGAATTCTCAAAATGTTAGAAAGAAATTCTCTAAATATCGGACAGAAATTCGCCAAATACTGGTTCGGAGAAACTCTCCACATTTCGGACGGATTTTAAAGATCAAATTTTCCAAACTTCGAACAAAAATTCTCCAAAATAGGACAGAAGAATTTCTGGAAGAAATTCTTTCAATTTCATTCAGTTTTGCCAATTCGAATTCCCGACAGAATTGATTAGAATTTGGACAGAAATGTTTCTAATTTCATAAGAAATGCTCCGCATTTCAGAAAACTGATTTTCGGGAGGAAGTCTCCAAATTTCTGAAAGACTTTTTCAATTTTTTCTTAAAAATCAGCCAAACTTCAGACAAACATTCTTAAAATATTGGACCCAAATTATCCAAACTTAAAACAAAAATTTTTGACATAAATTTTTCAAAGTACAGAAATCCTAATTAGACGAGATCGTACTATCCCTTTGAATTCCATCAAAGTATAACAGACCTCCACAGTAAGACCGTCTATGTCACTATGTCTTGTACTTGACTCGACTCAGAAATTCTCCAAGACTCGAACAAAACTCCTTCAATTTATGATGCAAATTATTCAAATTTCGGAAAAAAAAATCGTCCAATCCCGAACAAAAATTCTATATTTCTAAATGTCGAAAAAAAAAAGCTCTCCAGATTTCTGACAGAAATTATAAGGTACCCCGGGGCAAGTGGGACCTAAAAAAACGCTAGTTCAGCAAAATTGTTAACGCATACTTAGAAAACAAGATATTTCAGAACATTAACCACGGATACATCATTATATGCTTCCGTTGTTGAAGTATAGACGTGTTGTTATTCAATTACAAAAAATACTGGTAGTAAAAGAAAGAAATTCACCTGTAGGACCCACTTACCCCTTCAAACGGGGCAAGTGGGACCTATTCTGTTTTATACTGTCTAATTAAAGGAACTAATTAAAGGAATATATAATGTTCATATTATATCTGAGTCGTAGTATTTTCGGATCATGAATGGAGGATTGTTGCTTGTCGGATTTTTGTTTTTCTTACAAGGAGGGGATTATAATTTTAGTAGATATGAACACAAGACAACAGCCGATTTACCGTTTAATTGGCTCTTGTCTTGTTTTTCATTAGGTTACTTTTGTACCAAAAGTTTTAGGTGGAAAGGATAAGCAAATCTGTGAATAAAGATTCGAGTGAATGTTTCTGTGTTTAGAACACAGATTATTACATGAATCAGTACTTCAAAAGAAACGTTTTCGTTCAGGCGATGCACAGTGTTGTAAATTTGTAATAGAACGAAATTGCCAATTTATTATGTGTTGAGCACTTTATTTATCTGAAAATCTGTAAATTTGATGCGAAATTTGAAAATTACAACACATAAGACAAAATCTGTTGACCTATCGTAGAACAAATAGATTACTTACATTGTAAACGGAAAATATCGCATAGTTATAACTATTGCTCTTTTTCATGCGGGAGATAATTTTTAGAATGAAAAATACACATTTGTTAATTAACTGTACAATACTATTTAACAACGAAACCAACGATATCAAACTGCATCTGATTCAGATCCATATGATATATGAGTGTCGAAGTTATTTTTCACTAGACAACGATTTAAAAACAGTTAAAATTGCTCTATCGAAATTGTTGTTCAAATATGTCCCACTTGCCCCATGTATGTTAAAACTAAAGGGCAAGTGAAAATTGTAAATTTTGGCTTTAATTAAAATTTATAAATCGTTTTCGATGTCACACAATTATTTAATTGCTCAAACTATTTACCTTCCACATCAATGATAAATTTAGGAGCGGCTATTCTGTTGGAAATCCATTGAAATAAAATAAAAGTAATAGCTTTTCCCGGTAGTTTAAAGTCATGACCAAGAAATAGCATTAGCGTGGTGCCTCAAATGGTTTTGATTCCAAATATTTTTGTGTCGGCTGTATTCGTTGATAGTCCTGCTTCATCTTTCTAAAAGATTGTTACCATTAAAAACGTTTATCGATTGATCGGCAGCCACAGTACCCACTTACCCTAAATTTTCACTTGCCCCGGGGTACCTTACAAATTACGGACAAATATTTTCAAATTCTCCAAATACGAAATATCCAAATATTTTAGATCAGATATTCCAATACGATTTCTCGACAGAAATTCTTCCAATTTCTGACATTGATTATCCAAATTTTGGACAAAAAATCTCAATATTTCGAACTAAAATTCTCTAAATTTCAATCAAAAGTAATCCGATTTTTTAAATCTTTCGTTTATTTGGTAGGCTCATGTGCCATAAAGCGTTACGGAGCCGAAATCATGTTTTCTATAAATTTCATATATATGGTTAGTTTATATTAGTTTATATTAGCGGTTTGGTCGAGGTTAGGGAATACAATAATACAGTAGGAAGTGAAAAGAAATTTAGGGTGCCTAATTAATTACAATGCTGATGTTCACATGGTTGACATTCTTGGTGATGTTTCACATCTGTAACGGGACAAAGCCACATTTTCTTGGGGAGACAATATACGGGTGGGGTTTAACGGCGGGCATGGGGAGTGACGACAAGATGAAGACATTATTAAGGGATTACGGTAGCAAAAGGGATGAGTAATCCGATTTCTTGACAAAAATTCTTCAAATTTCGAACTGAAGTGGTCGAAATTTGGAACGGAAATTCCATGAACCTCAGAAAAAAAATTCCAAGGAATTATCCAAACTTCGGACGGAAATTACCCCAATTTCGGATAGAAATTTTGGAAAATTTCGAACAAAATTCTTCGTACAAGAATTCTTCAATTATTTGAGAGCAGAGTTTTTGACCGAAATTCTTCAAATTTCGGACAAAAGATGTTCAAGCTCCTGACAGAAATTATCCAAATTCTTTAAATTTCGGACAGAAATTCTTCGTATCTTTAACAGCAAATCTTCAAATATCGGAAATGCCTTAAGCTTCGAACAGAAATTCTCCAATTTTTTGTCAAAAAATAAATCAAACTTCAAACAAAAATTATCCACATTTAAAATAAAAATTCTCCAAACTTCCAAATTATCCAAAATTCTCCAAAAAATTGGAAAAGCATTCTAAGAAAATTATTGAGCTCTGCAGAAGCTTTAAAAAATCTAAAAAAAATCTCCAATTTTTGCCTTTTTCGTATACTATTTTTATTATTCTTTAAATATCGGATAAAAACTCTCCAATTTTCGGACTGAAATTTCTGAAAAAAGTTCTTTACCTTTTTGAAAGAAATTCCCCTAATTTCAGACAAATTCTCGACAATAAACTCTCCAAACAAAATTCTCCAAATATCGGACCTAAGAATTTCTGGCAGAAATTCTTCAAACTTTAGGCAGAAACAATCAAAATAACGAAAAAAAAAATTGAACGAAAATTCTCCAAATTTCACAAAGAAATGCTACGATTTTTGAACAAATAATCTTAAAATTTCAGACAGAAATTCTTTGAATTTTGGACAGAAATTCTTCAAACTTCTAACATAAATTCTTCAAATTTTGGACAGGAATTTTCCAAATTTCGGACATAAATTTGAAAGATTTTCAACAAAATTCTCAAAATATTGTACCGAACTTCTTCAAATGTCGGACGAGAATGATCAAAATATCGGGCAGAAAATCATCAAATTTTGAACAGAAATTCTCCAATATACGAACAGAAATTTTCCAAATATTGAACAAAGGAATTTTTGACAGAAGTTCTTAAAATTTCTATCTAATTTCCGAATTTTTGGACAGAAATTCTCCAAATTTCGGACGAACATTCTCAAAGTTTCTAAAAGAAGTTCTCCACATTTCTGAAAGAAATTATCCATGCTTTCACCAAAATTCCCCAAACTACGGACAGAAATTCCCCAAATTTCAAACAAAAGTTCACCAAATATCAGACCTAAAAATGTCTGGTTTAAATACTTCAAATTTCGTTAATATTTCCAACTCAATTTGCGGACAGAAATTCTTCAAATTTTGAAAGGAAAATTATCAACATTTCAAAAGAAAAAATACGAACAGAAATTCTCAAAAAAAAATTTTTTTTCTTTGTCAATAGGTCCGATCCATCTCGCAATTCTCAAAATTTTGGAAAGAAATGCTACAACTTTTCAGCAAAAATTACTGAAATTTCGAACAGAAATTTTCCAAATTTCGTAAAGAAATGCCACAACTTTTCAACAGAAAATCTTCAAATTGCTTAGCCTGTGACTGTGAGTGGGACTTTGAGTGCAATAACATAAAGCAATTTCAATAATAAGATGCCTATTTCCAGCTTCTCACATGTGCATAATAACTGATCTACTTAGTTACTTAATCAAATTAAACACAAATACGCTAAATATTGAATTATCCCTAAGTAGAACAAGTACAAAATGAATTATGAAAACATGCAAAGCAAATTATATCCTAAACAGTTTAAACATAACCTAGAAGCTACCAGCTAAGAGAGGATTCAGGTGCAGCAAATACTGAAGATTTTTAAGTAACTATACCTATTCATGCGCTATAAGTAAAACTAATTAAAAATATATTATAGTTAAAATTGCCCTGAAACTGCAGCATTCGTAGTTCCGCTTCTAGAAAATTCAGTCGAAACAAACATAAATTATCTAAATTTCTTTAAATTTCTCCATATTTTGGGAAAAAATTGTTTTCAAAATGTTATTCGAATTTCTGAGTTTTATTTTTTTTTAAATATTGAACAAAAATTCACCAAATCTCGGACGGACACCCTCCAACTTTCTGAAAGAAATTTTCCACATTTCGGAAGCAGAGGAATTGTTTCGTTTTCCATCTCAAAGAATATAAGCGGACAGAAATTTGCCAAATTTTCATCAAAATTACTGGACAGAAATTATCCAATTACAAATCTTTTCAAAATTTTGGGCGGAGCTCTTTAAATTTCTGACATGAATTTTTCAAATTTTGTACCGGAATTCTCCAAATTGCGGGCATAAATTTTCAACAAATCTCTCAAAATACTGGACAGAAATTCTTCTTCTTAAAATTTCGGGTGGAAGTTATCAATTTTCGGGCACAAATTCTCCAACTTTCTAAATCGGACAAAGATGTTTCTGCTCGAAATTCTTCAAATTTCTTTAAAATTTCTCAATGTGTGGACCGAAATTCTCCAAACTTCGAACAGAAATCCTCCAAATTTCGGAAAGAAACTCTACGATAAATCAACGTGAAATCTCCAAATATCAGACAGAAATTCTCTAAATTTTCCAATCTTCGGAAATAAATTCTTCAAAATTCGGACAGCAATTCGCCAAATTTCAAACCAAATTCTCAAAATACTGGACAGAAATTCTCCAAATTTCGGGCGGAGATTATCGAACAGCAATTCTTCAACTTTCGAACAAAAACTTTCCACATATCGGATAGAGGAATTCCTGACAGATTTTTTTTAAGAGGAATTTCTGACAGAAATTTTCCAAATTTTTGGCATTCTACGATTTATTTCTAGAAAATCTTCACATTTTGGACACAAATTCTTCCAATTTCGGACAAAAATTCTTTAAAATTTCGGGCAGAAATTCACAAAATTCTCCAAGTACTGGACAGAAATTCCGAATTCAAATTCAAGTTCCGACAGAATTTGAATTCTGTAAATTTTGGACAGAAATTCTCCAAATTTCTGATATAAAAACATTACAAACAATTTCCCAAATATCGGACAGTCTTTCAGACTTCTTACATAATTTCTTCAAATTTCGGGCTGAAATTCTCCAAATTTTGGACAGAAGTTCTGCGAACTGCTGTCTTGAAATCTTTGAATTTCGAACCGTTATTTTCCAAATTTTCAACAAATTTCTCAAATTTTGGACAGATTTCACCAAATTTCGAACAAAAATTCTCCAAACATCTTACAGAAGAAATTTTTAAAATGTAGTTTCGATTTCCCAATTCGATTTCCTAACAGAAATTCTTGAAAATTCGAATAAAAATTCTGCATATTTCGGAGCGAAACTTCCCGAATCTTCTCTTCTTCTCTTCTTTATACATAAAAATGAATTTCTGTCTGTCTGACCCTCATAGACTCCGAAACTACTGAACCGATCGGCGTGAAAATTTGTATGCAGAGGTTTTTGGGGCCGGGGAAGGTTTTTAAGATGGTTCGAGACCCCTCCCCCTTTGGAAAGGGGGTCTCCTATACAAATGAAACAGAAATATCTGTTAAGAAAATTATTTTGAGCTTTTTAGTGGAATGTCTTCACCTGTCATAAGACGAGTTGAATTCCACCACTTAATTGTATCTTGACAGATACGTATTTCGACCTCAACAGTAAGGCCGTCTTCAGTGTCTCGTACTTGACTCGAGTCAAGTAAAGTACGTCGAGTCAAGTGAAGTCGAGTCAAGTACGAGACACTGAAGACGGCCTTACTGTTGAGGTCGAAATACGTATCAGTCAAGATACAATTAAGTGGTGGACTCCTATAGGATTGTGAAAACTCGTCTTATGACAAGTGAGAAATTTCTGCATAACTCGAGAACTAATCAGAGAATAAATCAATTTTAAGCGAAACGAAGTTCGTCGGGTCTGCTAGTTTCAAATAAAAATATTCCGTTTTTTGATGTTTTTTTTCCAAATTTCAAACAAAAACTCTACAAATCCCGAACAGAAGTTTTAAAAATTTCAAGCAGGAATTCTCCAAATTTCAGGCAATTTTTTTTTCAACTATTGCAGTAAAATTTTGACCGAAATTTTTCACATTTTTAAATTTTTTTACATTTGCTTCAATTGTTTTTCAAAAGTTTTCCAAATTTCGGGAAAATAATTTTCAAATTTCGGACGGAAACTATCCACACTTCAAACAAAAATTCTTCAAATTTCTGACAGAAATTTATTAAATTGACAGAAAGCCTCACAGATTTCAAGAATTCTCCAAATTTTGGAAAAAAAATCTAGGAAAATAATTAAACACTGCAGAAATTCTCCTTATTTTCTATTTTTTTACTTTGGACAGAAGTTTCTAAATTTCGGTCTGACATTCTTCAAATGTCTATTAGACAGACAAATTCTCGAACAGATATTTTTTAAACTTTGGGCAGAAATTCTACGAAAGTGTAACTAAATTCTTCAAATGTCGGAAAGAAATTCTACAATTATTGGAAAGTAGAATTTGTGACAAAAATTTTACAAACTTTTAACAGAAATTTTTCAAATATCTTAAAATTTCAGGAAAAAGTTTTTCAAGTTTCAATCATAAACACTCCGAAATTTTGACAATTGGTTTTTTGAAATGTTATCCAAATTTCTAACGATAATTCTCCAAATTTCGAACGGACACTCTTCAATTTTTGAAAGAAATTCTCCACATTTCGGAAGTATTTTCCAAATTCACGGCATGAAATCATCCAAGCTGTGGACAGGAATTCTCCAAATTTTCAATAAAAATCTTCCAAATATCGGACACAAGAATTTCTGGCATTATCAAATTATCAAAATTTCGAAAAAAAAAATAGAACAGGAATTCTCAAAATTTTGGAAGGAAATGCTTTTCAACAGAAATTCTCCAAATGTTAGACAGAAATTCTTCAAATTTCGGACAGAAATTTGCCAAAATTTCAACAAAATTCTCAGAATACTGGACAGAAATTCTCCAAATTCCAGGCGAAAATAATAAACACTTCTGGTAAAAACTGTCCAAATTTCTTACATGATTTTTTTCAAATTTCGAACCGGAATTCTCCAAATTGCGGACATAAATTAGACAAATTTTCAACAAAATTTCTCAAAATAGAAAATTTTATTTTCAAATTTCGGGAGGAAGTTATCAAAATTTCGGGCAGAAAGTCTCCATTTTTTTTTTTAAATCGGACAAAGGAGTTTCTGGCCGAAATTCATCAAATTTCCTAATTTTTGGACCGAAATTCGCAAATCTTTTGACATAAACTCTTCGAAATTCGGACAGAAATTCGCCAAATTTCAAACCAAATTATCAAAAAACTGAACCGAAATTCTCCAAATTCCGGGCGGAAATTATCGAACAGCATTTCTTCAATTTCCGAACAAAAACTTTCCACATATCGGACAGAGGAATTTCTGACAGAAAATTTTCAAATTTCTTTCAGATTTCCCAATTTTCGGACAGAAATTCTCCAAACTTTTGGCCTTCTACGATTCATTAACAGAAAATAGGGGAAATGACGGCTTTGGTAGGTTTTGTCCTATTATTGTCAGGGGGGTTTTTGTTGACCAAATTTTATGAAATTTGAGCATAATTAGTTATAGAAACCCCCCTGACAATAATAGAACAAAACCTGCCAAAGCCGTCATTCCCCCTATTCAAATTTTGGATATAAAATCTTCCAATTTCGGACAAAAATTCTCTAAAATTGCGGACAGAAATTCGCCAAATTTTCAACAAAATTCTCAAAATACTGGATAGAAATTCCGAATTCAAATTAAAGTTCTGACAGAATTTGAATTCTCTAAATTTTGGAAAGAAATGCTTTTCAATAGAAATTCTCCAAATTTTGGACAGAAATTCTTCAAATTTTTTATATAAAATTTTCAAGTTTCAAACAGAAATTCTTCAAATATCGGACAGAAATTTTCTAAATATCGGACAAAGGAATGTTTTTCAGACTTCTTGTATAATTTCTTCAAATTTCGGGCTGAAATTCTATTAATTTTAAACAGAAGTTTTGCAAACTTCTGACTTGAAATCTTTGAGTTTCGGACAGTTATTTTCAAAATTTTTAACAAATTTATCAAATTTCGGAAAGATTTCATCCAATTTTCGAATAAAAAATTTTCAAACTACTTACAGAAGAATTTCTGGAAGAAATTTCTTAAATATAGTTAAGATTTCTGAATTCTAGTTCATGACAGAAACTCATGAAATTTCGAACAAAAATTATCCATATTTCGGACCGAAACTTTCCGAATTTCAAATAAAAATATTCCGTTTTTTGACAACAAAATTTCAAATTTCAAACAAAAACTCTTCAAATTCCGAACAGAAGTTTTAAAAATTTCGAGCAAGAATTCTCCAATCCATTTTCGATTATCGGAGTAGAATTTTTGACCGAAATTTTTCACATTTCTGACAGAAATTCTCCAAATTGAAGACAGAAATTCTCCAACCTTCAATTGTTTTTTCAAAAGTTTTTCAAATTTCGGGAAAATAATTTTTCAAATTTCAGACAGAAACTATCAAAACAAAAATTCTTCAAATTTCTGACAGAAAAATTATCAAATTGACAGAAAGTCTCACTGATTTCAGAAATTCTCCAAATTTTGAGAAAAAAAATCTAAGAAGATAATTAAACACTGAAGAAATTCTCCTTATTTTCTATTTCTTTTAGTTTGGACAGAAGTTTCAAAATTTCGGTCTGACATTCTTCAAATGTCAATTAGAAATTATTCAAATGTCAATTAGAAATTATTCAAATTTCAAACAGAAATTATTAAAATTTCTGACAGAGATTCTTCAAATTTCTGATAGAGATTCTTCAAATTTCAGACAAATTCTCGAACAGAATTTTTTTAAACTTTGGACAGAAATTCTACGAAAATGCTACAAAATTCTTCAAATGTCGGAAAGAAATTCTACAATTATTGGAAAGTAGAATTTGTGACAGAAACTCTTCAAATTTCGTCCACATTTAAATAAATTCTAAACAAAAATTAACAGAAATTCTTAAAATTTCTTAAAATTTCGGAAAAAAAGTTTTTCAAAAAAAAAATTCTCCGAAATTTTGACAATTGTTCTTTGAAATGTTATCCAAATTTCTGATGATAATTCTCCAAATTTCGACAGGAATGACAGGAAGGTCTGACTAAAAATATCCAAATTTCGGACAGAAATTTTCAAAATTTCGAACAGATTTCGAACACAAGTTCTCTAAATTTTGAACAAAAATTCTTAAAATATGAGACAGAAGAATTTCTTAAAATATTAATGAAATTTTGGACAAAACATTTCTATATTTCGGACTGAAATTCTCCAAATTTCAGATAGAAATTCTTCAAATTGGAAACAGAATTTCGAACAAAATTCTTCCAAATATTTAACAGAAACTCTCAAAATATTTTGGACAAAAATTCTTGAACTTTCGTACAAAAATACGTAATTTACCGGAGAGCAGAATTTTTGACCGAAATTCTTCACATTTTCGACAAAAAGTTTTCAAAATTCTGAAAGAAATTTTCCAAATTGTGGACAGAAATTATTCAAATTTCGGACAGAAATTCTCCAAATTTTGAACAGAAACTCATCAAATTTCGAACAGAAATTATTCGAATTTTTCGCAAAAAAATCAAACTTACGTACAAGAAATTATCCACATTTAAATAGAAACTCTCCTAGCTTTTGAAATCCTTTACATTTTTACAAAAAAAAATCAAATTGTAGACAGAAATTCTTCAAATTTCGGACTGAAATTCTCCAAATTTCGTACAAAAGTTCTCCGAATTTTTGATAATAAAATAGAAATTATCCACATTTGAAACAGAAATTCTTCAAACTTCTGACAGAAATTCTTCAAATTTCTCAAAAATTTCGAGAAAAAATCTTAAAATTTGAAATAGAACTTTTGACAATTGTTTTTTATAAATTTCCAAATTTCTGACAGGAATTCTCCAAATTTCGAACAGAAACTCGCTCTCTAATGTTCGACAGAAATTCCCCAAATGTTGGTGGGATATTCTCCAAATATTAGATAGAAATTGTTTAAATTTCTGACAGAAATTCTTCAATTTTCAAACAAATTCTCGGACAGAAATTTTTCAAACTTTGGACAAAAATTCTCCCAGTTTGCAACGAAACTCTCCAAATTTTGAACAAAAACTCTTCCAAATACGTACAAAAATTCTTTATTTATAGGAGGGGATAATTTATGACAGAAATTCTTTTATTTTTGTCCACATTCAAAACAGGAATTCTCCAAACTTGAAGAATTTCTGACAGAAAATCCTCAAATTCCTGAAATTTCGGGGGAAAAATCAGGTTTAGAGCAGAAACTCTCAGAAATTTTGACAATTTGTTTTCAAAAAGTTATCCAAATTCCGAACAGAAATTCTACAATATCAAATTTCTAACAGAAATACTCTCAGAATTCGGACATAAATTCTACAAATATTGGAAAGAAATTCTAAGTACGCTATTAACCTTCTGTCTGTGCTCAAAAAAACTTACGTTGTCTGTGCTCTGGGGTCAAATTGACCCCAAATTGAAATTGCTATAACTTTTTTAATGCTTGGCCAATTTTGGATTTTTGGGGCTTCTTCGAAAGATAATTTAATCATCTTACAGGTCGTTACAAAATATTAACTATTGGTGGGCAGGAACATTGCGGGGAGGGGTTTTAGTGAACAAGGGTATAAAACCAGTGATTTTTCATGATTATTTTACTTATATCCGAAAATCCTACCCATTTTGAACTGCACCTTTTTTAAAAAGGATATGCAGGAAGGCATGTGCTCTGGCATGAGGCGTTGATAAGTTTAGAACTCGGCCGCCAGGTGGTGGTATATTTGAATTCATTATTTTGGACTACTTAAGATATTCCGATATATAGAATTCTCCTCAGTGTAAATATTCTTATCGCACAAATTCGAAAATTGGAAGACGTACTCATTATATTGAGCACCGCTTTGTAGTTCTAGACATCCTGAACAATGTTGCCGAATACAACTTGAGTGTAGGTATGAGGGATCTCAAGCTAAAGCAATATTTCATATATGCAAGAATATTGCAAGTCCGCTAGCGCCGCCTATTTGTAAATTTCCTAATTATTCATTTCGTCACATGACAGTCCATTCCCACCAGACGAACTTTATTAAAGACGTCATCTTTACAAATTTCAAATTTGTGCGATAAGAATATTTACAATGAGGAAAATTCCTTATATCGGAATTACTTGAGTAGTCTAAAGTAATGAATTCAAATATACCGCCACCTAGCGACCAAGCTCTAAACTAATCAATGCCTCATATCAAAGCACACGCCTTCCTGCATAACCTTTTTGAAAAGGTGCAGTTCAAAATGGGTAGGATTCTCAGATATAAGTAAAATAAGCATGAGAAATCACTATTTTTGTACCCTTTTTACGAAAACCCCTCCCCGCGATGTACCCGCCCACCTATAGTCAATCTTTGGTAACGACCTGAAAGATGATTAAATTATCTTTCGAAACAGCCCCAAAAATCCAAAATTGGCCAAGCATTAAAAAAGTTATAGCAATTTCAATTTGGGGTCAATTTGACCCCAGAGCACAGACAACGTAAGTTTTTTGAAAAAAGTACACTGTAGCGCATATTTTCAAGATTTTTGAAGTGAATTTGCACCTAGGAGACAGATCTCGGCGAGTTTTACCAAACTACCAAAAATTAGGAGAATCGGTTGAAAATTAAAAAAATGGCAGCCACTCAAAGTGGCCTGGGGTCATATTGACCCCAGAGCACAGACAAAAGGTTAAACTCTGCATAAGTTCTAAATAAATCGAACAGAAATTCTCCTAGAAATTCTCTAAATTTTTGATAACAAAAAGTCTTCAAATATCGGACAGAAGTTTTCCAAATTAGGGACAGAAATTCTCCAAATTTCAATCAAAAAATCTCCAAACATCGGACTTTCTGTCAGAAATTCCTCAAATTTTGTTCATATCCCATATTCCCAATTTAATTTCTTGATTGATTCGGATGGAAATTATCTAAATTTTGTACGAAAATTCCCCAATTTAGAAAAAAACAAATATTGAACTGAAATTCCCTGAATGTTTAAATTCTAAAAACAGAACAGAAATTCTCTATTATTTTTGAAGAAATTCTCTGAATATCGAACAGAAATTGTCCAAATTTCGAAAATTCTGTAAAGTAATGATAGAAATTCTTCTAATTTCAAATAGAAATTCTCTAAATTTCAACATTCCAACATTTTTTTTTTTTTCAAATTTTGGACAGAAATTCTCAAAATGTCTGTCAAAATTTTTTCAAATATCTGGCAGAAATTCTACAAACAGAATCGGACAGAATCTCGCCAAATTTTCAACACAGTTCTCAAAATACTGGTCAGAAATTCTCCAAATTTCAAACAGAAATTCTTCAAATATCGAAAAGAAATTCTCCAAATTTTAAACACAAATTCACCAAATATCGAGCAAAAATTTTCTAAATTTCGGACCCAAATTCTTCAACTATTAGACATAAATTCTTTAAACTTAGAACCAATATTCAACAAATTTCGGACAGAAATTCTCCAAATCTTGGACACAAACTGTTCAAACATCGAACAGTAATTCTCCAAAAATTTTCTTAAATAAATGTTTCTAGTTTTGGAAAGAAATTCTTCGAAGTTAGGAGAAGATTCTCCGAACTTAAGAAAGAAATTCGCAGAATTTTGGTAGGATATTCTTTGGATTTCGGAAAACATTGGATCAATAAAAAAACTGTCCAATTGGATAGCAGTTTTTTAACCCATGGCACTCCGTTTTCTGAAAGCTTGACTCATAAATATAACAAATTAATTTTAACGGTTTGGAATGTTTCTAAAGCATCTTCGTGGAATTGAAATATGAGAATACTTTGTCAAAAACTATAAACCGTTATTAATTTACAGGCTACACTTCTGAGTTGCATGTGCGATGTTTTTGTTTCCTTCTTATTCTCACCACTAAACCAATTAACACCACCGTCTATTCAGCGGTGGCATCATTCTATTTCGTTTTCATCCTCTACTTTTCGAGACTTGCTAATCTTCGCAGTCCTGCTCGAATTCCCCTTAAACCCGAATGAACCATTTCAAAACTAGCACGCAAAGTGCACCCAAAAATTGTCAAGCCCCATTCAAGCGGAAAATAGACCAAATCAATCAATCACCTCGGAACATCGCACGCGGGGACACACGCCCGCACCGCAATTCCAAGCATCCTCCTACGCCGTCGAAAAGTGGGCTTCCTGCGGCAGCATGTTGTCAAAATGTAGTGCAAAAATCAGCTGACAGCATCGTCGCAGAAATTAAGATTTCGCACGTATCATTGCCAAAAATATTCGCCGGCGCGCACACACCGCCCCGGGCTACTTCCTACTCACTTTTGTTCAAGTTCGTCTGGCGATTTTTATTTCGACAATCTCGCGGATTACTAACGATGTGTGTGCGCGTTCACCACACGCATTTGTTGGTTTGTCATGTGCTACATTATGTGCAAAAATAGACAACTACTGAGGCGACCATCCGTTACTAGTATGAGGCGAGGATGGCGAAATCCATTGGCAATAAACACCGAAACAATGTTGGTTGGTTTTTGGGATTTTTTTTTCGATTCAATTGACTTGCTGTTGTTGTTGCGTCTGCTGGCCATTCAGCCGACACGTGGTCGCCTAGACGTCTGCGTGCTGTGCGTGCGAAATTGTAAAAAAAAAGTCGGCGTGAAAAATTCGATGTTTTTCATAAGTCAGCAATTAAAAGGTAGTAACCGCTCCTGGCAAATGACCACCAAATTCTAGTGAAGCTCGGCACCTTCTGTCGAATACAAATGGAAGGTACCTTAAACAGTCTTCAATTCATCAAAAATCAGTAGATGACTTTGTTTACATCTGCGACTTTGTGGCGATGTGTTTTGGTTCGAGTCTCAACTTAATTTTTTTTGTAATTCCGCCAAATAAGTACAAGTTTGAATATCGTCAAAAGTCATTCAATCTAATCGTCAACGTGATTCTAACTGTAAAATGTCAATGTTTACATTTTTTGCATTCAAGAAAAGAATAACCGCAAAATAAGTTTCAAGTCGACACAAACCACCGCCTATCTTCTAGCTGAAGCACATCTACATCGTGAATTACCTCAAGGGGCTTGAAATTAATCAAAATAAAAGCCTGGAAATGGGGCCTGGCGTCGGAGATGAATTTAAAGATCTCAGGTGGTTGATCGCCGGCGGAATGCCCTCTTGAAGAAGATTTTAAATCCCAGTTCAAATGCGATATAGTGGAACAGAAAAAAATACACAGAAATAACTCTCAGGAAGTCTATTTAAATCGCCGAAGAGGAAGAGAGTTTCGCGAATCGAATCCCCTGCTCGGTTGTGTTGTGCTGACTAATGTTGCAGAATATTTTTGCGATTTCGAACCCGAAGTGCCAGCAGCAAAAAAAGGCAAAAGACCGGTTGTTGTGCGAAGCAGTTGAGCGCAGTAATTAGATTTCTCGCAGAAGGTAATTTTGGCGAACGGCACGTCCGGCGCGGTAGCTGGGCGCAAGGTTAAATGAAGAAATTCAAATCTTTGCAAGTTTCGTGGAGATCAACGTAGTCGGCGATGCGTTTTGTTCTCTAAGCAAGCAACGCCATCGCTCGAGCACTTAGTTTCGTCCATCGGTCAACGACTTGCTCCGATTTTGGCTAAGTAACCTTGAAGCTTGCCTTCGCTCCAATCCCAGCTGAGCTGAGTGCTATGTCATAACGCAAACGTAAATATTAGAAACCACTCATACACGCACTCTAATCAACGCCGCGTGGTCGCACATTGCCATATGCCGTTCGATTGTTTCCGTGTGCGTCGCTGTCGTTCACGTCCAACGAGGTACCGACTTCTGCCTGGCTGAGTTCTTTCTCTTTTTAGATGTGTCATCCACCCGCCACCACACCACGCATCTAATAGGCCACTCGGCTTGAAATTTGTGCGTCATTATCACATTCTCGCACACCTTTCACCACTGACAACGTTGGCAGCGAATGATGATCATCATCATCGATGACGATCGTCATTGTCGCGGATCTTGGCACGCAACCGGTTCGCAAATCAGCTGACTGACACCACTACCAGCGACCGAACTATTCGCAACTAGTGTGGGTGACTGCTAGTGCATTCGGCGAATTTCGTTCCGGTTCCCAGTGATCGCCCATCATTTAGCCAGCCCGATTTTGACAAATCGCACTAATCGGGTTTTAGTTCAACGACCCGTGGGAACTTCCATGTGGCATGCAACGAACGCAAGTGACGTATCGTACGCCGTGTTATCTTGTTCGTGGTTTTCGTCTAATTTATGCACACTCCGGTAGGGTGACCAGCACTTGAGGTAATTAGAACGGATCTCCAACACCACAAAACTGGCAACCCGATCGCGAATGTCACTTTTTTTTAGCGATCGCAGCAACCTGGCTGTGGCAAAGTTCTTTTTTGCCGTGTGCAACTTACCAAGTCAATCACCCGCAACCAACTGGCGACGGTGTGGCCTCTTATTCTTTCCATGCGGACTGTCACTTCCCGGACAGAATTCATCCTCGTTGGCGTTATGGCGTTGGCTGCTCCATCCATATCCATGTGCGGGTTTCGCGAAACCATTGCTCGGTGTCGGTTAAAATGTCTATTTACCGTGTTTTGCATTGGCACTTCGTCTTCACTTTCTTCCTTTTTCTATGTAGCCTTTGACGTTGAATTTGTTCGGCGGGTCCCTCCACAGAACCATGGAATGACCAAAAGAAAGCATAACAACGATAATGGCCCAATGATGTGGCCTCACAAAACAAAAAAAAACAAATCACAGTAGGCGAGTGGAACATTTTTAGTTTCGATGACTGGACAAAGATTGCTTTTATTGCCGTTGTTCACCCGTTGGTCCCGGTACCGTTAGTTCACACGAAGTAAGCGCATTTAGGGAGCAAAGAAGTATCTCGCAAATTTATTTACCACCATCGACAAATCGATCTGAATAAATTTTCTGCTAGACTCCGGCGAACGAAACGGAAACACACGTCTCACGTTCGCTCGTGTCCGCTTCTCACGCGGATCGAACAGCAGCATGATGCATTGCGTCGCATGATTTGTAACCGAATCAAAACAAAAACAACAACAACGGAACGAACGTTCGCTGACGACAGCGCGACTGGTGGCACCGACGGGAACTAGAGCTTCGATTTAATTTTTAAATACCTGCCGCGTGCTGAAGACATTTGACACCTGCGAATTGCCTCTTTTCCTACTCGTGAGGTCAACAGGGCGAATCGAATTGAAAATTGGGCGCCCTAATTTGGGTCCGCGTGTCCCAGTTGTTTCTAATTGGCTTTTAATCGAGGTGAGGTTGATGATGCGCATTGCGTATATACACGCGCGCGCCCCAATTATTCCACTGACTACCGGAACCGAAACGCGCTTTCATTCATCGCCGTGACACGACGCGGAAATTCAATTTGAAGGTGTTTGACACGGACCTGAATCCAATGGTTCGAGGCAGAGCAAAAAAACTGTTTGGAGGCATTTAAATTTTGAAACGCCCATGCCTGCCGATTGCGATGTTATGGATGACGGTTCTATTTGAATGACGTAGTTTGAAGTGTGATACAGAATTTAGATTATTCTAGCGTTGTCATTGATGCCCCGTAAATTCGTTGGTGCTACTACTCGTATGTTCTACTCCGAACAAATCGTATGCTCTGCTCCGAAATTGTTCGAATACACAACAGAAATTCGTTCCAATTCCAAACGGCACAATTCGTTCGAAATCCGAAATTTCGAACAAGAATTCGTTTGAATTGAGAAAGGAAACTCATTCAAGTTTCGAAAGGGATTTAAATCGAATCTCAAAGGTAAATACGTTTGAAATTCGAACGAGATTTTGTTCGAATTGAAAACGGAAATATGTTCGAACTCCAAAAGTGAATTTGTTTGCATTCCGAAAGGTGATTCGTTCGAATTCAGGAAAGGAATTCACTCAAATTTCGGAATGTAATTCGTTCGAATTCTTATCAGAAATTCATTTGAATTCTGAACGGGAATTCGTTCGAACTCTGAATGGAGATTCGTTTACATTCTAAAACGAGAATTCAATCGAATTTCGAACAAGAATTCATTCGAATTCGAAACTAGAACGAATTCTGAAAAGAAAGTCGATCAAATTCCGAAAGGGAATTCTGAGTGATAAACTTTGTTCGAGTTCCGAACGGGGTTCAGTTTAAATTTAAAATGAAAATTCGCTTGAATTCCGAACGAGAACTCATTTAACTTGCGTACAGAAATTCGTTCGAATTCCAAAGGTATATTTGTTTGAATTCAAAACAAAAATTTATTCAAACTTTAAAAGGGAATTCGTTCGAAATCCGAAAGGCAATTCTTTTGAGCTCCGATAGGGTATTCGATTATTATTCGTTTTCGGGATAACGTTCGAATTCCCAAGGCAAATTCGAAACGGAATTCGTTCGAATTCTGAAAGGGCATTTGTTCACATTTTTAAAGGGATTTTACTCATTGTTTGTTTTCGGTATTACATTCCGAATGGTAATTCGTTCGAATTCCGAGAGAAGATTCGTTGAAATTCCGAAAGGTAATTCTTTCGAGCTCCGAAAGTGTTTTTGTTCAAATTCCGATTATTATACGATTATTCTTTGTTTTCGAAATTCAAGTTCGGATTCCGAACGAAGATTTTTCCAAATTCTGAAAGGGAATTCTTCCGAATTTCGAAAGACAAATCTTTCAAATTCCCTTTCACAATTCTGAGTCATTCGATCTCTGAAAGGAAATTCATTCGAATTCTGGAAGGGAATTCCAAAAGAGAACTTGTCGACTTCCGAACGGAGATTCGTTTGAATACCGAACGGGAATTCATTCGATTTTGAATGTAAATTTGTTCAAAATCTGAAGGAGAATTAGTTCGAATCCCGAGTGGAAATTCGTTTGAGTTCGGAGTGGATTTCGTTCGAATTCCGAATGGGATTTCGTTCGAATTCCGAATGGGATTTCGTTCGACTTCCGAACGAGAATTCGTTCGAATTCCGAATGGGATTTCGTTCGAAATCCGAACGGGAATTCTTTCGAATTACGAGCAAGAATTCGTTCGAATTCCGAATGAAAATTTGTTCGAATTACGAATGGGAATTTATTCAACTTCCAAAAAAAAATCGTTCGGATTTCGAACAGGAATTCGTACAAATTCCGAACAGGACTTTTTTCAAGCTTCGAACAGAAATTCGTTCGAATTCCGAATTTTTGTATGGATTTTGTTCATTATTTGTTTTCCGGATTACGGACGAGCATTCCGAAAGGCAATTCTTTCGAGCTCCAAAAGTGTTTTTTCTCCGAATTCCGATAGGGAATTCGATTATTATTCTTTTTCGGGATAACGAACAGAAACTTCGTTCGAATTCCAAACGGGAATTCGTTCGAATTCCGAACGAGGATTATTTCGAATTCCGAAAGGGAACACCCTTTCAGAATTCCAAGTCGATTGAACTCCGAAAGGGAACATCTTCGCATACCAAAAAGGAAGTCGATCGAACTCCGAATGGGATATATTAGATTCCACATGTAAATTTGTTTAAATTCCGAAGGTGAATTCGTTCGGATTCCGAACAGAAATTCTTTCAAATTCCGAACTGGAATTCTTACGATATTACGAGTTCAAGAAGGGATTTCATTTGAATACCGAAAGTTCTGTTCAGTTTTTAATTATGCCTCAAATCTGTAAATAATTACAAAACTCTCCGCCTTCTTCAAGAAGTTTCAGAAGTAGAGACTCGGAAGCCTCCTTGCATGACGCTTAGAAACCTCTTTTGAAGAGGTCCGAAAGGCTTCTTTCACGTTGACCGGACGCCTCCTTTCAAGAGGCTCGGACGCCTCCTTTCAAGAGGCTCGGACGCCTCCTTAACAGAGGCTCGGACGCCTCCTTTCAAGAGGCTCGGACGCCTCCTTTCAAAAGGCTCGGACGTCTCCTTTATAGAGGCTCGGACGCCTCCTTTCAAGAGGTTCGGACGCCTCCTTTCAAAAGCTCGGAAGTCTTCTTTCAAGAGACTCGAAAGCCTCCTTTCAAGAGGCTCGGACGCCTCCTTTCAAGAGGCTCGGACGCCTCCTTTCAAGAGGCTCGGACGCCTTTTTTCAGAAGGCTCGGAAGCCTTCTTTCAAGAGGCTCGGAAGCCTCCTTTCAAGAGGCTCGGAATCCTCATTTCAAGAGGCTCGGGCGCCTCCTTTCAAGAGGCTCGGATACCTTCTTTCAAGAGGCTTGGACGCCTCCTTTTAAAAGGATCGGACGCCGCCTTTCAAGAGGCTCGGACGCCTCCTTTCAAGAGGCTCGGATACCTTCTTTCAAGAGGCTTGGACGCCTCCTTTTAAAAGGATCGGACGCCGCCTTTCAAGAGGCTCGGACGCCTCCTTTCAAGAGGCTCGGACGCTTCCTTTCAAGAGGCTCGGACGCCTCCTTTCAAGAGGCTCGGACGCCTCCTTTCAAGAGGCTCGGACGCTTCCTTTCAAGAGGCTCGGACGCCTCCTTTCAAGAGGCTCGGACTGCTCCTTTCAAGAGGCTCGGAAGCCTTCTTTCAAGAGGTTAGGGCGCCTCCTTTAAAGAGGCTCGGACGCCTCCTTTCAAGAGGTTCGGACGCCTACTTTCAAGAGGCTCGGACGCCTCCTTTCAAGAGGCTCGGACGTCTTCAATCAAAAGGTTCGGAAGCCTCCTTTCAAGAGGCTCGGACGCCTCCTTTCAAGAGGCTCGGACGCCTTCTTTCAAGAGGCTCGAACGCCTCCTTTCAAGAGGCTCGGACGCCTCCTTTCAAGAGGCTCGGACGCCTCCTTTCAAGAGGCTCGGACGCCTCCTTTCAAGAGGCTCGGACGCCTCCTTTCAAGAGGCTCGGACGCCTCCTTTCAAGAGGCTCGGACGCCTCCTTTCAAGAGGCTCGGAAGCCTCCTTTCAAAAGGCTCGGACGCCTCCTTTCAAAAGGCTCGGACGCCTCCTTTCAAGAGGCTCGGAAGCTTCCTTTCAAGAGGCTCGGACGCCGTCTTTCAAGAGGATTGGAAGCCTCCGTTCAAGAGGCTCGGAAGCCTCCTTTCAAGATGCTCGGGCGCCTCCGTTCAAGAGGCTCGGAAGCCTCCTTTCAAGAGGATTGGAAGCCTCCTTTCAAGAGGCTCGGAAGCCTCCTTTCATGAGGCACGGAAGCCTCCTTTCATGAGGCACGGAAGCCTCCTTTCATGAGGCACGGAAGCCTCCTTTCATGAGACTCGGAAGCCTCATTTCAAGAGGCTCGGAAGCCTCCTTTCAAGAGGCTCGGACTGCTCCTTTCAAGAGGCTCGGAAGCCTTCTTTCAAGAGGTTAGGGCGCCTCCTTCAAAGAGGCTCGGAAGCCTCCTTTCAAGAGGCTCGGAAGCCTCCTTTCAAGAAGCTCGGAAGCCTCCTTTCAAGATGCTCGGAAGCCTCCTTTCAAGAGGCTCGGAAGCCTCCTTTCAAGAGGCTCGGAAGCCTCCTTTCAAGAGGCTCGGAAGCCTCCTTTCAAGAGGCTCGGAAGCCTCCTTTCAAGAGGCTCAGAAGCCTCCTTTCAAGAGGCTCAGAAGCCTCCTTTCAAGAGGCCCGGAAGCCTCCTTTCAAGAGGCCCGGAAGCCTCCTTTCAAGAGGCCCGGAAGCCTCCTTTCAAGAGGCTCAGAAGCCTCCTTTCAAGAGGCTCAGAAGCCTCCTTCAAAAATGCTCGGAAGCCTCCTTTCAAGAGGCCCGGAAGCCTCCTTTCAAGAGGCCCGGAAGCCTCCTTTCAAGAGGCTCGGACGCCTCCTTTCAAGAGGCTCGGACGCCTCCTTTCAAGAGGCTCGGAAGCCTCCTTTCAAGAGGCTCGGATGCCTCCTTTCAAGAGGCTCGGAAACCTCCATTCAAGAGGCTCGGAAGCCTCCTTTTAAGAGGCACGGAAGCCTCCTTTCAGGAGGCTCGGACGCCTCCTTTCAAGAGGCTCGGACGCCTCCGTTCCAGAGGCTCGGAAGCTTCCTTTCAAGAGGCTCGGAAGCCTCCTTTCAAGAGGCTCGGAAGCTTCCTTTCAAGAGACTCGGACGCCTTCTTTAAAGAGGCTCGGAAGCTTTCTTTCAAGAGGCTCATAAGCCTCCTTGGTTCGGACGGAACCTTTCAAGAGACTCGGAAGCCTCCTTTCAAGAGGCTCGGACGCCTCCTTTCCAGAGGCTAGGAAGCTTCCTTTAAAGAGGCTCGGAAGCCTCCTCTCAAAAGGCTCGGAAGCCTACTTTCAAGAGGCTCGGAAGCCTCCTTCCAAGAGACTCGGACGCCTTCTTTAAAGAGGCTCGGAAGCTTTCTTTCAAGAGGCTCATAAGCCTCCTTGGTTCGGACGCAACCTTTCAAGAGACTCGGAAGCCTCCTTTCAAGAGACTCGGACACCTCCTTTCAAGAGGCTCGGACGCCTCCTTTCCAGAGGCTCGGAAGCTTCCTTTCAAGAGGCTCGGAAGCCTCCTTTCAAGAGGCTCGGAAGCCTACTTTCAAGAGGCTCGGAAGCCTCCTTTCAAGAGGCTCGGAAGCCTCCTTCCAAGATGCTCGGACGCCTTTTTTAAAGAGGCTCGGAAGCTTTCTTTCAAGAGGCTCATAAGCCTCCTTGGTTCGGACGCAACCTTTCAAGAGACTTGGAAGCCTTCTTTCAAGAGGCTCGGACACCTCCTTTCAAGAGGCTCGGACGCCTCCTTTCAAGAGGCTCGGAAGCCTCCTTTCAAGAGGCTCGGAAGCCTCCCTTCAAGAGGCTCGGAAGCCTCCTTTCAAGAGGCTCGAAAGCTCCCTTTCAAAAGGATCGAAAGCTTCCTTTCAAGAGGCTCGGAAGCTCCCGTTCAAGAGGCTCGGAAGCTCCCTTTCAAGAGGCTCGGAAGCCTCCTTTCAAGAGGCTCGGAAGCCACTTTTCAAAAGGCTCGGAAGCCTCCTTTCAAGAGGCTCGGAAGCCTCTTTTCAAGAGGCTCGGACGCCTCCTTTATAAAGGCTCGGAAGTCTCCTTACAAGAGGATCGGACGCCTCCTTTATAAAGGCTCGGAAGCCTGCTTCCAAGAGGCTCGGGAGCCTCCTTTCAAAAGGCTCGGGAGCCTCCTTTCAAAAGGCTCGGGAGTCTCCTTTCAAGAGGCTCGGAAACCTCATTTCAAGAGGCTCGGAAGCCTCCTTTCAAGAGGCTCGGAAGCCTCCTTTCAAGAGGTTCGGAAGACTCCTTTCAAGAGGTTCGGAAGCCTCCTTTCAAGAGGCTCGGAAGCCTTCTTTTAAGAGGCTCGGAAGCCTCCTTTCAAGAGGCTCGGAAGCCTATTTTTGCGAGGCTCGGAAGCCTCTTTTAAGAGGCTCGGAAGCCTCTTTTCAAGAGGCTCGGAAGCCTCCTTTCAAGAGGCTCGGAAGCCTCTTTTCCAGAGGCTCGGAAGCCTCTTTTCCAGAGGCTCGGAATCCTCCTTTTAAGAGTCTCGGAAGCCTTCTTTCAAGAGGCTCGGAAGCCCCCTTTCAAGAGGCTCGGAAGCCCCCTTTCAAGCGGCTCGGACGCCTCCTTTCAAGAGGCTCGTACGCCTCCTTTCAAGTGGCTCGAACGCCTCCTTTCAAGAGGCTCGAACGCCTCCTTTTAAGAGGCTTGGACTCCTCCTTTCAAGAGGCTCGGACGCCTCCTTTCAAGAGGCTCGGACGCCTTCTTTCAAGAGGCTCGTACGCCCCCTTCAAAAGGGCTCGGACGCCTCCTTTCAAGAGGCTCGGACGCCTTCTTTCAAAATGCTTGCAAGCCTCCTTTCAAGAGGCTGGAATACTCCTTTCAAAAGCTCTCCATTTCAAATCCTATCCCAATCCATTCAAATAACATCCCAGCCAATCAAAAGATAAATGAAATACAATTCAAATACAATCCCAATCCAAACCATATCCAATTCTAAATCAATTCGAATCCAATTCAAACGCCATCCATTCCCTCCCGAATCCAATTCAAATATCATCCAAATTCTATCCAAATCTAATCGAAATCCTTTCCATATCAAATCAATATTCCATTTCCAACCGAACCCAATCCAAATTCTATCCAAGTTCAATCAAAGTCCAATCAAATCCAATTTCAATTCCAATCCAAATCTAATACTATTTCAATCAATCGAATTCAAATTCAATCGAACTCGAATCCAATTCCATTCCAAATCCAGTTCATATCCAACTGTAATCCAATCCAAATCAAGTTGTAATCCAATCCAAATACAATCCAAATCCATTTTCAATTCAATTTCAATCCAAATCCATTTTCAATCCAATCCAAATTTAATCCTAATGCAATCCAAATCCATTTCAAAATCAGACCAAATCCAATACATATCCAATCAGAATCCACTACAAACCAATATAAACCAATCCAATCCAAATTTAATCCGAATGCAATCCAAATCTAATCCAATTCCAATCATATTTAAATTCAATCCAATTCAAATTTAATCCAATTTCAATTTAAATCTAATATCCAAATTCAATTCAATTTCAATGCAAAGGTAATCCATATCCAGTATTTATTTAACTCAAATTCAATCCACTTCCAGTTCTAATCCAAAACCAATTCAAATCCACTCCTTATTCAACTCAAATCCAATCCAAATACAATCCAAATCCGATTCAAATATAATCCAAACCCTATTTAAATATAATTCTAATATATTCTAAATCTAATTCAAATCCAATCCAAATCCAGTCTTAATCAAGTTAAAATCCACTTAAACCCGATTTCAATCTAAGTCCAAACGAAATCAAATACATCAGTTTTGGAGGTTTGCTGCTCCTGGCAAAACAAAGAACTGACTTTTGAAAAACAAATCAATTTCAGACGCTCCGCCGTCGGACGCGTTATCAAAGGCTTGACAATGTTTAAAAACTGTATACCATGAATCATGATCAATACGTTTGAATATACTTTCAAAATGCAATAAAATAAAGCAAAAAAGTACCACGATTAACTACATCAAATATTTGAAAGAACTCCCGCTTTCAGTTTTCACCTACTCCAAATGTTTTTTTTTTTTTCTAAAACTGTAACTTAATTGTGTATTCTGTAAAGGTGTTTGTGACCATTTTTCTTCCTTGCGACAACTATTTCAAGAGATCTATGTACATATTCCGGAAAGACAGATTCCAAGCTCACAAAATTTGACCATTTGACGGCCTCCTAGTTCTCCAGACCCGAATGCGGTGGATGTTTTCGTTTGATCTTGCGTGCCAACGAATATGGTTTTAAAAGACATTTGAAGCTGGTAAAAAATCTGGAACCAGTAATCATAAACTGTAATTGTTCTACACAAACAGTAACAGTACTTCAAAAACATATCAGAAGGCAGTTGATACGACACATCTGCGTTATTCTATTACACATTGAAATTGATCACGATTTAATACCTCGAAAATCGGTCGTTCAAAAATCTTTATTTCGTAGACCTGTTATTTCGACAAAATTGTTGGTTCAGGACTCTGTTTTCTCGTAAATTGCTTCAGCTAGAATGCAAAATCAACCTGTAGTGCTTACATTCGCTCTCGAAGACCTGTCGGTTTTGGAAAAATAAAAACCGAAACACCTCGTAAACATGATTGTTTGTTTGTTTATTTGTGACACTTTTGCACTAGGATAGAGCATTCGTGTTAGCTCGTAGGTCTTTTTTTATTGACTAAGGTGAGGTCTTTTAGCTATTTACGACATTTTGAGCTATAAACCGACAGATCTTCTCTTATTTGGATGATTTTGATTTTAGTGACGTAAATTCCATGTATCCTAAGCAGAAGCAGAAAAAAACTCTCTATTTCAAATTCTATCCAAATCCAATCAAAAGCTAAACGGAATATAATTTAAATCCGGATCCAATTTAAATACAAGCCTAATCTGAACCAATTCAATTCAATTTTGATTTAGTTTTGATTTTGATTTTAGTGACGTAAATTCCATATGTCCTAAGATTTTACAGAAGCAGAAAAAAAATTGTGAAATTGTGCGAAAACAAGTCGTATTATCACGTGAACTCGTGTAAACTGTTCCTGACTTTAATCAATAATCTGACAGTATCCTCCATATTGAATCCCGAAACTGGAACCTCAATTGTTAAATACGGGCAGCTTAATCTATCCGGAAACATCCAACCCAAGCAGGTAACAACGAGAATCAATATCCCACCATTCTGAGGGCCGGTACTCACCCATTTTCTTCTGATCTTTTCTTCCCGCGGAGATCGATTCCTAGAACCATAGGTTCTCGCCCATTTAACTCCGAAAGTTCATCGACCATCGCGCCGGTTTTGCGATCCATTTAAAAATTGAATCCTAACCTCTTTCGGTTCGGTTCTGCCTGCCACTCCAGCCAACCCACCCGGATTCATTGGCACCAACGTGAGAAAAGTTTGCGCATTGCGAAAATCATTGCAAACGGGAAAAAAACATTGAGATTGATCCACCTAGGAATAAAACAGCGTTCCTTGTACTTTTAGCGTCATAACTATTCAATGCAGTAATTGATCGCAATCAAACAACAGTACAATTAGAAACTGACCAAATATAACTGTAACTGTAATCAAACAGACAGACATTTACTCATTTCGTCGACTCAAGTAAACAAATGTTTGGCCATCCTGCCATGTATTGAAAACAAAACGGTTTTCCGAATGAACTGATAGCCTTTCGGTGCAACTTTGTTCTACGCCACAACACGACAAACCGTGGAGCAAAAGTACGTTGCTGCTGGTGGTAGCGGGAGAGCTTGCGAAATTTGCAAGCTCGCAGCTTTCCGGCTTTTAAAACAAATTGTTTCTTTATTCATTTGACTGCGCATCGATGCGATCATAATTGAGCAACTATGTAGGTTGGTCGAAATAACAACAACAACCGAAAAAAAAACACAGAACTTGTCTGCGCAACTGTGTGGAAAATGGAGATTTTAGCAAAATATACAAATGATCATTTTTCAGCGAGACCCATCCGCGGACCGACAGGGCGATAATTTGAGTGCGGCGGAGAGGAGGTTTGCAAAAAAAAAAACCTACAAAACTATGCTCATCAAAATTTTGTATATCTCGCTGGCCGTGTTGCTGCTTCGGATGCCAAACCGAGCGTTGATGATGGATGAATAGATCGCGATCGGGCGGCGGCAGGCTAGACCCAACCGTTTGGTCTAGCCTAAGCTGCTTCAGTCGGTATTGGTGCGATCGTGCCAATTTTTTTTCTTCCCATCGCTTCAGCGAATAATGCTTCGATCAGGTAGAAAATTGCCCTGCCATTGAATTTCGCGAACAATTTCAAGGTCAATGATTTGTGCGGGTTGCGATCGATGGTGGCCGCTGCGGTAGTTCTTGCTGACGTCGTCTTGTGGAGCGCACTGGATTTCAATAACTTGCGATCCGTGAATAGAACCGCGGGGTAGAGAGACCCTTTTCTTGTTGTTTGACTTCTTGAGCGCAATCGTGCGTGGATCAGAAACGAGGATCAACAAATTCGGTGATCCGTTGCGCGATCGTCGTCATCGTCAAGAAGCTGATGATGTTGATGACGGCGAGGGTGATCGCGCATACTGATCAGTGATCGTCGGTTTCACCACTACCATGTTTTATTGCCAACGGCTCAGGATGGGAGCAGTGCTGTGCGATGATCGTCCCCGCCTGGAAAGCAACAACCGTGTGATTGGTGAATGGTGGTGTGTGCCAAATATGGTGCTAATTTTCCTAGAGCGAAGTCATGCCGGGTTTTTTAAACTTTCAGCAAGAAGAAAGACTGCTTGCGACGGTTATGGTGGTGGTGATGTGCGAAGAAGCGTCGAATGCTAATGACACTTCATAAGGTGACACTGCCACGGGGATGGCCCAGTGAATGGATGGATGCAAATTCGGCACACCGGGCAGTGACGAGAATTAGAAAGGAATTTACGGAAAACACGAAGCTGCATTGGAGAAAGAATGCTAAGTGGCAGACGGGCTGGATGGCGAATGCAAATACTTCAGAACATGTGACTTGGCTAACTTGACTAAGTGGACAGCATTTTAAATAGCAGAAAAGTTTAGGAGGATGACAAGATCATCATCTCACATAATCTAAATTCAAAATATTTAATATAATTACTTCAAACATTGCACATACAAGTCTTCAATTCAATTCAGTTGGATCTTGATTAGATTTAGAACGGATTTGGATTGGATTTGGGTCACATTTTTATTGGCTTTGGATTGGATATGAATTGGAATCCAAATTCAACCCAATGTAATCAAAAATTTAGATTGGATTAGGATTCGGATTGGATTTGGATTAGGAGCCTCTTGAAAGGAGGCTTCCAAGCATCTTCAAAGAAGACTTCCGACTCAGGAGGCATCCGAGCCTCTTGAAAGGAGGAGTCCGAGCCTCTTGAAAGGAGGCGTCCGAGCCTCTTGAAAGGAGGCGTCCGAGCCTCTTGAAAGGAGGCGTCCGAGCCTCTTGAAAGGAGGCGTCCGAGCCTCTTGAAAGGAGGCTTCCGGGCCTCTGGAAAGGAGGCTCTCCGAGCCTCTTGAAAGGAGGCCTGAGCCTCTTGAAAGGAGGCTTCTGAGCCTCTTGAAAGGAGGCTTCTGAGCCTCTTGAAAGGAGGCTTCTGAGCCTCTTGAAAGGAGGCCTGAGGCCTCTTGAAAGGAGGCTTCTGAGCCTCTGGAAAGGAGGCTTGAGCCTCTTGAAAGGAGGCTTGAGCCTCTGGAAAGGAGGCTTGAGGCCTCTTGAAAGGAGGCTTCCAGGCCTCTTGAAAGGAGGCTGAGCCTCTTGAAAGGAGGCTTCTGAGCCTCTTGAAAGGAGGCTTCTGAGCCTCTTGAAAGGAGGCTGAGCCTCTTGAAAGGAGGCTTCTGAGCCTCTTGAAAGGAGGCTTCTGAGCCTCTTGAAAGGAGGCTTCTGAGCCTCTTGAAAGGAGGCTTGGAGCCTCTTGAAAGGAGGCTTCCAGGCCTCTTGAAAGGAGGCTTGAGCCTCTTGAAAGGAGGCTTGAGCCTCTTGAAAGGAGGCTTCCGAGCCTCTTGAAAGGAGGCTTCCGAGCCTCTTGAAAGGAGGCTTCCGAGCCTCTTGAAAGGAGGCTTCCGAGCCTCTTGAAAGGAGGCATCCGAGCCTCTTGAAAGGAAGCGTCCGAGCCTCTTGAAAGGAAGCGTCCGAGCCTCTTGAAAGGAGGCGTCCGAGCCTCTTGAAAGGAGGCGTCCAAGCCTCTTGAAAGGAGGCGTCCGAGCCTCTTGAAAGGAGGCGTCCGAGCCTCTTGAAAGGAGGCGTCCGAGCCTCTTGAAAGGAGGCGTCCGAGCCTCTTGAAAGGAGGCGTCCGAGCCTCTTGAAAGGAGGCGTCCGAGCCTCTTGAAAGGAGGCGTCCGAGCCTCTTGAAAGGAGGCGTCCGAGCCTCTTGAAAGGAGGCGTCCGAGCTAGAGGTGTGCGCCGGTCCAATATTCGTCGGCGGCGGCGTTGGCCAGATCGGCGGCGGCGGCGTTTTCGGCGTCACGCCGAAGGCCATTTTAGTCGACGTGAATCGGCGTGGCGATTTTTTTTATTAAGTTTCTTTAACTTTTTTTTGCTTTGTTTCGGGATATTTATATACATGATATTAACAGAGGCGAGGAATCTTTTGAATTTCGCCTGAAATATCTGATGAACTTCCTCAAAAAGTTCCTTAAGTTTTCCAAAATGGAAATTATATTTGGATTTGTAATACGAAGATTTTTCGGAATTACCAACAGAAGCTCTTTGGAAATTTCAAAGAAAATTGTTTGGAATTTCAACAGAAGATTCTTTGGAATTTAAATAAGAAATTGTTCTAAATTTCCACAGGAAAATGTTCGGAATATCCACGGAAAGTTTCTTTTGACATTCTGTTGAATATTTTTCGAAATTTATACAGAAAATTCCTCGTAATGATAGAAGAGTGCGGCTGGTAGAATGGGTGTTTTAACGTTGGCTTGCTCAGTCTAGAATAATTAAGACGGCTAGTTTAGCATGCCAAACGTTAAAAAAGAAAAGGGAAGATCTATAAAGTACGTCACGCAAAAATTGGGGATTTTCGACCCACCCTCCCCCCTTCGTCACATTTTTTGTATTAAACCTTTAAAATTTTTGTATGAGTCGTCACGCTGCTCGGAACCCCCCTCCCCCCTAGAAACGTGACTTACTTTGTGGATGGCCCCAAACAGAAAACTCTGTGGAGTTTTCAAAGGAAATTCTCTGAAAATTTCAAATGAAAGTCTTCGGAATTTCACCTGAAATTTGTTTTCAATTTTCGCGGAAGGTTGCTCAAAATGTAGATTTTAGTAATAAAATTTATGGATTTCAACGGAAAATTTCTCGGAATTTTTAAGGATTCTTTGTATTTCCAAGAGAAGTTCTTTGTACAGAAGACGTTTGATAACTGCAACCCATTTAACTGCAACCAATTTAACTGCACTTCTATTACATTTGACGTCAACTGACAACCGTTTGATGTCTAGAATGCGTTGCAGTTATCGAACAGCATTCACTAACTGAAACGTAAACATGTTGCAGTTATCTAACGACTGTATTGTCCATAGGAAATTCTTGGGAAATTTCATTGGCTGAAAGCAAAACATGGCCGAACCGATAATTTGTCCGAAAAAGTCGTATTCCCTACAGGTACGTATTCGTACAGGTCATTCGGCCGAATAGATCATATGCCAAAATGCCGTTTGACACAACATGCCATTTGGCCAAAAATGTTGTAACGGTCAAAAATGTCCGTTCACCAGTTTGGCCAAATTACATTTACGGTGATTGGCCTTATTGAACAAAAATTCGTAACCTCTCTACTTTGTAAGTCGTTTTAAGCCAACCTAAGCCGAATTGAACGTATATCCGAAACTGTCATTAGGTCCCAAACGGTTTGTGCGCAAATGTAGTTTGGCCAAAATGGCTATTTGGTCTGAAGTTAACCAAACTGGTTGTTTGGTCGAAACAATCGTCAGACCGAATAGTTCATTCGACCGAAAATTTCGTTTGTGAAGTGGTCATTTGTCAGAAAGAGCCATTTGGCCCGAAAATATCCTTTCTGCCAAATGACCTATTCGGCAAAACGACTTCTTAGCTAAATGATCGATTCAGCCGAATGACACTTTTCACAGAAAATGTCATTTGGCCGAAATGGTTGTTCGGCAGAAAATCAAGCCAAATGGCTCTTGCTACCGAATGACCATTTTTACCAAAATGAATTTTCAGTCAAATGATCTATTCGGTCAAACAACTTTTTCGGTCTAACAGCATTTTCAGTCAAATGACCTGCAAGGTCAACGTCTTTTTTAGTCTAATTACCCATTCAGCCGAATGTTTCTTTCGGCTATATGTCACTTTCGGCCAAACTATATTTTTGGTCAAACCATTTTCGACCTGATAACAGATTCAGATAAACGTTCAGTTCGGCTCGGCTATGTGAAATTTGGCAAGATGACTTTTGGCTCAAAGCCCAGTATCGCCTTAAAATTAAAAAAGGTTACGGAATTCTGTTCACCTGTCATTTGATGAAGAGGCCATTTCGCCAAACGAGTGGCCATTGTTGACTTTATTATCCATTCAGTACCTAATTGTAGGTTTGGGCAGAATCTACAATGACCTTGACAACTCCACCTACGTTTTGTGCAAGGGCTCATGCTGTGCTATTATCCATTCAGTAATTGACATTTGGACGTATGTTAGATAACATTTTCTGCCAAATGGCCAAAGGCATTTTTGTCTAATGACTTCTGTGGTCAAATGATCGTTTCGACCTGACGACTTGTTAGCGTAAACGGTCAATCGAATTTCCTAAGAATTTCTTATGGACATTACATAGAATTTCCTGTAGAAATCCAAAAAAAATCCTTAATAACTTTTGAGCAATTTTCCGTTAAAAGCCAAAGATTTTTTTTTTAATTTAAATTTTTAACAATCTTCCGCAGAAACTTTGAAGAATTTCGTGAAAATTCCAGTGAATCTTCCGCAGATATTCCGATATATTTTCTGTTGTAACGTTGAATATATGCCAAACTAGTCGTCTTTATAAAGTTATAAAGTCACTAGAAAAAGCACGTGGTTTCCAAGATGGCCGATTTGTGGCTTTGTTGTATAACCACCTTAAGTTTTTTTTCCAGAATATTCATTTGGAAATTATTCTCAGATTTTCCACGGGAGATACTTTGAAGTTTTGAGAATTCTTTGGAATTACCAAGGTGAGCTCTTTGGATTTCCCAAGGTAAATTGTTTGGAATTTAAGCGAAAAATTCTTTTACTTGAAATTGATTTTACTTGACAATCTCATTGGAAGTTGTTCCAAATTTAATATATTCGATATATTCGGAATATCCGTGATAATATTCCAATCCGAGGAAACTTCCTGTTGATTTTATGTAGAGTACTCTTCAAAATTTACACAGAAAATCTTCATAATTGTAGGAGCTTGTGACTGAAAGAAGGAGCTTGAGCTTGAGCTTGAGCTTGATTGACTGCTCGTAGTTGCTACTCCATTATGACCAGATCAGCTGTTCTTGCACAGGGAACCAACAGATGTTTGCTTGGGACTAGCACACATCTTCAATGTACAAGTACTGGTGATCTCATTTGTTAGGTCATACTGGCGTCTGCCACGTCAGAATGCAAGTCAATGTAGGGAAGGGGGAGGAAATGATGATGCAATCACTCGCCCACTGCAAGCCGAATATACCTCTGCACTTGCCACGAGTTCATGCGGAATTTGTTGGAATTTCTGGGTTAGGTTGGAGAGGCAGAGGTCCGTCTTGGTTAACGAGCTGCCAATGTGATAGATAGGAGAAGGTAACTGATGAAATTTCTAATTGGAAGTAGGAAACGAGCTCAATAAGTTCATTTCCAATTCTAGCAGATTACTGTTAGAATACTCAAATTGAAGGTATAGGAATAGTAATGGAAACGGTATGGAAGTCCATTTCCAGTTCTAGCGATTGCTAGAACATGAGAAATAAAGAGAAAGATACAAAGTAGGAGAATGGAACGGACCTGGGATTGAATTCACGACCTCCTGCGTATGAGGCAGAAGCAGTAGCCATATGACTACCAAGCCCGCTTCGAAACAAGAGAGATCACGCACTGAACTGATTAATTTTATTACCGGCCGCGCAATGCAGAACACAATATTTCGTCCGACCGCGCGATCGTTCTGCTGTCCGAAACATGAGAGATCACGCACTGAACTGATTATTTTTATTACCGGCCGCGCAATGCAGAACACAATATTTCGTCCGACCACGCGATCGTTCTGCTGTCCGAAACATGAGAGATCACGCACTGAACTGATTATTTTTATTACCGGCCGCGCAATGCAGAACACAATATTTCGTCCGACCGCGCGATCGTTCTGCTGTCCGAAACATGAGAGATCACGCACTGAACTGATTATTTTTATTACCGGCCGCGCAATGCAGAACACAATAATTCGGCCGACCACGCGATCGTTCTGCTGTCCGAAACATGAGAGATCACGCACTGAACTCGAGCTTGTGACTGAAAGAAGGAATACTTTAACGTTGACTTTCTCAATCTAGATCTAGATGCTTACTCATGCTTAACAATCAACTTTAATTTCAGCATTTTACGAAAATTATTACGCTAGATTTGAACTTTTGATAAGTAATAGGAGTACAAAACCGTGTGGTGAATTTGAAATTCACCACATGGCTTGATTGTATAATCACCTTAAGGTGATTATACAATGAAGCCCGTGGTGAATTTCAAATATATCACACGTTTATCTACACACATTTCCAAAAGCCCAAATCTGGCGTAATAGTTTTCCTACAGTGCCGAAACTCAAATAAGAATTGTTCAGCATAACTAAGCAAACGATCTACCATTATATCAGTCCCATACGCGTTATGGTTCTTTCATTTCGTGCTCTTGAAAAAATATTGGAAAAGCACATGGTTTACAAAATGGCTGATTTCTGGCTTCATTGTATAATCACCTTGAAGCATTGTCTTGGGAAGTTGATCACATTTTTTCGGCGAAATTCAAAAGTTTCTATAAATAATGCTTTGAAAATATCCAAAATAAAATGACCAATTCTGTCAAACGACCTTTTCGGCCAAATGGTGCTTTCTGTAAAACGACCTTTTTCGGCCAAAAGGGCATACTCGGCCTTTTGAGCTAGTCGGTCAACCGATGTTTTCAGGCAAATGAACTGTTCGAACAAATTGCATTTTCGGCCGAATTACTTTAGGCTAGTTAGTCTTCTACCAAATAGTCTAATCGGTCAAACGATGTATTCGACCAAGCAATCTACAGCCTTGTGGTCTTTGGCCAAATGGCTTTCTGCCGAACGACCCTTTTTCATCCAAAACTTCAATTTCAACGAGAAATTATTTGCGTTTTAACGGGAAATTTTCGCAATTTCCACACGATTTTTTTCTTAGTTTTTACGGAGAGTAGTTTTGATATTTCAATCAAAACTTGTATGGAATTTTCAAGAAAATCACCAGTATCAAAACTTTCTATGGAGTTTAAACGTGATGTTGTAGGGATCAATCAGGAAGTTTCGGACTTCCTCAAATTTGAATCGGCGTGAAAAATTATAGATCAGCGGCGTGACAAATTTTAAACGGCGGCGCGCCGATGAAAAATGCCGGCGGCGGCGGCGTGTCAAAAACTGTCGGCGGCGGCGGCGTGGCGCGGCGGCGCACACCTCTATTCCGAGCCTCTTGAAAGAAGGCGTCTGAGCCTCTTGAAAGGAGGCGTCTGAGCCTCTTGAAAGGAGGCGTCTGAGCCTCTTGAAAGGAGGCGTCTGAGCCTCTTGAAAGGAGGCGTCTGAGGCCTCTTGAAAGGAGGCTTCCGAGCCTCTTGAAAGGAGGCTTGAGGCCTCTTGAAAGGAGGCTTCTGGAGCCTCTTGAAAGGAGGCTTGAGGCCTCTTGAAAGGAGGCTTCCGAGCCTCTTGAAAGGAGGCTTCCAGGCCTCTTGAAAGGAGGCTCTGAGCCTCTTGAAAGGAGGCTTCTGAGGCCTCTTGAAAGGAGGCTTCTGAGCCTCTTGAAAGGAGGCTTGAGGCCTCTTGAAAGGAGGCTTCTGAGCCTCTTGAAAGGAGGCTTGAGGCCTCTTGAAAGGAGGCTTCAGGCCTCTTGAAAGGAGGCTTCTGAGCCTCTTGAAAGGAGGCTTCTGAGGCCTCTTGAAAGGAGGCTTCGAGGCCTCTTGAAAGGAGGCTTGAGCCTCTTGAAAGGAGGCTTCCAGGCCTCTTGAAAGGAGGCTTCTGAGCCTCTTGAAAGGAGGCTTCTGAGCCTCTTGAAAGGAGGCTTCTGAGCCTCTTGAAAGGAGGCTTCCTGAGCCTCTTGAAAGGAGGCCTGAGCCTCTTGAAAGGAGGCTTCTGAGCCTCTTGAAAGGAGGCTTCCTGAGCCTCTTCAAAGGAGGCTTCTGAGCCTCTTGAAAAGAGGCTTCCTGAACCTCTTGAAATGAGGCTTCCAGGCCTCTTGAAATAAGGCTTGAGCCTCTTGAAAGGAGGCGTCCAAGCCTCTTGAAAGGAGGCGTCTGAGGCCTCTTGAAAGGAGGCTTACGAGGCCTCTTGAAAGGAGGCTTCCAGGCCTCTTGAAAGGAGGCTTCTGAGCCTCTTCAAAGGAGGCTTCCTGAGCCTCTTGAAAGAGGCTTCTGAACCTCTTGAAATGAGGCTTCCGAGGCCTCTTGAAATAAGGCTTGAGCCTCTTGAAAGGAGGCGTCCAAGCCTCTTGAAAGGAGGCGTCTGAGCCTCTTGAAAGGAGGCTTACGAGCCTCTTGAAAGGAGGCTTCCTGAGCCTCTTGAAAGGAGGCTCTGAGGCCTCTTGAAAGGAGGCTTGAGGCCTCTTGAAAGGAGGCTGAGCCTCTTGAAGGAGGCTTCTGAGGCCTCTTGAAAGGAGGCTTGAGCCTCTTGAAAGGAGGCTTCTGAGCCTCTTGAAAGGAGGCTTCCAAGCCTCTTGAAAGGAGGCTGGAGGCCTCTTGAAAGGAGGCTTGAGCCTCTTGAAATGAGGCTTCCAGGCCTCTTGAAAGGAGGCTTCCTGAGGCCTCTTGAAAGGAGGCTTCCAAGCCTCTTGGAAGGAGGCTTCTGGAGCCTTCTGAAAGGAGGCTTGAGCCTCTTGAAAGGAGGCTTCTGAGCCTCTTGAAAGGGAGGCTTCTGAGGCCTCTTGAAAGGAGGCCTGAGCCTCTTGAAAGGGAGGCTTCTGAGCCTCTTGAAAGGAGGCTTCCTGAGCCTCTTGAAAGGAGGCTTCCAGGCCTCTTGAAAGGAGGCTCTGAGCCTCTTGAAAGGAGGCTCTGAGCCTCTTGAAAGGAGGCTTCTGAGCCTCTTGAAAGGAGGCTTCTGAGGCCTCTTGAAAGGAGGCTGGGAGCCTCTTGAAGGAGGCTTCTGAGCCTCTTGAAAGGAGGCTTCTGAGCCTCTTGAAAGGAGGCTCTGAGGCCTCTTGAAAGGAGGCTTCCTGAGCCTCTTGAAAGGAGGCTCTGAGCCTCTTGAAAGGAGGCTTCTGGAGCCTTGAAAGGAGGCTTCTGAGGCCTCTTGAAAGGAGTGAGGCTTCTGAGCCTCTTGAAAGGAGGCTTCTGAGCCTCTTGAAAGGGAGGCTTCTGAGCCTCTTGAAAGGAGGCTGAGGCCTCTTGAAAGGAGGCTCTGAGGCCTCTTGAAAGGAGGCTTCTGAGCCTCTTGAAAGGAGGCTTCTGAGCCTCTTGAAAGGAGGCTTCTGAGCCTCTTCAAAGGAGGCTTCCTGAGCCTCTTGAAAAGAGGCTTCTGAACCCTCTTGAAATGAGGCCTGAGCCTCTTGAAATAAGGCTTCCAGCCTCTTGAAAGGAGGCGTCCAAGCCTCTTGAAAGGAGGCGTCTGAGCCTCTTGAAAGGAGGCTTACGAGCCTCTTGAAAGGAGGCTTCTGAGCCTCTTGAAAGGAGGCTTGAGCCTCTTCAAAGGAGGCTCTGAGCCTCTTGAAAGAGGCTTCCTGAACCTCTTGAAATGAGGCTTCTGAGCCTCTTGAAATAAGGCTTCTGAGCCTCTTGAAAGGAGGCGTCCAAGCCTCTTGAAAGGAGGCGTCTGAGCCTCTTGAAAGGAGGCTTACGAGGCCTCTTGAAAGGAGGCTTGAGGCCTCTTGAAAGGAGGCTTCTGAGGCCTCTTGAAAGGAGGCTTCTGAGGCCTCTTGAAAGGAGGCTTCCAGGCCTCTTGAAAGGAGGCTCTGAGCCTCTTGAAAGGAGGCTTCTGAGGCCTCTTGAAAGGAGGCTTTGAGCTCTTGAAAGGAGGCTTCCAAGCCTCTTGAAAGGAGGCTTCTGAGCCTCTTGAAATGAGGCTTGAGCCTCTTGAAAGGAGGCTCTGAGCCTCTTGAAAGGAGGCTTCCAAGCCTCTTGGAAGGAGGCTTGAGCCTTCTGAAAGGAGGCTTCTGAGGCCTCTTGAAAGGAGGCTTCTGAGCCTCTTGAAAGGAGGCTTGAGGCCTCTTGAAGGAGGCTTGAGCCTCTTGAAAGGAGGCTTCTGAGCCTCTTGAAAGGAGGCTCTGAGAGCCTCTTGAAAGGAGGCTTCCAGGCCTCTTGAAAGGAGGCTGAGCCTCTTGAAAGGAGGCTCTGAGCCTCTTGAAAGGGAGGCTCTGAGCCCTCTTGAAAGGAGGCTTGAGCCTCTTGAAAGGAGGCTTGAGCCTCTTGAAAGGAGGCTCTGAGCCTCTTGAAAGGAGGCTTCTGAGCTCTCTTGAAAGGAGGCTTCTGAGCCTCTTGAAAGGAGGCTTCTGAGGCCTCTTGAAAGGAGGCTCTGAGCCTCTTGAAAGGAGGCTTCCAGGCCTCTTGAAAGGAGGCTCTGAGCCTCTTGAAAGGAGGCCTGAGCCTCTTGAAAGGAGGCTTCCTGAGCCTCTTGAAAGGAGGCTTCTGAGCCTCTTGAAATGAGGCTTCCAGGCCTCTTGAAAGGAGGCTCTGAGCCTCTTGAAAGGAGGCTTCTGAGCCTCTTGAAAGGAGGCTTGAGCCTCTTGAAATGAGGCTTCTGAGCCTCTTGAAAGGGAGGCTTCTGAGCCTCTTGAAAGGAGGCTTCTGAGCCTCTTGAAAGGAGGCTTCTGAGCCTCTTGAAAGGGAGGCCTGAGCCTCTTGAAAGGAGGCTTCTGAGCCTCTTGAAGGAGGCTTCTGAGCCTCTTGAAAGGAGGCTCTGAGGCCTCTTGAAAGGAGGCTTGGGCCTCTTGAAAGGAGGCTTCTGAGCCTCTTGAAGGAGGCTTCTGAGCCTCTTGAAAGGAGGCTTCTGAGCCTCTTGAAAGGAGGCTTCTGAGCCTCTTGAAAGGAGGCTTGAGCCTCTTGAAAGGAGGCTTCCGAGCCTCTTGAAAGGAGGCTTCCAGGCCTCTTGAAAGGAGGCTTGAGCCTCTTGAAATGAGGCTTGAGGCCTCTTGAAAGGAGGCTTCTGAGCCTCTTGAAGGAGGCTGAGGCCTCTTGAAAGGGAGGCTTGAGCCTCTTGAAATGAGGCTCTGAGGCCTCTTGAAAGGAGGCTTCTGAGCCTCTTGAAAGGAGGCTTCTGAGCCTCTTGAAAGGAGGCTTCTGAGGCCTCTTGAAAGGAGGCTTCTGAGGCCTCTTGAAATGAGGCTTCCAGGCCTCTTGAAAGGAGGCTTCCTGAGCCTCTTGAAAGGAGGCTTCAAGCCTCTTGAAGGAGGCTGAAGGCCTCTTGAAAGGAGGCTTCTGAGCCTTTCTGAAAGGAGGCTTCTGAGCTCTCTTGAAAGGAGGCTCTGAGCCTCTTGAAAGGAGGCTGAGCCTCTTGAAAGGGAGGCTTCTGAGCCTCTTGAAAGGAGGCTTCTGAGCCTCTTGAAAGGAGGCTTCTGAGCCTCTTGAAAGGAGGCTTCTGAGCCTCTTGAAAGGAGGGCTGAGCCTCTTGAAATGAGGCTTGAGGCCTCTTGAAAGGAGGCTTCTGAGCCTCTTGAAAGGAGGCTTCTGAGCTCTTGAAAGGAGGCTTCTGAGCCTCTTGAAAGGAGGCTTCTGAGCCTCTTGAAAGGAGGCTTTGAGCCTCTTGAAAGGAGGCGTCCAAGCCTCTTGAAAGGAGGCGTCCAAGCCTCTTGAAAGGAGGCGTCCAAGCCTCTTGAAAGGAGGCGTCCAAGCCTCTTGGAACGAGGCGTCCAAGCCTCTTGGAACGAGGCGTTCAAGCCTCTTGGAACGAGGCGTCCAAGCCTCTTGAAAACAGGCGTCCGAGCCTCTTGAAAGGAGGCTTCCCGAGCCTCTTGAAAGGAGGCTTCCAAGCCTCTTGAAAGGAGGCTTCCAAGCCTTTTGAAAGAAGGCTTCCAAGCCTCTTGAAAGGATGCTTCCAAGCCTCTTGGAAAGAGGCTTCAAGCCTTTGAAAGGAGGCTTCCAAGCCTCTTGAAAGGAAGCTTCCAAGCCTCTTGAAAGGAGGCTTCCAAGCCTCATGAAAAAAGGCTTCCGAGCCTTTTCAAAAAAGTCATCTGAGGGTCATGAGAGGAGGCTTGCGAGTCTCCTGAAAGTAGGCTTCCACATCTCCTGGAAATTGGCTTCCAAATCTCCTGAAAATAGGCTTTCTAGCCTCTTGAAAGGAGGCTTCCGAGCTTCTTAAAAGGACGCTTTAGAGCCTCTTGAAAAAAGGTTTCCGAACCTCTTAAAAAAAGGATTCCCAGCCTCTTGAAAGGAGGCGTCCGAGCCTCTTGAAAGGAGGCGTCCGAGCCTCTTGAAAGGAGGCGTCCGAGCCTCTTGAAAGGAGGCGTCCGAGCCTCTTGAAAGGAGGCGTCCGAGCCTCTTGAAAGGAGGCGTCCAAGCCTCTTGAAAGGAGGCATCCGAGCCTCTTGAAAGGAGGCGTCCGAGCCTCTTGAAAGGAGGCGTCCGAGCCTCTTGAAAGGAGGCGTCCAAGCCTCTTGAAAGGAGGCGTCCAAGCCTCTTGAAAGGAGGCGTCCAAGCCTCTTGAAAGGAGGCGTCCAAGCCTCTTGAAAGGAGGCGTCCAAGCCTCTTGAAAGGAGGCGTCCAAGCCTCTTTAAAGGAGGCTTCCAAGCCTCTTGAAAGGAGGCTTCCAAGCCTCTTGAAAGGAGGCTTCCAAGCCTCTTGAAAGGAGGCTTCCAAGCCTTTTGAAAGGAGGCTTTCAAGCCTCTTGGAAAGAGGCTTCCAAGCCTTTTGAAAGGAGGCTTCCAAGCCTCTTGAAAGGAAGCTTCCAAGCCTCTTGAAAGGAGGCTTCCAAGCCTCATGAAAAAAGGCTTCCGAGCCTTTTCAAAAAAGTCATCTGAGGGTCACGAGAGGAGGCTTGCGAGTCTCCTGAAAGTAGGCTTCCACATCTCCTGGAAATTGGCTTCCAAATCTCCTGAAAATAGGCTTTCTAGCCTCTTGAAAGGAGGCTTCCGAGCTTCTTAAAAGGACGCTTTAGAGCCTCTTGAAAAAAGGTTTCCGAACCTCTTAAAAAAAGGATTCCCAGCCTCTTGAAAGGAGGTTTCCGATCCTTTTGAAAGGAGGCTTCCAAGCCTTGTGAAATGAGGTTTCCCAGCCTCTTGAAAGAAGGCTTCCGAGCCTCTTGAAAGGAGGCGTCCGAGCCTCTTGAAAGGGGGCTTCCGAGCCTCTTGGAGGGAGGCTTCCTAACCTCTTGGAATAAGGCTTCCGATCATTGCTTCCCAGGGTTATTGAAGGTGACTTCCGAAAGGCTTTGGAGCGTCCTTTTAAGATGCTTGGAAGCCTTTTCCTGTTTTGTAAATATTTTGAATTTCAGATGCTCAGCCAGAAAAATCGAATATCGAGTTTATTGTATAGTCGATATTTCACGATATCTGAAAAACTGGACACATTGGTAAAACAGTGGCTGCTATATGTACAAGTGCAGAGCTTGAGCTTGTATCTCATTGCAAAACAAGCAGACCAAATTTTATTACCCTTGTCAATTCATTCGTTTTCAACGTCGTAGTAAAAATAAAACAAAAACTCGAAATGACTCACCCCTCTTCCTGTGGCCAATGTCCGAACAATATTGCAGCCATATTATGCTGTCTCTTTATGTCATTGCAAATCCTCAATATTTTTGCACGACGCAATGATCCTAAACCTAAACTTCCCCGTCAGCGACGACTCACCCAAAAGAACGGAAGTTCGACCTCCTGGTGGAATACTTTTACTTTTAAATAGACTCCCGGCACGGGCCCCCTTTGACCAGCAGCAGCAACCGACCGAACCGAAAATTAAAAATTCAGCTTAGTCGTCGGTCTTTGTTGTCACTTTTTTTCCTGCCCAAGCTAGCAATAGTCTACCATTTCTAAGCAACTCTAGCGAAAACGCGCAGTCAGAACGCAAAATATGGTTTTACGGTCTCTGGCAGTGTGCGATTAGTTGAATTCCGTTGGACGGATTGGGAAGAGAGACGTGGAATCATCGATTTGAAATCGAGAATACGGGTGAAAAATGGTCAGTCACCACGCTTTGTCAGTTATCTATGTGTCTAATTGAAAGCTAATCGATGCCGGGTTGTTGAACCTCTTACGGACGAAAATAACGACGGTGGTGGACTCCGAATAGTCGTGACTGTTGTCCAAACTGCGCAAAATGCGTTCGACGGTAACTTAACGATGCTGTCAGCTCTTTGCTTTGGACTTGGCGATCGAAAAGCGTGCTTGCCAAAGTATGAAGAATGTGTAAACAACTTCAAATTTCGCCGAAGACACTTTTTAATTTTTTAAGTGCATTCGCACCTAAAAATCAGTTTTTGCCTGACTTTTCATAGTGTGAATCAAACTTGAAAACTGACAGCACTACACGTGTGTTCAACATTCTAAAATTTCGCCATTATTTTTCGTTAAAATCTTGATTACAACTCCTCTAAGAATCGACGCGCATTTAACGGCCTCGCTTCCAACATTCTAATCTTCTCAAAACATCGAACCAAAAACCTGATTTGTAGCCCGTCGATCGCCCATCCAAGCCGAAAAATTCAAAACAACCGGCCGGTAAATTTTATTACAGCCTGTGCCGCGCGCTCACCTCTACGACCATCAGGCTCTCATGCGGTCGTATGGTGTTTATCCTTCTCGTTGCCGCTCGGAATCGGAATGGAAGAGCCGTGTCCTGAAGTGCGAATTTTAATTGACTGCCTTTCAAGCTCCGAAAACACACGCGACTGGACGGGACCCGCAGCACAAGGAACCACACGACGGAACGAACGAAAGCGAAATCACCACACCGACCGCCTGCGCCCCACGGATCTAACCAATCCCGATTTCAAATTTGCAAACGTTGCGCTGCTGCTCTTGCCCCGAAAGCTTTGTGGGGCCCAGCCGTAGGGGGTCCGACTCTCTTCTTTGCGCCGCGCACCGAACGAGCACCTAACCCTGACATTGCGAGGTGTGGGAACTTGCGAATTTTCGGCTAGGCCACCCCGCCTCCGGGTGATGAATGACGACGACGATGGGGGGCTCTCGGCTACGATTGAGGATCCGAGAGGCAGGATTTCGGCTGGAATTTCGGGCAAGGCTGTCGCTCTCTGACATTTGCTCTGACGAGACGATAGATCGGTCGGTCGGTGTGATGCCCCTCCTAGATCTGGTTGGACCAAAAGCCGATAAGTTATGGAGTGCTGTTTTATTGTCATCGTTTCGCGGATATAATCCGATGAAGTCGGGTGTTGTGCCTCTTTTCGATTTGTGTTTTATTTGATGCGAGTTTTTGATTATTTGCTACTACTGACAGTGCGATGTTTTTTAACGGATTTTGGAGTTAAACGGATTTAAAACATAAACAGAGGTCGAACGACGTGTTTCTTAATTTGAATACCGACTATTTAAAAGGACAATTTTGACCCAAACTAAACCAGTTTTGTTTTGAACTAATTCAGTCTCTAATTATGCATCAAAACTGTAAATAATTACAAAATGCTGTGCCTTCTTCAAGAAGTTTCTGTAGAACAGAAGCTTTGTTTATAGAGGATGAGAAGCCTTTTTTCAAGAGGCTGGGAAGCCTTCTTTCAAGAGGCTCGAAAGTCTCCTATCAAGAGGTTCGGAAGCTTTCTTTCAAGAGGGTCGAAAGATTTTTATCAACAGGCTCGGAAGCCTCCTTTCAAGAGGCTCGGACGCCTCCTTTCAAGAGGCTCGGAAGCCTCCTTTCAAGAGGCTCGGAAGCCTCCTTTCAAGAGGCTCGGAAGCCTCCTTTCAAGAGGTTCGGAAGCCTCCTTTCAAGAGGCTCGGAAGCCTCCTTTCAAGAGGCTCGGAAGCCTCCTTTCAAGAGGCTCGGAAGCCTCCTTTCATGCGGCTCGGAAGCCTTCTTTCAAACGGCTCGGAAGCCTCCTTTCAAGCGGCTTGGAAGCCTCCTTTCAAGCGGCTTGGAAGCCTCCTTTCAAGCGGCTCGGAAGCCTCCTTTCAAGCGACTCGGAAGCCTCCTTTCAAGAGGCTCGGAAGCCTCCTTTCAAAAGGCTCGGAAGCCTTCTTTCAAGAGGCTCGGAAGCCTCCTTTCAAGAGGCTCGGAAGCCTCCTTTCAAGAGGCTCGGAAGCCTCCTTTCAAGCGACTCGGAAGCCTCCTTTCAGGAGGCTCGGAAGCCTCCTTTCAAGAGGCCTGGAAGCCTCCTTTCAAGAGGCTCAGGAAGCCTCCTTTAAGAGGCTCAGAAGCCTTCTTTCAAGAGGCCTGGAAGCCTCCTTTCAAGAGGCTCAGAAGCCTCCTTGCATGCGGCTCAGAAGCCTTCTTTCAAACGGCACGGAAGCCTCCTTTTAAGAGGCCTGGAAGCCTCCTTTCAAGAGGCCTGGAAGCCTCCTTTCAAGAGGCTCAGAAGCCTCCTTTCAAGAGGCTCAGAAGCCTCCTTCAAGAGGCTCAGAGCCTCCTTTCAAGAGGCTCAGAAGCCTCCTTTCAAGAGGCTCAGAAGCCTCCTTTAAGAGGCCTGAAGCCTCCTTTCAAGAGGCTCAGAAGCCTCCTTTCAAGAGAATCAAAAGTCGCCTTTCAAGAGGCTCCAGAAGCCTCCTTTCATGCGGCTCGAAGCCTCTTTCAAACGGCTCTGGAAGCCTCCTTCAAGCGACTCAGAAGCCTCCTTTCAGGAGGCTCAAAGCCTCCTTTCAAGAGGCTCCGGAAGCCTCCTTTTAAGAGACTCGGATGCCTCTTTTTAAGAAACTCAGAAGCTTCCTTTCGAGAGGCTAAGAAGCCCCCTTTCAAGCGGCTTGGAAGCCTCCTATCAAGAGGCTCAGAAGCCTCCTTTCAAGAGGCCCAGGAAGCCTCCTTTCAAAGGCCTGAAGCCTCCTTTCAAGAGGCTCAGGAAGCCTTCTCTCAAGAGGCTCAGAAGCCTCCTTTAAGAGGCCTCAGAAGCCTCCTTTCAAGAGGCACGGAAGCCTCCTTTAAGAGGCCTCGAAGCCTCCTTTCAAGAGGCTCGGAAGCCTCCTTTCAAGAGGCTCGGAAGCCTCCTTTCAAGAGGCTCGGAGGCCTCCTTTCAGGAGGCTTCCTTGCATGAGGCTCGGAAGCCTTCTTTCAAAAGGCACGGAAGCCTCCTTTTAAGAGGCTCGGAAGCCTCCTTTCAAGAGGCTCGGAAGCCTCCTTTCAAGAGGCTCGGAAGCCTCCTTTTAAGAGGCTCGGAAGCCTCCTTTCAAGAGGCTCGGAAGCCTCCTTTCAAGAGAATCAAAAGTCGCCTTTCATGCGGCTCGGAAGCCTCCTTTCATGCGGCTCGGAAGCCTCTTTTCAAACGGCTCGGAAGCCTCCTTTCAAGCGACTCGGAAGCCTCCTTTCAGGAGGCTCAAAGCCTCCTTTCAAGAGGCTCAGAAGCCTCCTTTCAAGCGGGCTTGGAAGCCTCCTTTCAAGAGGCTCAGAAGCCTCCTTTCAAGAGGCCCGGAAGCCTCCTTTCAAAGGCTCAGGAAGCCTCCTTTCAAGAGGCTCAGAAGCCTTCTTTCAAGAGGCTCAGGAAGCCTCCTTTAAGAGGCTCAGGAAGCCTCCTTTCAAGAGGCTCAGGAAGCCTCCTTTTAAGAGGCTCAGGAAGCCTCCTTTCAAGAGGCTCAGAGCCTCCTTTCAAGAGGCTCAGAATCCTCCTTTCAAGAGGCTTGAAGCCTCCTTTCAAGAGGCTCGGAAGCCTCCTTTCAAGAGGCTCGGAAATTTCCTCTTCAAGAGGCTCAGGAAGCCTCCTTTCAAGCGGCTCAGAAGCCTCCTTTCAAGGGGGTCAAAATCCTGCTTTCAAGAGGCTCAGAAGCCTTCTTTCAAGAGACTCGAAGCCTCCTTCCAAGAGGCTCGGAAGCCTCATTCCAAAAGGCTCGGAAGCCTCCTTCCAGGAGATTTGGAAGCCTACTTTCAAGAGACTCGGAAGCCTCCTTTCAAGAGACTCGGAAGCCTTTTTTCAATAGGCTCGGAAGCCTCCTTTCAAGAGGCTCGGGAGCCTGCTTTCAAGAGGCTCAGAAGCCTCCTCTCAAGAGGCTAGGAAGCCTTTTTCAGGAGGCTCAGAGGCCTTCTTTCCAAGAAGCTCAGAGCCTCCTTCTAAGAGGCTCGTAAGCCGTCTTTCAAGAAGCTCGGATGACTCTTTTCGGAAGGCTCGGAAGCCTCCTATCAAGAGAATCAAAAGTCGCTTTTCAAGAGGCTCGGAAGCCTCCTTTCATGCGGCTCGGAAGCCTCTTTTCAAACGGCTCGGAAGCCTCCTTTAAAGCGGCTCGGAAGCCTCCTTTCAAGAGGCTCGGAATCCTGCTTTCAAGAGGCTCGGAAGCCTCCTTCCAAAAGGCTCGGAAGCCTCCTTCCAAGAGGCTAGGAAGACTACTTTCAGGAGGCTCGGAAGCCTATTTCCAGGAGATTTGGAAGCCTACATTCAAGAGACTCGGAAGCCTCCTTTCAAGAGTCTCGGAAGCCTCCTTTCAAGAGTCTTGGAAGCCTCCTTTCAAGAGGCTCGGAAGCCTCCTCTCAAGAGGCTCGGAAGCCTCTTTTCATGAGGCTCGAAAGCCTCCTTTCAAGAAGCTCGGAAACCTCCTTTCAAGAGGCTCGTAAGCCGTCTTTCAAGAAGCTCGGAAGCCTCCTTTCGAAATGCTCGGAAGCCTCCTATCAAGAGAATCAAAAGTCGCTTTTCAAGAGGCTCGCAAGCCTCCTTTCAAGAGGCTCGAAAGCCTCCTTTCAAGAAGCTCGATAGCCTTTTTTCAAAAGGCTCGGAAGTCTCCTTTCAAGAAGCTCGGAAGCATAGTTGCAAGCGTCTCGAAAGCCTCTTTTTAAGAGGCTCAGAAGTCTCCTTTCAAGAGGCTCGGAAGCCGCCTTTCAGGAGGCGCGAAAGCCTCCTCTCAAGAGGCTTGGAAGCATTCCTTCAAGAGGCCTAGAAGCCTTCTTTCAAGAGGCTCGAAAGCCTACTTTGAAGAGGCTCGGTATCCTTCTTTCAAGAGGCTCGGAAGCCTCCTTTCAAGAGGCTCAGAAGCCTCCTTTCAAGAGGCCTGGAAGCCTCCTTTCAAGAGGCTCAGAAGCCTCCTTTCAAGAGGCTCGGAAGCCTCCTTTTAAGAGGCTCAGAAGCCTCCTTTCAAGAGGCCTGGAAGACTACTTTCAAGAGGCTCTGGAAGCCTTCTTTCAAGAGGCTGGAAGCCTCCTTTCAAGAGGCTTGAAGCCTCCTTTCATGCGGCCTGAGAGCCTCCTTTCATGCGGCTCAGAAGCCTTCTTCAAACGGCTCGAAGCCCTCCTTTCAAGCGGCTTGAAGCCTCCTTTCAAGCAGCTTGGAAGCCTCCTTTCAACCGGTTTGGAAGCCTCCTTTCAACCAGTTTGGAAGCCTCCTTTCAAGCGACTCAGAGCCTCCCTTTCAAGAGGCTCAGAAGCCTCCTTTCAAAGGCTCAGAAGCCTCCTTTCAAGAGGCTGGAAGCCTCCTTTCAAAAGGCTCAGGAAGCCTCCTTTCAAGAGGCTCAGAAGCCTTCTTTCAAGAGGGCTCGGAAGCCTCCTTTCAAGAGGCTCAGGCCTTCTTTCAAGAGGCTCAGAGCCTCCTTTCAAGAGGCTGGAAGCCTCCTTTCAAGAGGCTCAGAAGCCTCCTTTCAAGAGGCTCAGAAGCCTCCTTTCAAGAGGCTCAGAGCCTCCTTTCAAGAGGCCTGAAGGCCTCCTTTTAAGAGGCTCGGAAGCCTCCTTTCAAGAGGCTCGGAAGCCTCCTTTCAAGAGAATCAAAAGTCGCCTTTCATGCGGCTCGGAAGCCTCTTTTCAAACGGCTCGGAAGCCTCCTTTCAAGAGGCTCGGAAGCCTCCTTTCAAGCGGCTTGGAAGCCTCCTTTCAAGCGGCTTGGAAGCCTCCTTTCAAGAGGCTCCAGACGCCTCCTTTCAAGCAGCTTGAAGCCTCCTTTCAAGCAGCTTGGAAGCCTCCTTTCAAGAGGCTCAGAAGCCTCCTTTCAAGAGGCCCAGAAGCCTCCTTCAAAGGCCTCAGAAGCCTCCTTTCAAGAGGCTCAGAAGCCTTCATCAAGAGGCTCAGAAGCCTCCTTTTAAGAGGCCCTCGGAAGCCTCCTTTCAAGAGGCTCAGGAAGCCTCCTTTAAGAGGCTCGGAAGCCTCCTTTCATGAGGCCTCAGAAGCCTCCTTTCAAGAGGCTCAAAGCCTCCTTTCAAGAGGCTCGGAAATTTCCTTTCAAGAGGCTCCTGAAGCCTCCTTTCAAGCGGCTCGGAAGCCTCCTTTCAAGAGGCTCAGGAATCCTGCTTTCAAGAGGCTCGGAAGCCTGCTTCAAGAGACTCAGGCCTCCTTCCAAGAAGGCCTGGAAGCCTCCTTCAAAAGGCTCGGAAGCCTCCTTCCAAGAGGTTCGGAAGCTTCCTTCCAAGAGGCTAGGAAGACTACTTTCAGGAGACTCGGAAGCCTATTTCCAGGATATTTGAAAGCCTACTTTCAAGAGACTCGGAAGCCTCCTTTTAAAAGGCTCGGAAGCCTCCTTTCAAAAGGCTCGGAAGCCTCCTTTCAAGCGGCTCGGAGCCTCCTTTCCAAGAGGCTCAGGAAGCCCTCCTCTCAAGAGGCTCGGAAGCCCTTTTCATGAGGCTCGGAAGGCTCCTTTCAAGAAGCCTCGGAAGCCTCCTTCTAAGAGGCTCGTAAGCCTCCCTTCAAGAAGCTCGGAAGCCTCCTTTCGAAAGGCTCGGAAGCCTCCTTTCAAGAGAATCAAAAGTCGCCTTTCAAAAGGCTTGGAAGCCTCCTTTCAAGCGCCTCGGAAGCCTCCTTTCAAGAGGCTCGGAAGCCTCCTCTAAAGGAGCTCGGAAGCCACAATTCAAGAGGCTCGGAATCCTGCTTTCAAGGGGCTCGGAAGCCTGCTTTCAAGAGACTCGGAAGCCTCCTTCCAAGAGGCTCGGAAGCCTCCTTCCAAGAGGTTCGGAAGCTTCCTTCCAAGAGGCTAGGAAGACTACTTTCAGGAGACTCGGAAGCCTATTTCCAGGATATTTGAAAGCCTACTTTCAAGAGACTCGGAAGCCTCCTTTCAAGAGACTCAGGAAGCCTCCTTTCAAGAGTCTTGGAAGCCTTCTTTCAAGATTCTTGGAACCCTCCTTTCAACAGGCTCGGGCCTCCTCTCCAAGAGGCTCAGGAAGCCTCTTTCATGAGGCTCAGAAGCCTCCTTTCAAGAAGCCTGGAAGCCTCCTTCTAAGAGGCTCGTAAGCCTCCTTCAAGAAGCCGGAAGCCTCCTTTCAGAAATGCCTGGAAGCCTTCTTTCAAGAGAATCAAAAGCCGCCTTTCAAGAGGCTCGTTAGCCTCCTTTCAAGAAGCTCAGAGCCTCCCTTTCAAAAGCTCGATAGCCTTTTTTCAAAAGGCTCGGAAGTCTCCTTTCAAGAAGCTCGGAAGCATACTTGCAAGCGTCTCGAAAGCCTCTTTTCAAGAGGCCGCCTCCTTTCGAAATCCTTCTTTCAAGAGACTCGGAAGCCTTCTTTCAAAAGGCTCAGAAGTCTCCTTTCAAGAGGGTCGGAAGCCGCCTTTCAAGAGGCGCGAAAGCCTCCTCTCAAGAGGCTTGGAATCCTTCTTTCAAAAGGCCTAGAAGCCTCCTTTCAAGAGGCTCGTAAGCCGCCTTTCGAAAGGCTCGGAAGCCTTCTTTCAAGAGGCTCGGAAGCCTCCTTTCAAGAGAATCAAAAGCCGCCTTTCAAGAGGCTCGGAAGCCTCCTTTCAAGAGGCTCGGAAGCCTCCTTTCAAGCGGCTCGGAAGCCTTCTTTGAAGAGGCTCAGATGCCTTCTTTCAAGAGGCTTGGAAGCCTCCTTTCAAGAAGCTAGGAAGCCTCCTTTCAAGAGGCTCGGAAGCCTCCTTTTAAGGAGCTCGGAAGCCGCAATTCAAGAGGCTCGGAATCCTGCTTTCAAGAGACTCGGAAGCCTGCTTTCAAGAGACTCGGAAGCCTCCTTCCAAGAGGCTCGGAAGCCTCCTTTCAAGAAGCTCAGAAGCCTTCTTTCAAGAGGCTCGGGATCCTCCTTTCAAGAAGCTCGGGAGCTTCCTTTCAAGAAGATCGGAAACCTTCTTTCAAGAGGCTCCAGAAGCCTCCTTTCAAGAGAATCAAAGCCGCCTTCAAGACGCTCTGAAGCCTCCTTTCGAGAGGCTAAGACGCCTCCTTTCAAGATGCTTGGAAGCCTTCTTTCAAGAGGCTCCAGGAAGCCTCTTTTCAAGAGAGCTCAGAAGCCCTCCTTTCAAGCGGCTCAGAAGCCTTCTTTCAAGCAACTCTGGAAGCCTCATTTGAAGAGGCTCAGATGCACTCCTTTCAAAAGGCTTGGAAACCTCCTTTCAAGAAGCTAGGAAGCCTCCTTTCAAGAGGCTAGGAAGCCTCCTTTTAAGGAGCTCGGAAGCCGCAATTCAAGAGGCTCGGAATCCTCCTTTCAAGAGGCTCGGAAGCCTCCTTTCAAGAGTCTCGGAAGCCTCCTTTCAAGAGGCTCGGAAGTCTCCTTTCAAGAGGCTCGGAAGTCTCCTCTCAAGAGGCTCGGAAGCCTCTTTTCATGAGGCTCGGAAGCCTCCTTTCAAGAAGCTCGGAAGCCTCCTTCTAAGAGGCTCGTAAGCCGTCTTTCAAGAAGCTCGGATGACTCTTTTCGGAAGGCTCGGAAGCCTCCTATCAAGAGAATCAAAAGTCGCTTTTCAAGAGGCTCGTTAGCCTCCTTTCAAGAAGCTCGGAAGCCTCCTTTCAAGAGGCTCGGAAGCCTTCTTTCAAGAGGCTAGGAAGCCTACTTTCAGGAGACTCGAAAGCCTATTTCCAGGAGATTTGGAAGCCAATTTTCAGGAGATTTGGAAGCCTCCTTTCATGACCCTGAGAAGACTCTTTTGGAGAGGCTCGGAAGCCTTCTTTCATGAGGCTTGGAAGCCTCCTTTCAAAAGGCTTGAAAGCCTCCTTTCAAGAAGCATCTTTTCGATAGGCTCGAAAGCATCTTTTCAAGATTTCGGAAGCCTCCTTTCAAGAGGCTCGGAAAACTTTTTTAGGAGGCTCGAACGACTTCTGTTAAGTGGCTCGGAACGCATAATTTTGCTATAATAGAAAAAACTGATCTGTACACAATTTCAAACACATAAAGGAGTCCATTGTATTGTTTTTAAAGTAATCGGTCGTACCCAAGCTGGCAGCCGCTCCAGACAAAAATTAAAATACGATGTTTTTCCTTCTCGAAACGATTTAAGCTACCACTGATCGCACCTCATTGCCCACTCTCACCATCCCACCGACAGTTGGGAGCCCCATTCTGCACTTCGGAAGCACATTCAGCACATAATTCGTGATTTATGGGCAACAATCGCGGCGGTGCACGACTCCATTCCTTCTCAACTTCCACCTCGCTTCCTTTATTGAGTCTGTTCATAAATTACAAAATGGTAAGTATTGTCCTTTCTATAATACATTTTTGCCTTTCTCGTATACTAAGTATACGTAAAGGCTTAAATTTTGTAGAAACACTTTTTGGAACTTAGCATTGTCGAATTACTCGGAACAAGTTCCAATCGACTGAGAATCCTGTCCCATTGTTTGATATTGAAATTTGGCCAAATTGGACAATGATATCAGAAGTTATGGCCAAAATACTATTTTCTATGCGTGAAACACGCTAAGAAACACTCTCTTATATGTTTTAGTTTCTTTTGCACGTGAAAGGCATCAACACCGCTAGGTGGATTAATCAGGGTTTTTCTATTGCTTTTTGAAAGTATGATTCCATCTCTTGGAAAGAACTTAAATCATGTGACTGACCACACTCCTCCCACGTTGTTGCGTAATTTTCAATCAAACCCATTTATCTTTCACACCGACGACTGTCGTATGTCATTCGGTTGTTGTTTTCTTTATGGTTATTAAAATTATATTTTCGCAACCACTGACTGTCTTGTCCATCCCTCCCCCGACGACCCGAACTCCTTCCCAACGACGCCTTTTCCCCCAATTCAACAACTGCCGATCGAAATGATTTCAAATGGGTTTTGAATCCGAAAGGAAGATGACGATTTTTGTTGCTTGATGACGCAACGCAAACGCCACACTCCTGAGATCGTGGGAAGATATTTAGGCGCAACCGATTGTGTGTGCATTTAACGGTCGGTTTCGGTGCGTCACCCGAAAATATGACAAACGATCCGCGCCGATTAAATCGAAAGTCGATCAATGGGCTTTTGGTTCTCGAGAACCAGATTGGTCGAAAGTGAACAAAACTTTTCGCAGTGGCGGTTTCTGCTGGACCCTCGATCTCACTTTGCAGCCGGTTCGTTCATTAATCAAAGTAGCCTCCGCCGTGGCAGGTAAGTGATCGCATCTCGGAACAATATTGCAAAGTAGGCAGTGGAAAAATGACGCCGTTTAGGGAACAAAACCGATCCATTCATTGTTGATGACGATCGTCGGAGTTCCTGGAAGGCATGACCGGGTCGATCGATCGGTCAAGAATTCGGGTTTTAATAAGTTTCGATTGAGGTGAAACATTTCGTTTGGAATGATTATTTTATTGAAAGGCAAATAGAAAAACCTTCAACCCTCCTAAAAATAAGTTTTCAAAATTCAAGCAAAAAAAAAAAATTTATTTGAAAAAAATAAACTTCCAAACTTCCTGGGAAGAAGCATCCAAACATCACAGAGAAAAAAGTTTCCAACCTTCTGAAAAAAGTTTCCAAGCTTTATAAAAAAGCTTTCAAGCATTTGGAAAGAAGTTTCTTAACTTTTTGGGAAGAACCTTCCAAGATTTATGGAAAAAAAAGTTGGAAAAAGCTTCCCAGCTTTTGGAAAAAAGCTTCCAAGCTATCGGAAAAATTCTGTTTGAAAAAAAAAATGAATTTCAAATAAAACATGCTGCCAAGCATCTTGAAACGAAGCTTTTTGGAAAGAAGCTGACAGACTGTTTGGAAAAAGCTTCCAAGCTTTTGGGAAAAAGCTTCCAAGCTTTTGGGAAAAAGCTTCCAAGCTTTTGGGAAAAAGCTTCCAAGCTTTTGGGAAAAAGCTTCCAAGCTTTTGGGAAAACTTAAGCTTTCCAAGCTTTTGGGAAAAAGCTTGAAGCTTTGGGAAAAGCTTCCAGGAAAAAGCTTGCTTTGGGAAAAGCTTCCAAGCAAAGCTTTGGGAAAAGCTTAAGCTTTGGGAAAGCCCAAGCTTTGGGAAAAGCCTTTGGGAAAAAGCCTGCTTTGGGAAAGCTTCCTGCTTTTGGGAAAAGCTTTTTGGAAAAGCTTCTTTGGGAAAAAGCTGCTTTGGGAAAAGCTTCCAAAAGCAGGCTTTGGGAAAGCCTGCTTTAAGCCTGCTTTGGGAAAGCTTCAGCTTTTCCCAAAAGCTGGGAGCTGCTGGGAAAAGCTTTGGGAAAGCCCAAAAGCGGGCTGGGAAGCTTTCCCAAAAGGCTTCCCAAAGCAGGCTTTCCCAAAGCTGGAAGCTTTTTCCCAACAGCTTGGAAGCTTTTTCCCAAAAGCTTGGAAGCTTTTTCCCAACAGTCTGTGTGCTTCTTTCCAAAAGCTTCGTTTCAAGATGCTTGGCAGCATGTTTTATTTGAAATTCAATTTTTTTCAAACAGCATTTTTCCGATAGCTTGGAAGCTTTTTCCAAAAGCTGGGAAGCTTTTTCAAAAGCTAGAGCTTTTTCCAACTTTTTTCCATAAATCTTGGAAGGTTCTTCCCAAAGTTTAAGAAACTTCTTTCCAAATGCTTGAAAGCTTTTTTATAAGCTTGAAAGCTTTTTCAGAAAGGTTGGAAACTTTTTCTCCGTGATGTTTGGATGCTTCTTCCCAGGAAGTTTGGAAGTTTATTTTTTAAATAAATTAATTTTTTTTGCCTGAATTTTGAAAACTTATTTTTAGGAGGGTTGAAGGTTTTTCTATTTGCCTTTCAATAAAATAATGATTCCAAACGAAATGTTTCACCTCAATCGAAACTCATTAAAACCCGAATTCTTGACCGATCGATCGACCCGGTCATGCCTTCCAGGAACTCCGACGATCGTCATCAACAATGAATGGATCGGTTTTGTTCCCTAAACGGCGTCATTTTTCCATTTTGCCTACTTTGCGATATTGTTCCGAGATGCGATCACTTACCTGCCACGGCGGAGGCTACTTTGATTAATGAACGAACCGGCTGCAAAGTGAGATCGAGGGTCCAGCAGAAACCGCCACTGCGAAAAGTTTTGTTCACTTTCGACCAACCTCGTTCTCGAGAACCAAAAGCCCATTGATCGACTTTCGATTTAATCGGCGCGGATCGTTTGTCATATTTTCGAATCCGACCGTTAAATGCACACACAATCGGTTGCGCCTAAATATCTTCCCACGATCCCACGAGTGTGGCGTTTGCGTTGCGTCATCAACAAACAAAAATCTTCCTTTCGGATTCAAATCCCATTTGAAATCATTTCGATCGGCAGTTGTTGGAATCTGGGGGAAAAGGGCATCGTTGGGAAGGAGTTCGGGTCGTATAAATGGGGAGGCATGGACAAAGCTTCAGTCAGTGGTTGTGAAAATATAATTTTAATAACCATAAAGGAAAAAAAACAACCGAATGACATACGACACTCGTCGGTGTGAAGATAAATGGGTTTGATTGAAAATTACGCAGCAACGTGGGAGGAGTGTGTGGTCAGTCACATGATTTAAGTTCTTCCAAGAGATGGAATCATACTTTCGAAAAAGCAATAGAAAAAACCCTGATTAATCCACCTAGCGGTGTTGGTGCCTTTCTCATGCAATAAAATCTTAAAAATATGAGTGTGTGCTTTTTTAGCGTGTTTTTGCGCATAGAAAATAGTGTATTTTGGCCATAACTTCTGATCCCATAGTCCAATCTTGGCCAATAATTTTCAATAGTGCAAACAATGGGACAGGATTCTCAGTCGATTGGAACTTTATTTGCGAGTAATTCGGCCATTGCTAAGGTTCCAAAAAGTGTGTCTATCTACAAAATTTAAGCTTCCCTTTACGTATACTCTAGTAATTACGAGAAAGGCAAAAATGTATTATAGAAGAAAGGAACAATACCACTTACCGTTTGCGTAATTTCATGAACAGACCTCAATAAAGGAAACGAGGGGGGAAGTTGTGAAGGAATGGAGTCGTGCACTGTCATGATTGTTGCCCATAAATCAACAGAATTATGTGCTGAATGTGCTTCGAAGTGTAGAGAATGGGGCTCCCAACTGTCGGTGGGATGGTTAGAGTTGGGCACGATGAGGTGCGTTCTAGTGGTAGCTTAAATCGTTTCGAGAAGGAAAAAACATCGGCTTATTTTAATTTTTTTCTGGAGCGACTGCCAGCTTCTGGGTACGACCTGATTACTTTAAAAACAATACAATGGACTCCTTTTATGTAGTTTGAAATTGGCCTGTACAGATCAGGGGTTTTTTTTTCTATTATAGCAAAATTCATGCGTTCCGAGCCACTTAACAGAAGTCGTTCGAGGCACTACTAAAAGCAGTTCTTCCGAGCCTCTTGAAAGGAGGCTTCCGAGCTTCTCTCTGAAAAGATGCTTTCGAGCCTATCGAAAAGATGCTTCTTGAAGAAGAGGCTTCCCAAGCTTCCTTTGAGAAAAGGAGGCTTCCAAGCCTCATGGAAAGAAGGCTTCCTGGAGTCTCTCCAAAAAGTCTTCTCAGGGTCATGAAAGGAGGCTTCCAAATCTCCTGAAAATTGGCTTTCTGGAGTCTCCCTAGTAGGCTTCCTAGCCTCTTGAAAGAGAGCCTTTGTTCTCTTGAAAGGAGGCTTGGAGCTTCTTGAAAGGAGAGGCTAATGAGCCTCTTTGAAAGGTGGCTTTGATTCTCTTTGGAAAAGAAGGCTTCCGAAGCCTTTCTCTGGAAAGGAGGCTTCGAGCTTCTTGAAAAAGGAGGGGTTACGGAGAGCCTCTTTAGAGGAGGGAGGCTCTGAGCTTCTTGGAAAGGGAGGCTTCGAGAGCCTCATGAAAAGAGGCTTCTGAGCCTCTTGAGAGGTGAGACTTCTGAGCCTCTTGAAAGGGAGACTTCGAGAGCCTCTTGAAAGGAGGCTTCCTGAGACTCTTGGAAAGGAGGCTTCCGGAGCCTCTTGAAAGCAGGATCTGAGAGCCTCTTGAAAGGAGGCTCTGAGCTCCTTAAAAGGAGAGTAAGGCTTCCTAGCCTCTTGAAAGGAGGCTTCCTAGCTTCTTGGAAAAGGAGGTTTCCAAGCCTTTTGAAAGGAGGCATCTGAGCCTCTTCAAATGAGGCTCTTCGAGTTGCTTGCAGAAAGAAGGCTTCCTGAGCTGGCTTGAAAGGAGGGGCTTCCTGGAGCCTCTTGAAAAGGAGGCTTCCTGAGCCTCTTTGAAAGAAGGCTTCCAAGCATCTTGAAAAGGGAGGCTCTGAGGCCTTTTGAAGAGGGAGGCTCCGAGCGTCCTTGGAAGGCGGCTTTTTGAGTTCTCTTGAAAGGAGGCTTCCGAGCCTCTTGAAAGAAGTTGCTTCCGATCTTCTTTGAAAGAAGGCTCCCAGAGTCTCTTGAAAGGGAGGCTCCTGGAGCCTCTTTTGAAAAAAGGCTTCTGAGCTTGCTTGAAAGGAGGGCTTCCTGGAGCCTCTTGGGAAGGAGAGGCTTCGAGGTCTCTTGAAAGCAGGCCTCCGAGTCTCTCTTGAAGGTAGGATTCCAGTTCTTGGATTGGTGGCTTCTGAGCTCCTTAAAAGGAGGCTCTGAGCCTCTTGAAAGGAGGCTTCCTAGCTCTTGAAAAGAGGCTTCAAGGCTTTGGGAAAAAAGCTCCAAGCTTTTGGGAAAAAGCCCAAGCTTTGGGAAAAAAGCCTAAGCTTTCAAAAGCTTTGGCTTTTGGGAAAAAGCTTCCAAGCTTTTGGGAAAAAGCTTCCAAGCTTTTGGGAAAAAGCTTCCAAGCTTTTGGGAAAAAGCTTCTAAGTTGGGAAAAAAGCTCCAAGCTTTCTTGGGTGTCTAAGTTTTAAGAAAGCACCAAGCTTTTGGGAAAAGCTTCCAAGCTTTTGGGAAAAAAGCACCCAAGCTTTGGGAAAAAGCCTTCCAAGCTTTTGGGAAAAAGCACAGCTTTTGGGAAAAAGCCTTCCAAGCTTTTGGGGAAAAAGCTTCAAGCTTTTTGGGAAAAGCACAAGCTTCTCAAGCTTTTGGAAGAAAGCTCTGAAGCTTTGGGAAAAAAGCACCCAAGCTTTTGGGACAAAGCTTCTAAGCTTTGGAAAAAGCTTTCAAGATTTTGAAAAAAGCCTAAGCTTTTGAAGAAAAACTTTCAAGCTTTTGGAAAAAAACTTCAAGCACGAAAAAAAAAAAACTGTTTAAAAAAGAGTTTTGAATTTCAAATAAAAATGCTGCCAAACTTCTTGAAACGAAGCTTTTTGGAAAGAAGCTTACAAACGGTTTGGAAAAAAAGCGTTCAATACTCTGGATAAAAATCATTTTTTTCTGAATTGTAGAAAACTAATCATTTGCACTGTGAAAAAAAAAAGTTTAACACAGCTCCCGAGCCCATCTCGCAAATCCATTCAATAGGCCGCCGCCGCGCAAACAATGGCACTTCTCGTGGTTTACCGAGCCGTCACGTCCTGGCCATATCGCCCTCGCCGACATCGCCCATTACCCGAAACGGTTATGGTTATGACGTCTACGATAATTTCCAAGCCTATTAGCAGCGACGGACGGCACCGACCCTACGCGCACCGACTTTGCCCGCTGGCGACGCAGTGGCGGCTGCGGCGGCGACGACTTGTTTTCCATTCAGGTGCACTTGACCGCGTCCGGTGGAGTTATCAGCAGCGGTTGGGAAATTGAAAAGCCAAAGACGGGGCGGCCGGAGGGGAACTAAACGGCGTGAAATATGAATTACTGGGAGCTGCGAGACGACGACGCAACGCGCGGAAACAAATTTTCCGCTAATTGAAAAACATTGTCGAACGCGTTGCGGGTCAGTGATCGCGGCGCTTCGCTTCTTGAACGCACGTCACCGGCACTCGTAGATCGATTCGTCCGCGCCCGCTCAAGAAGCTTTGATGTGATCGATCAAACCGCGGTCATCGCCGATCGATGTCGCAGAATCGAATCCCGAAAGACCATATGCGACTTCCATTCGCAGAACACGTGTTTTCGAACCGAAAACACTGAACCAAAAAGTGACGACGAAAACACCTCATTAGAAGCGGCAATAAATTGCTTGTAAAAATGAAGATTGCGAACACACGGTTTCACGCAGGGTGTGTGAGGATCGAGGAAGCATAAATTAATCCATCAGGTTTTCCGCCACTTCCCCACCGCTCGCAGGCGCAATTCAACTGTCTGATGGAAAATGACCGATTGCGTGCTCTTCTGGACCTGCTGGAGGGTCCAATTAAGACGAAACGACGATCTCCCCTCGCGCCCTTCTGCCTCGCTGGATTTGACGCCCGACGCCAGTCATAATAAACCGTTCCGAGCCCGGAGTAATTATCAGGTGTTTATCATATATTTAGCATTTCCATCGGGATGTTTATTCTATTAGCTTAAAGGGCTCCTCGCTGGCCGTCCCGCACACTCGAAGCGGGGGCAATTCTTGATTAATCCCGGAGGTAAATCGATTTAAGTGCGCCTGTGGTACATGTTATTATCAATAAAGGTAAGTGGTTTATGGTGTAATAACTTACCGAAACCATCGTTCCGTTTCTATACACAGTCAGATAGTCAGATGAGTTGCGTGTGCTTGCACTCTTGAGTCTTGGTTTGGACGACCGACTTCGTCGGACAGTCGTTAAATCAAAAACCTAACCTCGACGACCGTCCCCTCGCTACAGATCCAGATCCGATCGCACCCCGGTAGTAGGGCCAGGTGCCCGGTGATTTATGGCGCATGTTGCAAATCATTAAAATTTCATACATCTTCGTATGCTCCGGGGACGGGCTTTAAAATTTAAAGGACCATCGAGTCGCAAGCAACCTATCCACCAGCGTCTAGCAGCTGTAGGAAGGGGACTCTAACGGGAGGGGTTTCGAAGGTTGTTTCGCCTGAGGGGCACACGCCATTAAAAACTTTATTAAGAATTAATACACAGATAGATTGCAATGATTAAGTACGGTATGAGTTGCGTGATGGCGATAGATTCGAACAGTAGGTGAAAGTTGCCCACCTCGACATCTCAACTCTCCAGATATTGAATTCTTGGAAACAAAAGCTGAGTTTAGCATCACAACCAAACTCATTTCGACATATCTACATTTTATTCAGTGATTCAATTTTGGCATATTCACTCGCTAAAAGGATAACAAATTGTAAAGCAACAAATTAAACCTTTGACCATCATAGGAAGCAGCCATAAACACACGCGTATTGGGGCGAGCAAAGGGTCACATACTATCGTGTAAGCGTGTGCAAAAGCGTAGAACTTAACATCTTCAGAGGCGCAACATATTTATGGCCTTCAATTATGATGCTTCCATAATAAGTCATAGGCAAAAGTCTAACGATCGGAAAAGCTCCAACATAGCGGCACAAAGTTGTTTATTGCGAATTGTTAATTTTTCGCAATCGTGCGTTCGCAAATGTGAGATATTAAAGCAATCAGAAGGGTGGTTTGTCTCGGCTTTAAAACTTCTTCACCGTGAAGTCTCTTCCCGGGCAGAAGCCATGGACAAAATAACAAAACATGATATTTAATATCAAGATATGCTATGGATAAGAACAAACTAATGGAACATGATATTGATATTGCCTTCTGATCTTTTATCTCTTATATCAATATTGTCCTTATCTAATTTGGCTATCTTATACACATTTGATATTATTGAGTTATTTTCGTCTACTCGGGTTGCCATTCTAAAGATTTATCCAAAAGAATATATTTTGAAAGAATTAAATTTCCCAAAATAAAAAAAATAATTTGAATAATTAGTCCACAAAATTGGTAAGACCTTTTTTATAAATTAGACACAGTTCCTCCGATATTTGAAGATTCTCTGGAAATTTTAAAGATTTCCTCGCAAAATTTTGAGGATGAATACTGATTCCGAAATTTTTAAGAATATTAATTTTCTTCAGAATTTTGGATGAAATTTCTTCCCAAATTCGGATGTTAATTTCGCTACGAAATTCTAAAATTCGTATGAATTTCCTTCCTAAATTTGGATGAATTTCGTTCCCAAATTCCCAAATTGGACAATTCCTTTCAAAATCCGATTGAATTGAATTTCAGTACGAAATTCTAATAAAGTTTCCTTCTAAATTCGGATAAATTTCTTTTCGTAATTTGGTTGAATTTTTTTATTAACTTCGGATGATTTTACCTTCCTTTAAAGTAGGATGGATAACATCCTTCAAAAATTTTGAAATTAGAATAAATTCTGTTCGAAAAGCAAAGAATTTTTGATCGGAATTCGAAGAAAAAAATCGTATTGAAATTCTAATAAAATCGTTTAGGAACTAGAAACATTTTTTTTTCAAATTTCGAAAAAATTGGTTGGAATTTGAAGAATTTTTTCCGAATGGGAGAAATTCTGTTTGAAATTGGGAGATGATCTGCTTGAAATTAAATGATTTTCTGCTCGAAATTCAATAAGTTTCTGTTTGAAATTTTAAAAAAATGGGAATTCGGAGAATTTCTGTTCGAAAATCGGATAACTTCTGTTTAAGAATTTCTGAACGGAAATCGAAGAATTTCTATTTGAAATTCAACGAAGAATGTTCGAATTCGAATCGAAGAAATCCTGTACGAAATTCGAAGAATTTGTATCAAAATTCTAATAACTGCTGTTCGAAATAAGTTAAGTAAAAGTTACAGTCAAACCTCCATGAGTCGATATTGAAGGGATTATTGACTCATGAAAATATCAGATGTGAAATAGAAAATCTTTGGGAAGCTATTCGAAGGACTCTTCAGTACCAATTTTCCAATATAGCATCATTTACTTCCATGAGTCGATATCAAGTCATAACATCGACTCATATATGAAATTTATTCCAAAATTCACAAATTTTTTTTCAAAATTCGAACAAATTGTTTCAAAGTTATCCAAAATTCAAAAATGTCTTCTAAAATACGACAAAGTTCTTCCTAAATTTGAAGATTTCTTTCCAAAACCGAAATAATTTTTTCAAAGCTCGGAACATTTTTTTTTCAAAATACGAAAAATCCGGAAATTTTCTACAAGAAATCGGTTTGAAATTCAAATAATTTCTTTCGAAACTAGGAAAAAATCATCCAAAATACAAACATATTCTTCCCAAAGTTCAAAAAATGTCTCGAAACTCGTAAAATTCTTTCAAAACTTCGAAGATTCCAAAATTTGAAAAATGTTTTATTCGAAATACGAACCTTCTAAAACTTTTTTTTTTCAATGTTCAGAAAACGTTTTCTAAAATTAAAAACAAAGAATTTTATCTATATTCGAAAAATGAATAAAATAGATTTTACAAAATTCCTATTTTGAAAACTTTTCAGTATTTTGGAAGACATTTCTGAATTTTTTGGATACTTTGGAGAGAAAAAAATCGAGTTTGGAAAATTTGAAAACTTTCTTTCAAAACTCGGAACATTTCTTCCAAAATACAAAAGAAAATGTCTACAAAAACTCGATTTTTTGCCAAAAACAAAAGAAAAATATGTTTTTCAAAAGCACTTTTCTTGAAATTCAAACGATTTCTTCCAAAACTTGAAAAAAATTATCCTAAATAGGAAAAAATCTGCTGAAAATGTCTAAAATGTCTTGAAACTCGAAGAAATTTTTCGAAAATTGTTTCTCCAAAATTTTATAAAATTTCTTCCAAAACTTGATTGAAAAATATCCTCCAAAACTCAAAAGTTTTTTTTTTTCAAAAATACAAAAAATGTCTCCCAAAACTATTTCAAAATTCGAAAAATTTGTTACAAAATTCTTAACCTGAATAAATGTCCCTTGATTTTTTTAAATTCGAAAGATGTCATCCAAAATTCGAAAAAATACTGAATTTTTTTAAACCATTTCATATATTTATTAGGCTCAATAGTTGAAATAAAAAACTCTACGGAGCCGAAAGCATTTGAAATAATAATACAAATAATTCCGAAGAAGTTTCAGAAGTATCTTGTATGCAGGATGTCTTCTTTGGGAGATCGCTCAGCCGATCCCCACAGTTACAGATGTTCTCGTCGTTGGTTGTCGACTGCGCTAGTTTCTTTTCCTCTTCTTCCTCTTTCATCTTTCTGTGGAGGTCTGTAGCCCATAACCTTTTTCACAAACCAGATCCGATCCGTTTTTACTGAAAACTTTTTAGAGAAACTTTCAAAATTCAAAATACAGTTTCTTTTAAAATTGAATTCAAATTTCGAAAAATTTCTTTTCGATAAAGTTTTGTTTGATATTCGAAGTGTTTAATCCGAATTAAGAAAATTTTCCTAAAATTCTAAAAATTCTTCCCGAAATTCTAAATATTTCTTCCAAGACTCGAAAAAATGTGTCCAAAATACGAAAAAAAATCTAAAATAAAAAAAGTACCAAAAATTCGATAAATGTCTTCCAAATTACGAAAATTTCTTCCACAATTCAAAAAATGTTTTACACAAGAGATTTTCCCCAGAATAAGAAAAAATTCTACAAATATTCGAAAACTTTATTCAAAACTTGAAGGATTCCTCCAAAGCTCGAAAAATTTCTTCCAAATTTCAAATTCAAATCTTAACTCGAAAAATGTCTTCAAAATTGCGAACATTTTCTTCCAAATTTCAAAATGTCTTCCAATTACGAAAAAAAATCTCAAAGATTGGAAATTTTTTCCAAAATACTGAAATTTCTTACAAACTTCCTAAAATTGCTTCAAAACTCAATTTACTTTTTTATGTCTCTATTGGAAGATACTTTCAGCCAGGCTGGCTCGTCTCGAACAATTTACTTCAAACGGCTTCCAAAATTCGAAGAATTTCTTCGAGAATATTAAAACATGCATACAATATATTCGAAATTCGAAGAAATTCTTCCAAATACGACATAATTCTTCAATTTTTTGTCAAAATTCAAAATTCTCTTATTGAAAATTTCTTTCAAAATCTTTTTTTACTAAAACTCGAAATATTACTCCCCAAATTACGTAAATTTTAATCCAAATTATTTTTTTTCAAAAATTCGAAAATAATTTTCAATACTGAAAATTTCTTTAAAATTTGAAAAATACCTTCAAAACTCGATTTTTTCCAAAGTTCAAAGAAGTCTTTTAAAACTAGAAGGATTTTTTAAATTCAAGGTTTTCTCAAAACACGAAAAGTTGTTAAAATTCGAAGATTTTTTAAGAAATTCGAATATTCTCTTCAAGAACCGGAAAATTTCTCCCAAATTTCTAACAATAAACAAAATTAAAATCCTCCCAAAGTTCGAAGAATTTCTTCAAAATTCTAAGAAAATTTTCCAAAATTCGAAAGAATTTCTATTCGAAATTTTAAAAAATGAATCAAATTTCAAAGAATTTCTTTTAAAAATTGATCAGAGGTTTCTAAATTCTTTTCAAAATTCTAAATTTCTATATACGAAATTTCTTCCACAATTCAACGTTTTACATGAGATTTTCCCAAAATTCTTCCAAATTGCGAACATTTTCTTGAAATTTGGAAAATGTCTTTCAAATAACAAAAAAACAATCTCCAAAGATTGAAATTATTTTCAAAATACTGAAAATTCTTACAAACTTCCAAAATTGTTTCTAAAACTCAATTTTCTTCAATACTCAAAAATGGCTTGAAAAGTATAAAAAAAATGCATACGAAAATATTCTTCCAAAACCATTTTTTTAATTCCAAAAAAGATATCTCAAAATTCGAAAATTTCTTCAAAAATCAAAATTTCTACTAAAACTACTAAAATATTTTTTCCAAATTACGGAAAAATTAATTGAAAATGTTTCAAAATTCGAAATGTCTTTCAAGTTCAAATTTCTTCGAAATTCGAAATAATTTTCAAAATACGAAAATTTTTCAAATTCGAAAATTCCTTCCAAAGCTCGATTTCATTTCACTCAAAAAAATTCTACCAAATTTTCAAAAAATGTTTTTCGAAAATATGAAAATTTTCTTTCAAAACTCAAGCCTAACTTGGAAACTTTCTTCAACGAACATTTCTTCTTCAATTTGAAAATATCTTCAAATTACAAAATTTTTTAAGATTTCTCAAAATTTCCCCAAGATTTTATTTCAAAGCTAAAAATTTCTTTTGAAACTAGAAAGTTGTTTTTTTCTCAAAAATTCAATGAATATCTCCCAAAACATGGACAAGTTATTCCGAAATTCGAAGAATTTCTTCAAAAACTGGAAAAATTACTCCCAAAGCTTTCTCCTAATTTTCTTCAAAAATACAAAATCCAATTTCTACCAAAAGTTGGAAGGAATTCTTTCAAAATTCGAAGAAATTTTGTTCAAAATTAAAAAAAAAATGAATTCGAATTGCGAAATATTTCTTTTTGATAAAGTTTTGTTTAGTGTTCGATGTATTTCGTTCGAAATTCATGAATTATCCTAAAATTCTAAAAAAACATATAGAAATTTCTTCCAAAACTCGAAAAATTCATCATTTTAGATGAAAATTTTCTTTCGAAATTCAAAAAATGTCTTCATAGAAGATTTTTACCAAAATACGAAAAATAGCTTCAAAAATTCAAAAACTTCATCCGCAAATGTATTCCAAAAACTCAACAAAAAAAATCTTCCAAAATGCGATAAATATTTTTCAAAATACGAAATTTTTCCTCCGAAATTCGGAAAATGTTGGACATAAAAAAATCTTCAAATCTCAAAGCCTATCTCGTAAAATTTCTTTAATGCGAACATTTTCTTCTTAAAATTTGAAAATGTCTTCAAATTACAAAATTTCTCAAAGGTTCGAAAAAAAATCTAAAATATTGAAAATTGCTTACAAAACTTGATTTTATTTCCAAAGTTTAAAGAATGTCTTTTGAAACTCGAAAGTTTGTTATCAAAATATTGTTGTTGGGAGACATTTTTGCATTTTGAAAAAAACACTAAAATTGTTCAAAATTCACAGAATTTCTTCAAAACTGGAAATTACTATAAAACTTACTCAGTTTTTCAAAATACAAATACAACTTTTTCCAAAATTCGAAGAAAAAAAAATTTGAATCCAAATTTGAGAGAATTTCTTTTTGACAAATTGAGCGTGAAGTTTTCTAAAATTCTAAAATTATTTTTAAAATTCTAGAATTTTTTGTCCAAATTACGAAAATTTCTTCCACAATTCAAAAAAAAATTAACATAAGAGATTTTTCCCAAAGTTCAATCAAAACTCGAAGGATTTCTCTAAAGCTCAACAAATTTCTTCCAAAACTTGAAAAATGCCTTCCAAAATACAAAGCTTAACTCGACATTATTTTTTTTCCAAATTGCGAACATTTTCTTATGAAATTTGTAAAATGTCTTCCAAATTACAAAAAAAAATCTTCAAAGATTGGAAATTTTTTTTCCAAAATACTGAATATTTCTTACAAACTTACAAACAAAGCTCAAAAAATGGCTTGGAAAATATTAAAAAAATGCATACGAAAATGTTCTTCTAAAACACGAAAAAAATCTTGAAAACCTTTTTTTTTTAATTCCAAAAAAGATTTCCAAAGTTCGAAAAATTTCTTCTAAAATCAAAATTTCTACTAAAACTCAAAATATTTCTTCAAATTACGGGAAAAATGCAAATTACGAAAATGTCTCAACCATCTAAGACGAATTAAGTACTTCCATTTAATTCCCAGTTAATTTTCGTTATCTTTGCAGATACGTATTTCGACCACAACTGTCTTCAGTGTCTCGTCTTGACTCGACTTTGAACTGGAGACACAGAGGCGACCACAGTTGTGGTCGAAATACGTATCTAAAAGATAACAATTCTCAATTGAATATGACAATATATCGTCTGAAATTAATATCCACTAAAAGACTTAATATATTTTTCTGAAAATGTCTTAAAAATTCGAAAAATTTCTTTCGAAGTTCGAGAAATTTCTTCCGAAATTCGAAAAAAATACGAAAAATTTCTTTCAAAATTCGAAAAATTCCTCCTAAAGCTCGATTTCATTTCACTCAAAAAAATTCATCCAAATTTCGAAAAATGTTTTTCAAAAATTTGAAATTTTTGTTTCAAAACTCAAAGCCTAAATCGAAAATTTCAATTTCTAAAATTTTCCCAAAGATTTTATTTCAAAGTTAAAATGTATTTGAAACTAGAAAGTTTTTTCAAAATTCAATGAATGTCTCCAAAACACGGACAAGTTATTCTGAAAAATTCAATTTTATTGGCATATCGGACTCGATGCTGCTCGTATAGGAAGGAGCAGCGTGTGGAAAGCAGATGGGAAAGAACAGGTCGAATTTATCGCTAGTATGCGACAAGTGTGAAAATGGGTTGAAAGGTTTTGAAGTATGCAGGGCCATTGGAGAATAATTAAATTATCGAAGCGTCCGTCTTTGCCGACATCCTTTCTGGGGACGTGAATGAAAGTCACTGTTACCGAGACTGCAAAAGAGCCAACGATACCATATTTATTTATTCGGCTAATTGAATTAGTTCTAGCGATCGATGTTCATCATTTGGAGAATCATCGATGGTCGTTATGGTTTGTACACATTGCCAGAGTCTCTCCGATGCCACCATATGATGCTATTGGAAACAGTTTATTCACGCCAAATCATTTCTTATTGGCGCACTTGTCGCTACCTAGCGATAACATTCGGACTCCGTTTCTTTCCATCTGCTTCCTTTTGCTCTCCTTCCTCCATACGAGCAGCATCGAGACCATATGCCAATAAATTGAATTTGAACTGATTACGGTCGTGCAGCTTCTGTCTAATAAGAGTTATTCTGAAATTCGAAGAATTTCTTCAAAAGTGAAAAATTACTCCTTTCTTTCTCTTAATTTCTTCAAATACAAATCAATTTCTTCCAAAAGTTGGAAGAAATTCTTCAAAGTGAAGAGTTTTGTTCAAAATTCGAAAAAAATTGAATCAAATTCAAATATTTCTTTTTCATAAAGTTTTGTTAGTATTTGACGAATTTCGTTCGAACTCCATGAATTTTCTAAATTTCTAAAAATATAGAAATTTCTTTCAAAACTAAAAAATCATCTAAAACACGAAAATTTTCTTTCGAAATTCGAAAATGTCTTCATGAAGATTTTCCTTCAATCGTAAAACTTCATCCGTAAATGTCTTCCAAAACTAAAAAAATCTTACAAACTGCGATAAATATTTTTCAAAAACACGAAAATTTTACTCAAAATTCGAAAATGTTATCCAAATACAAAAAACTTCAAAATTCAAAGCCTATCCGTAAAATTTTTCATAATTGCGAACATTTTCTTCTTTAATTTGAAAAATGTCTTCAAATAACAAAATTTCTCCAAAGTTCGAAAAAAATTCTAAATATTGAAAATTTCTTACAAAAACTGATTTTATTTCCAAAGTTTAAGAATGTCTTTTGAACCTCAAAGTTTTGTAAAAAAATCAAAAATGTTGTTGGGAGACAATTTTGAATTTAAAAAAACACTAAAAATTGTTCCAAAAATCGAAGAATTTCTCAAAAACTGGAAAATTACTCAAAAACTTTTTCAATTTTCTTCAAAATTTGAATCACATTTCAAATAATTTCTTTTGACAAATTGATCGTGAGCTTTTCTTAAATTCTAAATTCTTTTTAAAATTCTAGAATTTCTTCTAAAACTCGAAAATTTTATCTGAAACTCAAATAAAACCACTAAAATACGAAAAATTTCATACAATATTCGATTTTTTTTCCACGATTCGAAAAATGTTTTTGCACGAAAGATTTTTTCCAAAATATGATAAATTGCTTCAAAAATTCGAAACTTTATTCAAAATATCTTCCAAACCTAAAAAAAATCTTCCAAAATGCGAAAAATGTTTTTAAAAAATACGAAAATTTTCTTCAAAAATTTGAAAAACGTCTTCCAAAATACAAAAAAAAATCTTCCAAAATTCAAAGCCTTACTCGAAAAATGTCTTCCGAAATGCGAACATTTTCTTCCGAAAATCGAAATAAAATTCTTCCATATTAAAAAAAAAATTCTCCCAGCACTCGAAAAAAAAAAATCCAACATACAGTGAGCTCTCCCTAACTTCCTAACGATGAAATTCAAAGTACTTTGAACCTAGGAAAGTGAGAAGTGAAAAGTTAGAAAAGTTATGAGTGAGGAATCAAACGTCAGAAGTGAGATATAAGAGATTATAAGTTAGAAGTGAAAAATAGAAACAAAGTAGGTATGTCTATGAGAATGAAAGTAAAAGTGAGACATTCGAAGTGAGAAATTTCAAGTACGAAGCAGTGGTGAGAAGTAAAAAGCTTAACTTCTAACAAGTGAAAAGTGATAGGTGAGAAATTAGTAGTCAGAAATGAGATATAAGAAGTTATAAGCGAGAAGTAAAAGGTGAAAAATAAGATGTGCGAAGTGAAGTGAAAGATAATACGTAACGCTTCTC